>NC_081249.1:45535556-46135556 GCF_030490865.1 Poecile atricapillus | reverse complement strand
AGTTAATTTCCATTCATCTGGGCTTCTCTAAAAAGTAACACCTTTTTAAGTTATCTCCCAGGCTGCTTCTGAAAAAATACAAAACTAGATCATAGAGTCCTTGAGTTTATAAGTAAAAATTTCCCGGGATAACACAATTTGGAAAAACTGCATGTATCTTCAGAAAAAGATATTGTCAGAAATTTCTTAGCTGCTTTTCATGATTTGGCTGGCAGTGTTCATAACAGGAGGCATCTGATGGGGAAAGTTATAATATAGCCTCAGAAATTTAGCTGGAAAGCTTAAGAAAATGTCACTATACTTCTTCAGCTGAAAGCTACTTTCCTGACAGATGTGACCTCGAAATAAGCAGTGTGACCACTTCAAATCCATTTCAGCAGTGTCACAGGGTTATCTGAAATCTCTGCTGAGTGTAATTTCAGATTATTAGGTTTTGGTTTATGTATTAGCTGATAAATATTTTATCATGGAGAATTACCTTTATAGCAGGTAGATATTAGGTTGATATATAGGTAGATAGTGATGAATTCCTGCAGTTCTTTGTTGATTTATTTTCTAATTTAATTATTACAATGAATACTGTGTCTTATCTGCAGATGTATTCAACAGATACTTAGCAAGTTCTCTCCACAGTCAGTTGGGAGAGAAAGGCCCACAATGGGATTTGGCATGATTTATACCCATTAAAGTGTTTACCATTTGTGTTTGGTTTAAAAAGTAAAAAATTTTATGCTTCAAAGTGTTATTGATATTTTAACTTTATTAATGAACTAATAGTCTTGTCTTTTCTTCAGCCAGGCACTGTGACTGTATTGTATAATAATAATGATGCTGCGGAACTATAATGTTCTTTGTGCTATGATTTTTTGGTGCTATACTAAACTCTCCAGTCTAATTGAATTACTTCATTATAGAGATAATGCACAAATGAAAGGGTCAAGTTCCATTGATGGGAAACTAGCCAGGTTAGATATTTGTGAAATTCTTCCAGTCTTAAAATCTGTATGCCTCTCATGATGTCTGTCCATTTTGTAATCGGTAAGATTGAGTAAGCAGAATGATGTTGTGCCACATACATTGCTGGTTTATTATTTTATCAGATTTATATAATCTGGCTAGTGTAGGTTCATTAAAAATGATGCTACTCCTGTATGGAGCACTGTAGAAGCAGCAGAAGCTGACCTGCGGGGGTCTGTGCCATTTGTGATGAGGATTATATCAAAATTCCTTTGAAATGCTGTCACAGATGCAGGAAACAAAAAAGGACGTTATGTAACATATGATTTCTACATCTTGGGGCAAAGAATATAAGGAAACCTGTCCAAAGTAAGTATTTCTGTGTGTGTATGGGTATTGAGCATGCAGTCTGTCTGTCTGACAGGCTAGATGTATTATTTCTGAATTATTTCAACAACTAAGTTATTATTACTGTGCAAAATATACACAGAAAAACAAACAAAACTTAACAGGAATCTTTTATTTCTCTAAAGCACTGACTATATCAAGGTGCAGGGAGCATGTCAAGCAACCATAGGTTGCTGCATTGAAACAAAAGTACTCTGGGGTCATTTTAAACAACTGTGATCCATCATACTTCTACTTCATGAAAAGAATAACAGCGCTGTTGGTACTTTTTGGCCTCAAGAGCTGCCTAACAATCTGTCAACACTTCTGCTAAGTTACCTGCAAAAATGGGGATTGAGTAGTTCTGTTCTGCTGCAAACAGAACTGGTACACATACAAGCTGTGTAGCTGGCCTTGCTTTTGAAACTGCTGACCTGACACCAGGAAAGTGATCAGGCAGGAGATGCACAAGCTGCACAATGAAAAATTTAATAACTTGTAAATGGTGCAAGAAGGGAAGAGGAGTTTGAAAGAGAAGACAGAAAACCCTAGCTTTCAAACTAACATTTTGCCTTCCTAAAATTACTCTCTCTACTTCAGATTGTTCAGGAAAAGCATCTGTTTTCAGAATGATGACTTTGACACAAACATCATAGAAATAAATTTAATATAGATATATTTCTTTATCACAACAATAAAATAATGCATAAGCTCCCTTATCATTACTGTTCAAAAAGCATTTAAAGTGTACATTAGTATTATCATCTCAGAAAATCAGGCCATTTTCTTGAATAACTAAATATGGTTTGATGGTGTCTACTCTCATGCAACCAGATATAAAAGAAATATGTTTTTTATTCATCCTTCTTATGACAAAACGAGATATGAAAAAATAGCTGAAAAGCCACGGAGTGAAAAAAAATATTATGCAGAGAAACAATTTAAAAATTTCAAACCAAATTTATAAAACAAATTGAATACTGCTGCATTAATATATATGCAATAAACATTTAAATTGTATAGCCATCACATTCAAACAAATCTGTAGACATAGACTGAACTATGCTCACTTAATTTTCTATATTGTTATTTTGCACATGGTTTCTCTACATCTAAAAATTTATTTCTATGTCCTTCTACATTTTGGAAATGCCAATGCTTTTATACTTGCTTTTCCTTCCCATAAGAGTGATATGCAACTTCTGTTTAGTGGCAACTTAAATTTGACACATGACGTCATCCAAGAATAGTTTATTGTAAAGAACGGTATAAGTGGTTACAGTTAGAAGTGGAATGCAAGAGTACAAAAATGTTAGAATATATATATACTGTTAATTCTATTTTATTTATCCTCTGAAAATTTCAAAAATATCTTCAAGAAATTTCTAAACATCTAATAATTCCTGTGCAGGTGGTGGTGTTTCTTTCTTTGCTTTGCTTTTTGTTTTCCTGGTAATTATCATCAAAAAAATACTTATTTATACACTGATTTGTCCATATTTATTCATGAGCTAAAGTTATGAAAAAAACTGCATAGTTGCAAGTGGCAAATATTTTAGTATGTGTATAGTAATGAAATTCAAATGAATAAACAGAGTACTTGCCTAGGACGCTTACCACAACACAAAAAAAAAAAAAAAAATCTTTTTTAAAAAAAATCACTCATTATGGAGCACTGTAAAATTAAAGTATGTAATATTAGTAGTAATCATGTTTACATAATAAATATCTTTAAAATTTATTTTGTGGTGGAAAATATGCGTGGATTTAACATCACTCTGAAGATACCAGTATAAACTGCAGATAAAATACACAGACAAAGAAAACAGATAAAGAAAACAGACAAAAAACCATACTCTTCATGTGCCCAAGTGATTCAAAAAGGTAATTTATTGATCAACAATATTAATTTCTCTGAGAATCTACTTCTGTGGTAGGTAGTATACTTTACATATACAAAATACATTTACGGTCTTTCTAGTCAGTGTTTTATTCTCCGATAGAATAATGTTCTGTCTCTACCATTTAAGGATCTCATTCATTTTTCATTGAAGTGATGGGAATCTTCAGACTGAGGGCATTGTATTCCCTAACAGTTCAACTTTTATGTAAATACAGGTTTGATTTCAGAGTCAGTTAAGTTCTGTACATAACATACATATAATCTGTATATATGTATAGTAGACCTGATAATATACCTACTGTAAACATTGGAAAGACTGTTATTAATGTAAATGGCTTTTGATCTAAAAATTTAAGTATATTGTATCAGAACACAAATTAAATTCAGATGTTCCGAATTCTGATATTTCTAATACCTGAAAAATCCTTTGCATACACCCTCGTGCACTGCACAGTGGCACTGGCTCATATTACATCTTTGCCTCTATTGTATACCTACAATAAATTTTATGCATGGTCTTGAGAAGATTGGCAGTGAAACTTAATGTTTGTTACTTTGTCAATAGAGGGAGGCACACTCCTCACTGTCAACAGCAAAAACCCACTCTCACACGTCTAGCTTGTCTGTCTAACTACACAGAATAAATGATGCGAATGCAATCTATCAGAAAATATTTCTACCTGAAGTCACAAAAAAATATTTTCTCCTACTCATATGGTGTCACCTAACATATTGAAGAGAAGATATTGTGCATAGGAAACTCAGATGATGAAACAAAATTTGAGCTCAACTATGAATCCTTTTTATTATTCTTGAAAGTGCCAGGTGGGACTTCAAATAGTTACACTTCAAAACGGTGCACAAATTCTTTAGTCTCCTGACATTAAAGGAAATATTTAACAAAACCTTCACAAATGTCTTTGAAAAATCAGTGTTCATGATTTCAACACTTGTGTCTCTTAATGACACATCCACACATCCTTCCATTATTTTAATGACATTTATTTTTGTATTGTGCTAATGCCTTGGAAAAAAAAAATAAATAAAAAGGAAAACAAAAACCCATCAACAACAACAACAAAAAAAAAAACATTTGACATCATTACAGAACCTGAGAAATTAGACAGAAAATATTTAATGATATGGCCTTTCTCTGGAAGTAGGACATGAGCCAATCTCTATCATTAGCTTTGTTTTGTTGTCCTCTGAAAGGTGTTCTCCAGTCCTGGCTCTGCAGTACATTGACCATTGTAACAGGTGAAGTTATTGCAGTGGAAGCCAATTAAGAGTAAAATCATTTCTGCAATGGCAAATTGCAACGAGATGAATTGGACACATGATATTCTCCTACTAGAGAACCAAGTTCTTTCAAGATTTGTCAGGATCTTCTAAGGTTAACTACAAGACTTACAGTTCTGCAGAGAAGCAGAAAGACAGGTGTCCTCAGCAGACCACTTTGTTCTCCTCAAATTCATAACAATGTGAGAGCCTTGGGCATTTTACAATTTGTCTCTACTCTTTGTTCTTATTTTAACAGCAAAGAGCATGAATGTGCCTCCATATACATCTCACTGAGATTTTCATGTACTTACAATATATTTTAACACTGCTGTTAATCTATTTATGCTGAACACATAAAAACTTTTTTTCTATTTTAACAAAAACAATGTATGTATTTTCAGATAAATACTAATTTTTCTTCCTTTGTCTCTCCAGCTGTGAATTTTCATCAAATAGTCCTAAAATCTTTAGTGTGACTGGGATCAGGGACATTTTTTGTTTATTTGTTTCCTATGAATAATGCGGTCACCCAAAATCAAGTATTTAAAATGCCTTCACTCTTTTTTATTTTCAGCATCAAACAACAACTGTATGTATCTAAAGAGACCCTTAAATATATTATTTTTGATAGATAATTATCTCCAATACTAACCAAAGTATATTGTATTTGTGTCTTTAATTATAACTCAAATTCAGATAACTTTCTATTAAAAATGCCCTTATTTCCTTAGGAAGAAGGGATTCTAGACAAGGACATCTAATGGAGGATCCCTCATCTTTCTGTAAGCAATTGAAAACCCATGGATGTGTATCCTCATGTCTCTAATCCAGGTAAAGAAGATGATGAAATAGGTTTTGCCTTAAATATCTTGAGTTGGGTCTCTCAGGATGGGATTCACCTTTCAAATCACACACATTTAGGTGTTGTTATGTCGGTGGCTACAGATTGAATAGGTACCTGATATTTCCCAGTGAACACACATCTCGGTATGCACCAGCCGCCCACCATCAGGCATCCCACACCACTTGAAGATCTTTGGCGTGCTTGAGGCACCTGCAGAGCTGACAGACAGGCAGCAAGACCTGAGTGGGAGCTCAGTAGAGTGTCACAGGGTGTTTCAGACCTACCTAGACGTGGGCTACTTGAATCCTTCTCTCTCTTAAACAAGAAAGGGAGGCTTCTCTCTTCCATATCATGGGGGCAGTCATGCTTTGGCTAGAACATATTTTTCCATGCTCTTGGCCAAACACATCATGCAATTCAGAACAAAATATGTCTGTTTTAATATTGCTAAGATGATTAGGGCTAGAAACTAAAGCAAACTTGTAGGAGTTAAGATAAAAAAATGATAAAGAAAGAACTAAGACGAGAATACAAGGAACACAGGATGCTAAAGGTGAAATTAGAAAAGAAATGGATCCATAGGTGAGACTTATATAATTACTTAAAATTAATTGATCAAAACTTTCACTGAAAATAATTATTTCTGTATAGATTCCCAATGAAAAAAAAATCAATTACAGGTCACTTTTTTACATATCAAGGTTTTAAAAACCCCTTAATTTCTGAACCCTATCTAATTGCTAATTTTATCAATGCTTTCCTCAAAATTTGACTTTTCTTAAGAAAAATTCATTCATTCACTTGAAAACACTATTTCACCATTTTTTTTTCTATTTTATCAGAACTTCTCAGTTTTATAGGCATCTAGTCACCAAAATTAAGTTCTGACAGTCCATCACCTCTATTGTACAACTAAAATCAATACACTAAGATGAAGTGAAAACCTATATAAGTTTCGAGAAAGACTGAAGAGAAGCAGAGAAGTTGTAAAAAAATCAAATACCATACAAATAAAACCTATTATTTGGCAAACTGTGGTTTTACTCCTCACTGGGCCTATCTTGCCTTTTACTACTTGAGTAAACAGAATATCCCAGGTTTGCAGAAAAACACCCATGAAATTTCAGAGTCCTTTCCTTCTAAAATTCACATACATAGGAACATCTCTCACATTGAGTCAAAGATGATCTATTTTTCTACTTTATAAAGTAGGTTTATGGATGAGTGTTATAAGTACATTAAAAGATGTAAATAATAGAGCATTATCACTATCCTGGAAAATGCATCAACTGCTACACCTAGAAGTTTCATTTTGATGGTATATCTAAAATATGGATTAAAAAATTTATGGGAGAATATGAAACCAAGTCCTGACAAAAAAATCAAAGCATGTAAAGGACTCATCAAATTATAAAGTCACTCTGAAAGTGAGTATGGTACAGGTAAAATGGGAACTTGATGTTTTTCAATAGAGGAAATTATTATTTTTAAAAGGGAAAAAAATCCTTAGTTAATCTACTTCAATTTTTGGAACTTGGATGCATAGAAAAAATTGTGCAAGCTCCAGCTAACTGAGGAAACATTGAGTTATCAGCAGCTACCAATACTTATTCAAAATATTCCAAGTTTATCCTGTGAATAAAATAGTATGATTACATTCACCAATGGTATGGGCTGTAGAAGAGCAAATGATGGTATCTGAAAGATTTTAAGCTACAGATGACACATTTACAGCAAGCATGTAAACTCTTCACATCAGTTGTGTCAAATTAAACCTCTTCATGCTGAAGTAACAGAAAGTAGTCGCATAGTATTACAAAAAGTTTCAGTTTAAGCAAAAAAATATTCAGTTCTTGAAAAATGTTTCTTGTATTCTTGTGTGGCAATAAATTTGCATGTGAATTGTTACTTAAGTATCATCCCAGCAGAGACAGTCTTCAAGTAAAGAAACAAATTTGTTCAATTACATACTAAAGAATTCAAATGTAAATATAAACAAAAATACTTAAAAAATACTATAATGTGACGTATTTTTCAGATAGAAAAAGATTTCAACATGTCTGCCTTGCTTTTCCTAGCTATTGACATGTTTAATATCATCTGTACTCTGCTGTAAGTTTTCCAAGCTTTGCCAACCTGGAAAGTGGAACCATGGTTCTGACCATGGAACCTCTGAAAGAGGAATGTCAAAGCCAGTGTCTGCTCATTTCCACTCACAGTCACAACCACACATATCTATTTACTCTTCTTAAAACCATAATTTATTCAACATTTTGGCCTATATTATTATCTTCTTAACTTCGGTTCAGCTAACTACCTGTTAAAAATGCAGTGTTCCAACACATATGAATATGAGAAACTTGCAAAAAAAAAAAAAAAAAAGCCAACTCAGTAATAAATAATAGCCCAATACATGCCTTTATTCATTTTAGTAAGCTTTCAGTTGTATGATTATGAAGAAAGTACCAGAAGGACAGGACTACTTTTGACCTACTTTTAAACCGAACTAGTCATTAAAATACTGAGAAAACTCACTTGCTTTTCTTGACAGACTTTTCTGCCAACAAAAAAACAATGATTGCCTGTATCAATCAAGAGTTCATGGCTGTGGGCTTCTTATTTCCTCAGTTGTAAAAGCACTCAAATAAAGCACTTGCCTTTAAAATAAGCCCTCATAGATATAAGTTTTGAGTTGTACTGAGGGATTAAAAGCCATGTTCTGCCTGCATGACATTTATTGCAAGATCAAGGTATTAACTTGTAGATAAGTGTAGGAGAATGCACATGAGCATGCTGAGTCCCTGTGCTAAAAACTCCTAAAATGCTTTTCCACTGAGAATGTGAAACATATTTTATTTTTTATTAAGATAATAAAAAGGATTAGTCACATTGCAGATTAATTGCCAGCACAATTTATAATCCGTATTATAAAATGAAGCTCTTCGGTTAGCTGAATTCAGAAATTCATCTGAAAATGTAATCTTCCCTTATGTTTTCAGGTCTGTAAAATAAAAATTAATGCTTTTCTGTGTTAAAAATTTTGCTTGGCAGTGAAACATATGCCATGGTTTAACCAGGAGAAATGTTTTCTATGACAGACATTTTGAATTAAAATGAAAAATCTGGCTGTCTATTTGAGACAATAAAGCTATCATGATTTTGTGGATATTTTGAAAAGTACATTAGATGTTAAATATCCATGTTGATTAACTTATCCAGCCTCTAGCATTGTTACAATTTTTAATTTTTTTTTAAAGTACTTTGCTGTCTCACTTATGCAAACTACAAAATAATATAAATGTATCCGATAAAGGTTAAAATCTAAAATGTGTTATTTGCTCTAACTTCTTTCATTTATTCAACACTAGATTGGTACCCTGGCAGAACTGGTTTCAATACCAACAAGTATCTATGTTGTGATTTTTTTTTCTTTTTGGACATAGCATCATTCCACCCCTATAGAATTCAAGGACTGCCAACATCCCTTTCAGGAACTTCTATGGCATGCTAGAATACACCAGCACATTGCATTGGTTAATGGCCAGTGAGCAGCACTAGCCCTGTGCACCTAGTGTTCTCCAGCAGGAAAATATAGGTAGATAAACAGATACCATTTCTGTAAACTCTTGGTCTTCTGGAATAAGTTTCCCACATGTTGTGGAAGATTTACTCCATCTAAATTGGTGGTGAATTGATAAGAGCCATTCTCTTCCATCTGTACGAATACATCCTGGTTTCTTGTGCCACAAATCTTGCTGATTTTGTAAAAGCTCTTCCAAAAACTCTATTACCTTGTTTTTATTCTCAGACTCGAACATATAATCAAGAAAGAATTCACTAGATGAAACGCAATTTTTCTTTGCAAAACTAAACAATAAATTTTAATGATTTTTTAAATTTTTATTTTCTTTTGATGTAAAAATATACTAATTTCCTGTATAAGCATCTAGTTGTCTCATCTTCTGATGTCTGTTTTTTGTGATTTAATAAGGCATGTTAGAAACAACATGCTTACATAAAATTTTTACTTTTCATTATTTTTATTTCTAGTATTTTATAATAACTCAAGGACTCAATATAAAAGCAATTTATTATTGCTTTTGATTAATGAATAAACTAATTAATATTAAAGTATTAAATTCTGAGTAGGACTCTTAGAGCATAGGGTCATAAAATAGAATGTTTTATGTTGGAAGGGTGTTTCAAAGATCACTACTTCAACTACCTTACTAGGATCAGGGATGTCTTTCATGAGGTTCACGTGAGCCTATTTCAAGATTTCTGTGAAAGACCTCCCTATGAACTGCACCAGTCAGCTTGATGTCATCAAATTTGTTGAGGGTTCATTCAATCATGTTGCTAAAGACAACAAGTTATATTGGTCCCAGTATGGACCCTCGAAGGACACTGCTTGGTTTCCTCTTGGATATTGAGCCATTGATTGTAACTCTTTGGACATGGCCATCCAGGAATTCCTTATCCATCTAACAGCCTATCTGTCAAATCCACACCTCTGCATTTAGTGACAAGGATGCTATGGAGGATGGCATCAAAGGCTTTACAGAAGTTCAGGCAGAACGACAACAGTAGCACTTTCCTTGTCCGCTGATGTAGTCATTCCATCACAGAAGGCTAATCACTTGGTCAAGCGCAATTTTCCTTTTATCTAATTGTCTTCTTGTTTTCCATATGTTTCTACATACCATCCAGGAAGTTGTGCTATATGATTTAACAGTCACAGAAATAAGATCAACTAATCAGTAGTTATCAGGGTCCTCTTTGGTGCATGTTTTAAAAAATGGGAGCAATGTGGCTTGGCAACTGCATCAGCCAGTTCCCTCAGGTTCCACCTGAGGACCTGAGGCACCCCAACAGATCCCACAGATCTGTGTATATTTATATTCCCCAGGTGGTCTCAAACTGGTACTTCTTCTACCATGGGAGATAACATTTGTACTCAAATGGTACCCAGTCTTGATCTTGATGTTCAGGGACTTGAGACAGGCATTTTGAACAAACTGATAATAGTGCCAGTGTCTCCTTCTCATTCAAGTGCATTTACATAGGAGTTAGTGACATTTTAGGTGCTCTAGGACATGATCTCTGGCCTCCATCTTTTTCTCCAGAATGATATGAAGTTCTCTTCAGACCTGTGCACATCTGCCATCACTATGTACATTTCACAGTTATCCAAAAATATCTTAAATGTACATTAGGGTCCTAATTTACTTGCTTTATTTCATAATTCTGACATGAAAAAAAAAAGCCCAAAAAAACCCAAAACCATTTCTTAGCTGTATGCAGTTATTCAGTTCCCAAAATAGGAAAAAGCAACTTAGTTTCTGAAGAACACATCCCTTCTCTCCACTAGCCAGAATATTCATGACTAACTATCAGCCCTAATTCAAAACATATGCTCTAGATATTCTTTTAATATTATCCAACACTGGGAATTAACTAAGAGCAGAATCTATTGGTTAATGATCTGCCCATCATTACGGCATTACTTGCACTGAATACATGATATTTTTGAATATGCAATAAATACCAGACTATGGTATTAGCATGGCCAAGCAACCGGAGTATTAACTTTGATTAGGCCTCATTTATGCTGATTTTTCCATTAATGTAAAATACCATAGATAGGCATAAGTCAATTTTACTATTAGTGAGTCTCACACTCCTTGATTTCAATGCCAATTTGCAGAACTATACATCAAAGTAAAATCAGATTATCATATTTTATGTGTGGGTGGGTGTGTGATACACTAAAGGCATGTCAAACAACATTCTTATGTAAAGATCAGTAGGAAGAAAGTGATTATGGAAGAAGTTAAATCCTGCTTCAAGTGTCTGGCAATTTAAAGAGTATTAATTTTAAATTTTTTAAACTTTAATGCAATACCATTTATTTACCTTTCTCCATCCTATTACCTTATTACTGTTTTTGAGTTGAAACACTGTATTTATTTGAGATGATTTTCTATTATATAGATGTGCCAAAGTGAGACTGCTTTTGAATTAGTCTTGCCTATGCATGTGGTCTGAAAATTCAGACTCAGCACAAACTTTGAGCACAAAATAAAAATTTCCATTTTATGAAGCAGCTCCTGGGTTTTGCACTAATGTACTATTATTATTATTATTATTATTATTATTATCATCATCATCATCATCATCATCATCATCATCATCATCATCATCTCAATGTCTGTTGAACTAACAAGGCAAAAATATCCCTCCATATTTATGAAGACTCATCTATGTGTTGCCATTGGTCCATGTGATTATTTCAAAATACTGGGAAACAGGTAGAGATGTAACATTTGGTTTAGAATGCTGCATTAGGTTGTTTAAAAATAGCGTGTTACACAAATTATATGATAGAACTCAAGCCTGAAACTTTACTTTAATAAAGATGGAGAAATCAGAGAAAAAATAAGTTTAAACTGTTCTACCATTGTATAGGGCAATTCAATGAAAATTTTAGTAATATTCTGAATCTTATGAGAAAGATAGTGTGATGATGAATATAATCATCATGTACAATATCTGGTTTGAAGAATTATATTAACATGAAAAATAATTAAAACTTGCTTACAGAACTATGTTTATATGCATAATTTACCAGGAATCAGAGTCAATTAGGAATAAAATCTTGAGCTGTTTTTGTTTGCCACACACAGACTGCCTAATGCAGTGAAAAATCCAGCATGAAATTCTTCATTCTGCTTCACCCCTCTCAGACATTTCTCCAAACGAAAATTCTACTTCCTTGCAGACTTTTGGGGAGTTGATTTTCCTTCCAAATCATTATCTATGGATTTTGCATAGTAGTTATGTTGCACAGCCTTATTCATGAGAGATAGAAGGCAAATGACAACACTGACTTTATTTAAACAATCACTAGTGTTTCTAAAGCTAAATAACTTACGCCAATTCATTCTCATTTTAACTGTGATTCTTTCTTGCAAATCTTTTAAATATGGCAGAAGGTAACAAAACATATAGTTAGTTATTATAAATCTCAGAACATATAGTTAGTTACTATAAATCCAAATACATTTCTAGTGCTTTTGACTTAAAAATGTACTTTACTTTTTTTTTTTTTTTTAATTGTGCAAAGGAACATTTTTATTAGTTTTGACTCCTCTTAACAATTTGTGCTTAAATCTACTAAGATCTCTACTAATCCTTCTTATAACGTCAATATTAGTTCCAGAAGAAATTTTCAACCATTTCTTCACCAGGGACATTTGTGTAATAATATGCAATTTCGTGCAATAAATGCTACAAGGATGCAATAAAGGAGGAAAAGAATGCTTCCATTATCAGCCATCAGCATGATTTCTTTGGAATTAACATGACATTTCTGTATATATGAGCTATTCCTGAGACAGGAAACCACTTCCAGGTATTTTCATATATTAATTTGCGCTTTTAATATCTCAGAGACATTAAGAGCTAAAAATCCTATATTCTTCTCCCTACTCACCCCTCCTCCTTCTCCACCAAGATTAATCCAGAGCAAGGATGTCTGAGCTCAGTAGGGTCATTTCTTGATAGAAACAGACTCCTCAAAATGAGGGAAGGTTCCCTGGGGGTCTGAGAACTCAGATGTATTATGAGGCCGGTATTTTCCAGAATTCCATGCTGCTGGTACAAGGGGTTAAGAAGGAGATTTCAGACACCTGAATCCTGGCTTCTTCATTCAGTTAGGTCACTGATACTATGCTGTTTTACAGCAAAGGAATGGATGGTCCAAGCCGAAGACTCAAAGTGTGGAATTAATTTGAGGAAATGCAGCTGTTTATGGTTGTAGTCATATATTTAGACTAGGTGCCCTAGATTCCCGTTAGAGTGAATGGAAAGAAATAAAACTTTTAAAACATGCCTTTATCTCTTTCTAAATTTGGATAAGGCTTATTTAGAGATTCAGACTTCCAAACATAGGTGTCCAAATGTGAACTAAGGATCTAAGTTCCCCATACAGTCAATGAAAAGCTTAATCTTGGCCTAAGCATAAATGGCTGGTTTGAGATGTCTTAGGATATCTCAGACAATGAGGACATGGAGCTCACAGATATGAAACTAGGACCTGTAAAAGAACTATAAGCTTCTCAAGTAGCAGATAGATGTCATATGGGATGCCCCTGGAAATCCAAAATAATACTACATTTAAAAGTGGAGTTTTATGTTAAACTCTGTTTAAACTGATCTGAGACACTTTTTATTCTCTACTCTCTAGTCTGTAGTCTCTAGGTGGTTCCTTTGGTGACTGTAATAAAAGTTTAGACACAACAATTTACATCCATATGACAATATTTAGTTAGCTAAATTCGGTGTCTGTGTCTACAGCTGAAATGTTCTTTGCATCCCAAAAGGTCACATGAACCTTAAGAGTTGCCATTTCTCCCTGCTGACTGTACAGAAAGACAAAGGTGACTTGCCCAGCAGGAGAACTCTACTCTGCAGATGTGAGAATTTCAGCAGAATGAGTGCACTGAAATTCATCTTCACAACTGAATGAAGAAAAAAAATCTCAATAGGCATATCTATTTATCTGATTAATATAACCCATGTTTTCAAAAAGTTAGAACTTTTGTCAGAACCTATGCATCACAGTGAGGAATGGGAGAAGAAAAAAAGTGTTAGTATCTGGTTTCTTGGCCTCTGCCTTACTACTGTCAATTTGGCTTGTCAATTAGTGTCTATTGTGGTTATATTGATCTGTGGGCTTTATGGGTTCTAACTAGAAGTAGACTCATTCTACAAACTCAGATACTACAACAAAGTCCATGGCTTCTAACTTTCAGTCACAACTGAATTAATTAATAGGGCTACTTTTCTAAAAAGGAGTTGGACTTAGTTATTTTCATCTTTCTCCTGTACTCATTCACGTTTTTTTGGACTGACATTAGTAAACAAAAAGTATTACATGTTCATTTGAGACAATATTGCATATATTTTTTATTTTGTTTCCTAATTAGTGTACCATAACATATGGAAAGGAAATTGGCTGATATCTATTGGTTTATTCTGATCTAATTCTATGATACTAAATTGAGGATGTCCTTCTAAAACCAGTAGAGAAGCACTCTTGGGAAGCAGGGGGAAAAAAAAAAAGCAGACGAAAACCAGCCTCATTTTTATTGTTGACATTGTTGTTATGAGTATATTACCCTACTTTTTGATTTGAAGTTAAATCAAATATCAATATGGTGTAAAAATTTAAAAGCTACTATAGTTCTGTCTGTGTCCCAATATAACACCACACATAATTAAAAATAATCAATTGTGTGTATTGTCTATAATATTCTGGTTTTCTTTTAATAAACTTTGATTTGACTGTGGAAAAAATATTTGAAGGATACTTTTTGACTGCCTTCTTTTATATGTGTGTTCTTACTTTTAATTGAAAGTTCCATCCTGAGGATGTTATTCACAAGTGTGAGATTCATCACACTTATCTCTAGCAATATAAAAGTCAAATAGCTTAGCTATGATTTAACTCACCCAACCTTAGAAGCTGCAATTCAGTTACAGCCTGCAATGTGTAAATTCATGTGCTCACAATACAGCTGTTACATTTCAGCTAGGGAACACTTAAAAGGCTTTAACGTAATCATCTGTAACACTTAAGGTATGCTAAAGGATCTTGCCTGAATTCCAGCTGCCAGTTCAGAATAGAAAATGTATTAACACTGGACAGATATCTCAGGTATCCCAGGATGCCTTGAATTCCACCTAAGCATGAACATCTCAAATTATATTGAAACCCTTTTTAGAACCCAGTCCCAAACATCTGTCTTGAGTTTAAAGAAGACAGAATTATATATGAATGCCATTGGTCATAACTACAGCAATATAAAATAAGGCAACAAAGTGTTCTAGCAGTTTAACACAGAGTATTAATACTTATGGCAAGAAAAGAAGAAGAAAAAGAAAATAATTATTTCATTAAATAAAGTTTCTCATTGCTATGACAATTAAACACAAGCTAGTCTTCTTGTCCAACGTCAGCCAGAGGGAAAGGCAGGAAGATAGAAGGCTGTTCTAGAAATCCAATAGGATTTTTGAAAAGGAATTGCATCATAAACAGAAGAAAGCAGAAAATAAAACAAACAACAATAAAAACAACAACAAAACCTACAATTGTTAAGCCCATTTAAGAGTCTCTGGCCCAAATGCTGAGACCACAGGAGATACGCTGTGGATATTCACACTTCTAAATGAGCAAGAAACGGAATTAAATCATAGGCTCAACCTCCAAGTACAAATTGGCTCATGTTCACATTGCCAAGGATTGTCCCTTCTGTAGCAATTTTGTCTTGGACAGAACTAGTTGAGAGCTATGGAAAAGAGCTATGTTATGATAGAACAGTTATTCAGTAGGAATTCTCCCTTATGGATTATCGATTATGGATTATAGCTGCAGTGTTTGAGTTTATTCACAATCTGGTTTTGTTAGTTTAGCATAATAAATGATCCTGTTTCAGAGTTATGGGGCACTCAGTCTGATGCAAAGGACCTATGTCACACAGTTATGTTTTCTAAGTTTTCTTCTTCTTTCCTTATTGCTTGAAAATTTGATCCTGCACTGATTCCCTATAAATACAGACAAAAGAGGGATTTGTAACTGCCTTTTTTCTTCCTACAAGAGCAATTTTTTCCTATTTTAGTAAATGCTGACAATTGGAAAAATAGCATTAATTCACTGAAAACTATAGAAACTTACCGTGAATGGGATTTTGCCTCCAAAAATATATGTTCTAATGAAATACATATTTTGATAATTTCCATTTACTTCCTGTATCATACTAGTTGTGATTATAGTTCCATTAATACTAGTAGTATCAACCCTTCTTAAAGTTAGCATTCTTTAGTAAATGTCTGTACCCTAAGATTTTTGCTTCATAATGAGAAATGTATTGTTTTCACAAAAACATCTATAGAAGTAAGATCCATGTAAATCAACATATGTATTACATTATCTGACCACAACTCTGCTAATGATGAAACACTTCTAACCAGAACTGACCCTTTAAAGTATGTAATATATTTCTAAACCTTGCTGATAATTTTTTCTTCACTTTGTTCAATTCCTAATTCATCCATATTACATAATGGACATGCTCAGGTATAGTAAGAATGCAGCTATAAATCCTTGAATTTATTATTCAGATTGGAACTTATGAATGTTATGATTTTATTCAAAGGAAAAATGGGCTTAATTTAATATATATGTCTGCAGCTGAGCTAATAAGTTTGGGCAGACAGAAATTCATGGACCTGTAATAAGAATAACTTCCTTCTCAGCTTAATTTTAATATTGCCTTATTGCCAAATCAACAGTCAAATATAAATATACATTCTAATTTATGTACTTGCAGAGGAGTATTGTCTTATACTAAAATTTTAGTTAGTTAAGATCATCTTTCATTAATAGCAGCACAGTCATAAAGAGACCTTTCAAAAATGTGTGTGCTCCTTTTTCCCATGGGTGCTCTTAGCCAATGTCAATAACATCTTTCACTCTGTTGCTCAGACCAGCAGTTCTTCTTTCTGAATAATTTCAGCAAATCTTCAGGGCCTAACACTCTTATTTAATGCATTCCTTCTGTTCATTCTTACAGTGTCATGTTTTGTTTCTGCATCATGTTCTTACATTAACATATATATATATATATATATATATATATATCTAAATTAAAACACAAAAAAGACAAAAGAAATTAAAAAATAAAAAAGGCAGAGAGAAAACAAACAAGGAAAACCTCAAACCAAAAAAACCTTAAATGTAAAAGGTATCTTCATTATTTTTACTGCTATTAATATTATCATTCCCTGCCACATGTAATATCATTGGGCACAACACAATTTCTGGTAGGGATCTACAGTTATTGCAACAGTGAAAAGGTACACCGAAGTTTAGAAAATTGTTTCTATTTTGGTGGTTTATATGTATCCATTGACCTAGCTTTTTGACAAATGCTTCCAGTCAAGGATAATAATTTCATACACACACTTTTTTTCAACTACCATGATCTTCACCACCCCATTTGTCAATATTTCTTTAACAAGCTAAGATAGAGACAACTCTGCAATAAAGACACCTCAAGAAACAGCCTTTGTAAACAAATTAACTCCTTTTGAAACATTTGCTTCCCAAATCTCAGCAGTGGGAAAAAATCCCATACTGTTTTGTACTTTCTGCCCATTTGTGCCCAAGCTAGGTTCTGGCACTTCTGTCTAGAAGTCCATATTGCTTGCAAAATGCCCGGTACACAATACTGCCAACTTTGTTGTGCCATATTTATCCTGGGAAATTGAGTAATCGTCTCTAGAGTCCAGCTACATATTCTACATCCTGCACTTAAATCTTTCCCACCATCTGTCTTCCTTTAAAGACATCTCATGTGAATAAGTTGTTACAGTGTGTCCATAATTAAATTATATTTTTCCCTTTTCAAACCTCCTGTGACAATCCACTTAAGAGTTTTGCACTCTATTTTCATAAACCAGACTTTCTTTTTTTCTGAAACACTTTCCTCTGCATTTTCTCATCCATTTGTAGCATTTATCTTTCATTGTGATGAGCTTAATGACTTCAATAATGACTACAACCCTGGAGTATTGTATTCCTCATTTATATTTCAAGCTTGACCCAAGAACCCGTTATTTATTATTATGGTATCAGCAATAACTGTTCAGGATTTTTTTTGTTGTTGTTGTTACATTTCTGCTTCCTGAGCCCATAAAGAGTATTACTTTATGAGGTTATTATTATAGCTATTATATACTATAGTAATTTCTAACAGCACTGGCTAAAATAGGTGTCCCATCCAAAAGCAACCACTAGGATGCAATTCCAAAGTCAAAGAGCTAACAATTTGGAAAGACAAAAATAAAATCAAAGTTAGAAAAACAAATGGAAAGGGTGTGTGGTGTGTATCTAAAAAATAATGGTCTTCCTTTAAAAATTGTCATGTCTCAGCAAGCCATCTCTGATGTCCTTTATCTAATGATGTCCTTTATCTAATGTAGTTTCAAGGGTTTGGTTTAATTCTCAAATGCATTTAATCTGAGCATGGGTGTATGTAGCCGAGCTCCATTTAGCTCACGGAGCTACTCTTCTACTTGTCCATAGACACGCAGTGCCTTCATGGTGTCTTAAAGTACCTTGTCTGGGTCCCAGCTGATCATGTGCCCCACAAGCCTTGAGTCTTTTCTGTCAGCATGTCAGACACCAAGATATTTCAAATTACTCATTTGAATCAAGATATTTCAAATTACTTATGTGTATCAAGTGAACCAACCCACCAGGCTCTCAGGGTAGATCAAAAATTCAATTCAGTTGCTCTCACATGAGTGTCTACTCCTGTTTCAAATGACCTAACATATCTTAGAGTCCAGGTGCCACTGCAGAAATGTCCAATAGTGCCCATAGCTCTCACTTTATGTTTATCAGTCTCGTGCACACACCTTAGATACTCCAGGACACCTCTTAGGATACTACTGACTGTTAGAGCATCTCATTCAAGCCCATTAACTAGGTGAGAAAGATACCACCTAATTCCAGGTCAGATAGTAATCCAGAGAATGAGTAATATTCCCTAATTTTTTTCCAGCAAATTTTACAGCTTCTTAATTTCTTCATAGATGTTCCATATTGTACCAAGCACATCTTTACTATTTGAATCCCTGTTTAAAGTAAAAAGAACCATTATCTTTACATTTTTTTTTCCTTAAGTCACATTTTAGTGTGTCCTGTTTGTTAAAATTCCCACTTGCAAGAGATGCAGTTGATTCAGAAATGAAATAAAGTAACACAAACCAAATATGACAACCCATGGCTAGACATGCTTTGAGACCAAAGCTTGAGGGGTCTGTCTGAATGCTCATGACATCATCAAATGTCATTAATAGCTAAGAGAATTTGTTCCACTGGCTTAACTGGAAAGTAGCTGAGGGGAATCAATCTGACTACCTAATAGAAAGGGAGAAGTACTGATGGTACGAAAGTTTCTGTGGAGGCAATGCTTTCTGCCAAGGGCACCTTGTACCACTTATACCAGTAAATAATTGTGGCCTAAGCAGTCATTCACCTAGAGTCAACAGAGTGTGTTCTACAGTGGGCTTTTTCTTTGCTATGAATTTTTGATCTTAGTCTTCAAGTGTATGAGTGCAAGAGACTATTTCCTTCCAGGGAACTTTCTGATGACTTTGTTCCTCTCTCACATGACTGAAGAATGTATATAGGAAGTATTCACAAAAATTGATTCAGAAACTTTAACTAGTAAATGGAAGCATTCAACATGACAACATGTTCATTGACCTGGTAATTAATTCTAGGGAAGTAATTCTAGGGAAAATCATTTATATTTTTTAACACAAAAAGATAAAATTCTAGAGGTTTCTGAAACTCACAGATATTATGCTAAATATCATCTTCTGTTACAAGTTAACCCATTAAGGTACCACTGCTAAACACAATCATAATGAATGGAGTTTAATATAATACATTTGCAACATTTTTAGTCCACATTTTCTCCAGTGCTAATATTCCTCTGGGGTAAACTAAGTAAAATAAAATAATTCTTGTGATTTTGATTGGTAATGTCTGTACTTCTAATACAGTTTAAAAAGACTGATAATCTTAAACAAATAACAGAAATATCTGCATGTTATTAGGACAACCATATCTTACCAACACAATCTATAAATTCTTCACACTCTGACTTCTTCCCCAATAAAAAAAAAAGGCATTTGTGCAGTAGTCAAATACTCTGAAGTCCTGCCCAATGCCTGGAAATTTCTGTTCTAAAGATCTCAAATAAAGATCCCACAAATTTGAACTGCACAAGCACACTGAATAATATTGAGCCACAGAAATTGTCCTACTTCCCATCTTATTTGTACATGTCTGTGGGAACCTTACAAAATACAGAAGGATCTACCTAGTGGTATCCTTTAACATCTAAGAGTGCACATTTTTGATTACATGTGAATAAAAAAGTAGACAAATTCTCTCTGACTGATGAAAATAGTACAAAAGATTACAGAGTGGGGTATAGAATAAAACAACTGCCATGCAGATTCAAACTCCAAATGTAAGAAAAAATAAAGATTTGACTATATCTTCTTGTGCGTCATTTTGCAGAAGAGCCCTCAGATGAAGCCTTGTCTTGGAGAATGTTACACAGAAAACAAAAAGAGCAATTTAAAGGTCTTTCATTTAATATCAAATTTCTGCTGTCTTTTGCAACTTAAGATACCACTGAGAAGAATGCCATGGGAAAGGGTTTGACACTTTACTAAAAGCTACTTGTCTTTGAGAAACTTTCATATTTGTGAGACCTACAAATAATTTCATGGATAATGGAAGGTAGAAATAATTCTGTTGGGAAGGATGAGCATTTTTCAGCCTCTGTTTGCCCTAATTTGCCCCCTAATAGGTTTAAGCCACCAGCTTAAAATAGTCTGAAGTGTTCATCTTGTGTAGTTCATGGCTTTTTGTACCTGAGTAAAGACTAGTACACAAAGCTCATTCCTCTACATCAGATAACACCTGCCCCCACTCTTGTTAAAAAAAAAAAACAACAAACACAACTAAATAAAAAAAACACTAAGAAAAAACCTGTAACTCAAACCAAACAATAAACCCCCTCAAAGATTACATCACTTAGTTTGCAAGCAGATCTGAAACTGTATTTTCAAAGCAACTGCACTGAAGTTCTAAAATTACCTGACACAACCAATACATTTAGTAAAGCAACATAATAACACATTTCTATGCAGTTCTAACAACACACTTTTTCTCAAAATGACACATATCACCCTGGGTATGAATTTAAAATTTTTTCAGGTTGCTTCTAGAATTCCATTCACTCTTCTGCAATGGCATGCAGGAGGCTACCATGTATAAAGGCATAGATTTCTATGGCAACAGTTTAAATTCTAGGCTATTCTTAGTTTAAGTGTTTTCAGAAATAAATACAAACCACAAACAACCCTTTTTTAACTAACTAAATAATATATCTCTTTCTTTTCTGACTTTTCTGAAAGAACAGAACTGTCTTTGCTGTGATGATTAAGCAATAAGTAACTTAATGTGATACATACTATGCTTGAAGCTACAAGATTTTTATGTTAGCAGGAAAAAAATGACCATTTTGACACAGCATGGATATCCTGTAGGCTTACAATGTTAAAAATAATATCATGTCAGTCTTTATCAGAAAATAAAACATTTACTTTTTGGTTATTGTTGTTCATGCAGTAGAACTGAGCATATTTAATAAAGTTACACTTCACACCTCTTCGAAACATCCTCAATAATCCTTTTTCTTTCTCTTATGTTTCTTTTTTGTTGAGTGTTTTGTTTGATAAAAATAATGATGGAAGTGCCAAACATGTAAATAAGATAACCATTGTAATTCAAGGCCTGGTAATCAATGCATCATCTCAGAGAGTTGGGTGATCTATGTGTCTTAAGGGCAAGTATCTGCAAAACAGAAGAAAGAATCCTGTGAATGTTAAAATCAGAAAATGTAGAAAACTCCATTTTGTCCTTTCCCCACAACCTAGAAACAAGGTGATAAATACGTGTCCTTCAACATTTCAATTAAATTGACATTTCTATTTAGGTATGCCAATGAACTAGCACTTTTAGGAAGCTAAATGAGAAAATTTGCAACTTTATGCTACTTTTCAATGATGACAAATCAAAATTGGATATTTAGCATTATATTCTCTGAAATGCATGCATGTCTGACCTCAGTCAGTGATTTGACATTCTAATTTATTGCATGTTTTATCTTAACTTCTGTTACAGTGCCTCTAACACAATTGTTATTTTTTTTAGCATGGGATGTATTCTTAATTTTCTCAGGTACACATTTTTGTCACTACAATATCACAAAGAAGGCAGCTAGACCTAGGTAGTCTTCTACAGGTGCACTAGCTTATACTCAAACAGGTTATTTCGGGCTATTTCTAAGCTAAATTTCATTACCTCCCAAGGACAGAAATACTGTCTCACATGTAAGTGTATTTGATTTTCGTCTCAAACTCTTCAAAAGTGGCTCGCACAATGGCAAAGTAGTGCCTCTACTGCCATCACTGTGTCTTACACAGAGTGTCCTGGCAGGACAACCTGTCTAATGAAGCAGCAAGGTAGAATGAAGAAGCGACCTTGAAATAGGAATGGTTTGTATAGTTAAGCGGGCCATGCCATTTTCAGACCTGCACAACCAAACTTCAAGGTATTTTCTAGGAGACTGCAGATTTTTCCACAGTGATCACGGATTCTGAAGGAATGATGTATTCTTCGTGTTTAATTCTTGATGAGTACCTGGAATCAGGTTTCTGCCTCATTTTCAAGAGCGCACCTATTGCAATGTGTATGTATGTCTGTTTTCTCCTCACAGATCCCAAAGATGAGCATTTTCTATAAAGCAAACCAAATCAGTATTTGAAGTTTAGCAAGTCCCTTACGGTGTTTTACTCTTTAAAAGGGTTCTCTGCCTGGAGAAAGCCAGGAGCAACGTGACTGAAATTCTCCATATCTCCACTGGGACTTGAGCTGTGAGTTACAAGTGATTTGCAGAGACTTTCGCCTTTACAGGTTTCACTGAGTTTAGGGGCACTTTCCCGTACAGGAAGGGGATCAAAGGCGAGCTGCCTGAAGTCCAATTGCAGCACTGCGCCGTGGTTTTTTCAGCTTTTAATATCAAAGGGTGGAAGTACCCAGTGCAGGAACGGGAAAATCTCTGAGCGCTAATTCGTTTTTCCCGGTGGCGGCAGCTGTTGGAGCCCGGCTGCCCGCAGCTGCCCCACCGGGCAGGCTGCTCCCGGGCGGGAATTCTGGCCGCGGAAATTCGGCTCCAGCTTAATGAGAACAAGCTGGGCAGAGGCACTTAAAGCAAATTCCCACTAACATCCCTAATATATCTGCAGTGTGTGCAGCAGAGGCGGTGACAGCAGCGGCAGCAGCATGAGATTCACAGTATTAATAAAGGGATTCACCGCCTCGTTAAAAAATAAAAAAATTAAAAAAAAGGAGAGGGGAGGGAGGGAGGGAGGGAGGGAGAGGGGAGGAGGGGAGGAGGCAGGCAGGAAACTTCTGTGTGTTATTTACATTGGGAAAGAGGGGAAGGAAGGGTGTTTGTGCCTCTGCCTGTGAATGAATGAGAAAGAGGAAGGGAAGGAAAGAAAGGGAGGGAGGGAGGGAGTGAAACACACACAGAGCACTGAAAGGAGGCTCTGTCCCCTAAACCCAAGTAACCCGTTTGCAAGAATTGGATGCTGGAAAAATGGTAAGGACCCGGAGTTGAAAACATTTTCACTTTAATACTGAAAAAATATGCCATTATAAAATCCTCGAATAGAATTAGTAAGTTTCACTTGCTTCCTCAGTTCTGTTTTTCTCAAATTATAGTAAGATTTACAACAGCACAGAATTTTCTACCATTAAACTTAGCAGCCTAAGCGCTAGAGTGACATTAATTGGTCATGCTTAACTGCCTTGGATTTTTTTTTTTTTTGTATGTTTACACTGTTACCATAATAGAAATCAAGGGTACTAATTTTTACATTCAGATGGAAAGGCAATACTGATTATGCATATTGAAAAAGAAGAGAGAGAAAACAAAACCAAAGCCTACCCTCCCCACCTCCCCCAAAAAACGGAACACAACCCATTATCAACAAAGCAAATCTCTCCCAGCAAAGTAATTCCCACCTAGACATAAAAATAAAAATTAAAAAAAAATCCAATGAGAATATTCATGCAACTATGTCTTAAATAAAATCTTTACATTTTTTTTTTCCCCACGGTAAAAGTACGATCTCTACTGCCTATTGATCACACAAACAAAAAAAAAAAAAAAAAAAACTGGCGAAATGGCACTTTTTATTATTATACTATATTTTGTATATAGAAGGTTTGATACGAAGGGACTTATCAGGTAAGAGGGATGATGGTGTGAACTAGACGCTGCTTCCAGTCGGGGGCTGGAGCGTCCCTGGGGTGCGTTGTATCCATGCGAGCCATGCAGCACTTTTTTTTTTTTTTTTTTTTTTTTTTTTTGTCCATTTGTCAGTTTGTTTCAGAGTTGGAGTCATTTATTTACATTACATTCATGCCTTCGTGCAACTTTCCACTCCTGCTTTGCCGTCAGGAGGAGGCCAATACCAGTCCTCTGCCCCCCTCGTTTTCCCGGCCCCTTGGAAAGGGGTCGGTCCACAAGAAAAGGGGGCAAAAAAAGCAAATCAAACCCCAACACAATTGAACAAAAGCCCAACAAAACCAGGAGCCCTGTTTCGCCCTGCCGGAGCCGAAGGAAGCTGTTCCTCCTCTGTCTGTCGCTGCCCCGGCCGCGCACGGGCGGGGGATGCGCGCTCCGCGCCAGGCTGCGCGGCGCTGCAGGGATGCGCTCCGGCGCCGGGCTCCCCTCGCCGCCCACTGGGCCTCGGCGCTTGCTGGGGGGGTCGTGAGGAAGGGCGTGCGTGTGTCTGTGTGTTTCGCTTCTCACAAAAGGTAGCAGCGGAGGTGCAGAGCTGTCCCCGGCCGGTGCGTGAAGGGCCGGTCCCGGGTGGCGGCCGCCCCCGCCCCGCCCGCCGGCTCAGTCCGACAGGGAGTGGGAGCCGCAGTCGTACACCCTGTGGGCCCCGTCGGCGCTGTAGGGCCCGTTGTGCCAGTAGGACGAGTCGCAGACCGTCTGCAAGGAGTTGATTTCAGATGCAGAGGAGTTGGCGTCCCTCCTCTTGGACCGTTTTCTGTTCCTCAGGATGAAAACCAGCATGCCAACCACTGTGAAGGCAGAGGTCACAAAAACCAGCAGAAGCCCTGGCACTAGCACCGAAATAGAGACCCGGCTGGTCTCCAAGTAGGAGTTGGAGTGAGTACCTGTCTCTGTCAACCCGGTGCTGTTTTTGTTAGTAGAAGTTAATGTGGGCGAGATTTTTAACTGAGGGCAAATCACGTCATTGGAGAGAGACTCGAAATCCTCCTTGAAGAAATCTTCAGGGGACTCACACCTCAGGTCACTCATAATCACCTTGGGGCGCAGCATCTCCGCCCACTGTTTGAAAGGCACGATAGGGCAAGTACAGTCCCATGGGTTGCCGTGCAGGTCGATCTGGGTGATGGAGGTGAGCTGGTCCAGCACCCCTGCCACCGGGAGGTACATGAAATAATTGTTGTGTATGCTCAGCTTGGAAAGTGAGACCCCAGCAAACACATCTACTGGGAGAGACCTCAGCAGGTTGTTGTTGAGGATGAGGACTCTCAGTTTGGGCATCGCATTGAAGGTGCCAGGCATGATCATCTGGATCCCATTAAACTCCACGTTCAGATACTCCAGGTTTTGCAGCCCAGCGAATTTCTCCCGGGACAGGGTGTCTAAGTAGTTGCTATCCATGTAGAGCCATCGGAGATCAAAGAGGTTCTTGAAGGTGTTGTTCTCCACGGTGGCAATGTTGTTGTTGCCCAGATCGAGTAAATTAAGTTTTCTGTAATCCAGAAAGTGTGATTTCCTGATGGTGTGTATTTTGTTGTCTCTCAGAAACAGCTCCTGCACATTGGATGGCTTGGGCTTCAAATCCACCAAGCTGCTCACATTCCTATCATTGCAATTAACCTTTAAACCTGAGCCAGGGATCTGATCACAGCTGCAGATGTGCGGGCAGGAAAAGGTAGCCGGTAGCTTGTTCTTTGCACTCACTGTCGACACGGCAGCAGTGGGTTTGGTCTTGATTTGCCAGTTGACAGGAATCTTTGTACCTCCGTTTGGAGCAGATCCTGGCGTGGCAGGGTCTTCTTTGCCATGTATTTTAAAGGGGGTTGGAATGGGACCAGGATCGCAGGTTTCTTCTTCGGCAGGGGGAGCAGCTAGGCTGGAATCTACTCTGTTCTTTTTACACAGCTCCTGCTCTGTGGTCTCATTTAAATCTTTGCCCTGCAACCTAGTGGGAGCTTCACAAATCACTCTGCCGATCAAAGCGTTTTTAGGTATGTTTTCCAGCCATTCTTTCAACGACAGCAGATCGCAAGTGCAGTCCCAGGGGTTATCCTCTAGCAGGATTTCAGCAATGCCTGGGATCTGCTCCAGGACCTCCTCGTAAGGCAAGGTTTTAAGACGGTTTCCCCGGAGGTCGAGGTGGGTGATCGGCACATACTGAAACACGTTGGGGGGTAAGGTGCTGATGAGATTGTCATTTAAAATCAGCACCTCTAGCTTGTTTAAGTCCCTAAATGCTCCCGGGTCAATATCCCGCAACAGATTAAAATCTGCCTGGAGGTATTCCAGATCGTCCAGCCCCAGGAAAGTCTGCTTCCTGAACGATTTGATCTTGTTGTTGTTTATGTGCAAGCGTTTCACCAGCTGCAGCCCAAGGAAAGCCCCAGGAACAATCTCATGCAAACCGTTGTTTTCCATGTGCAAACTGACCGCATTGTAAAAGTTAGCAAACTCATTAGGGAAAAGTCGAGTCAGGGAATTGCCATGCAGGAATAAATGATAAAATTGGGAAGTTGGGGCGGTGAAATGTTGCAGGCTGGTAAATCCCTTTTTCTCACAGTCTACGTGCAAATCCCCTTCTATCTCGTTGCAGGCACAGATCTTCTCTTTGCAAACGTCCCCTGTAACGTTTCCAGCAGCAAAACAAAGAGACGTCTCCAGCAACAGAATCCAAAGCAGCATTTTTAAACCGAGCAATTCATTCCCGATCTCATCACAAAGTAACAGCAACCATCCTCCTCACACGGAAAGCAATTCCAGTTCATTCAATACATTAAATGTCCGAACCACCAGCAAAGGGGGAAGAAAAAAAAAAAAAAAATTGTGTAGGGGGGAGCAGGGAGGGTCGGCGGAGGGGGGGATGCTTTCTTTTCTCCTCTCTCCCCCCCCACGCACAACTGCAACAGCCCAGATTCCAGTCAGTAATTATATCCACAAACTATCCAGGCACGTACTGCAAGGCAGGCGGAAAAAAAAAAAAAAAAAAAAAAAAAAAAAGTAGAAGGAAAAAAAATCCCCCTCCTCGCTCGCCCTCCCTGACGCCTGCCGGGCAGCTAAGTGGAGGTCTGCCGGCCGGGCTGGCTCACCGGCACGGTGCTGCTGGCCCCCGGCCGCCGCTGCATGTTAGGGAGGCGCGGGCAGGAGCGCGGCGCTGGCCGCGGAGGCTGCGCGCTGCGCGGCTCCGCGCGGACTGACCTTGCCGCGCGGCGGCGGAGCCGCGCTCCTCGCCCGCCGCCCGCCGGGCGCTGTCCAGCGCCGCGGTGCTGAAAGCGCCCGCCCCAGCCTAGGCGCTGCCCGCCGAGCCGCCGGCGCTGCGCCGAGCCTGCCCCCGCTGCTGCGGTGCGCGGCTGCCCATGCCCGCCGGCGGCCGGAGCCTGCCGCGGGGCCGGGGCCGCCCGCCCGCCCGTCCGCCCGCGCCGCGCCTCGCCTCGCCCTGCCGGCCGCGCTGCCTCCCCTCCTCGCTCCCTCGCTCGCTCTTCTTTCCTTTTTCTTCCGCTGCTGCCGAGCCGCACGCTCGCACACACTCACATGCACGCAGAGGGAGAGTTGCTAAGAGGCTCTGCTCGTTTCAACCTGGTGCACACTGAAAGATCTGACACCCTCTGCTGAGCTGCAGTGGCAAAAATCCATCTGCTGAGGGAATGCTGGAGAAGAAAAAAAAAATCAATCCACGTACAGGGCAAGCGTTAAAAACGCTGGTATTAAAAGCTGTCGATCTATTTAGATGCGTTCTCCTAAATGGATTATTTAATTTATTTCTTTTCTTTTAAAATGGAAAGTTTAGCATTACCCTCCTCCCGACGGGTCCTACTGCCCCTGTTCACATGCGCTCACACCTGCACAAGAGGCAGAGGAAGGCTCGTTTGCCTTATTGTATTTCCCAATGACTTGAACAGAATTAGTGTCAGGGTGTCAAGCGAATAGCAATTTGAGGTAATTATTCTGCACGCCATTTTTATCGTTGCTTTAAATGCGTTTCTTCCTCCCCTGCAGTCTAGGGTGTTTTATGCTGGAATTTGTCTCTTGCTGGTGTTCTCTATGCAATGTCGAACCGTGGATTAATGCTCTCTCTATTTTTCATAATTTAGATGATCACAGAGAAGAGGGTAGGTAGGGGGGAGGGGATTGCTTCACTGTTAGCAGTTCACACTACCTGTTCCCAGGGAGTGTAGTGTCTCCCTTAAGGAGGGCAGGGGAGGGTAGAAACTGACGATTATTCCTATCCCTGTATAAAATCTAGATGCGTGTATGTTCACGCACATATATTTCTCTAGGGATGTTCCTTATACACTCTCTGTGGAAATAAAACGCTTGCTTCCCTCGACACCCTCCTTCTCGCCCCTTCCCCCCTCCCCCTTCCCCCCCCTCCCCCCCTTTGCCCTTTTCCAGCTCCCATCCTTCTGACAAAAGAGATTACACAGCGGAAAAATCGGTGCCTGGCCTTAAAGACAGGAGCCAAGCATACAAAAGTTTCTGCATCATTTGGACGGGTTTCAGATGCCTACGAGCGAAGAACCAGTTGCACCTCTGGTGGTGCAAGTGGAAACCCGCCTTTCTCCTGCCTCACTCCGAGGAGGAGGAGGAGGAGGAGGAGGAGGAGGAGGAGGAGGAGGAGGAGGAGGAGGAAGAGGAGGAGGGGGAGGGGAGAAGGACGGGAGGAGGAGGACGGGGAGGAGGCGAGAAGGCTGGAGAGGCAGCCCAGCCTCCTGGTGCCTCATGCAGCCCGGGGCTGTGCCTCTCGAGTCCGGCGCCGCTGGTGAACTTTGCGGCATACTGGTAGGGGGGGATGTAACCGCGGGAGTGGGCTGGAGGAGGGTTATTTATAGGAAAATCCAGAGAGCCATATGGAGCCTGCACCCCCTGGTCCCGGCGGCATGTTAATTTGGTCAAAGCTTCTCCCTGGCTACCGCTTGCAAATAAATTAGACATCCTGCCGATGATGATCTTATCAAATTAATGTAATTAGACCACAGACAAGTTACAACAGTTACCGTGGCCATTTCAAGTCCCCAGGATGAATAACTGGTCTTTTGGTTTTTTCTGGTGGGCAGGGACCAGGGAGGGAGGGGGAAACGGGGTAGGAAATGGGACAGGAGTAGGAAATAAAACAGACAGAAAGAGAGAAATCCTGACCATGAAAAAGCTTATCCAATAAATTACAAGTAGGATAGAAGAGATAAAATGCCACTGAGACAGAAAGCACCACAAGAAATATATCGGTGGTTTCTCTAGGAAAAGAAAAAGAAGAAAGGAAACTTGGCACCACATTGGGGTCCATTAATTCATTTTTCCTGATGGTTTCTTTGACTTTGTCTCTCAGTGATGCCAGGGTGGAAGTGTGGGGGTGCACAACTGTCTGGAAACCTTCTATGGATCAAAAATTGCAGCCTCAAAGTGCAAAGGCACCTGGAGGCAAGGAAACCCTAGGACAATCCGTGGAGAGAAGCAGGACAGTCAGAGAAAGGGAAAAGGGTCAGGGTGGGGGTCAAGGACACATTACTAGGTGTCAGCAGCAGTGACAAGACCACTGTGAACAAAGTCTTTGCAGAGGAGATTAAAAATCTGGAGCCTGATGAAGACTCCCTGGGATGTGGGGCAGAAGGACTTGTCCTCCTCCTACCTTAGAATAAAGCTTCCAAGCATCTTTACTTTCATGTTATTAAAATTGCTCAGGCACCGTAAAAACAATCAAAATGCAACCAGAGGACCTGAACATTAACAAGATATTAAATAAATAAGTATGAATTGAATAAGCGGAAGGAGACAATGACCTGTTGTCAGAGTGTGAAGGACAGATTGCCTGCTTCTTACCGAGGATCTGCTGAGGGGTGGAAACTGGTGGAAGCCATCTGGGGACCTGGAATTTCAAAGTGGTTAAAATCCAAAAAGTAAAAAATATGCCAGAAGAAATAAGAGTGTGTATGGATACCATGTAACTTCCAAAGGAGTATTTATCTAAGGAAGCCATTGTGTTTTCAACTGTATACTTTGGAGATTCATGTCTTTAAAATATACGTATTGAGAGAGCATCTGCTATGCAAAAGTTAACATCTAGGAGACAATTCAGAGAGGAAGGAAAAAAGCACCATCCATTTTAGATTTGATATCTGAAGTTTTTTATTCTATGAATCAAGTTACAAAGAAAGATCCAGAAAATTAATCTATCATTCAGTGCCATAATCCTAAATTTCTAGTTTTTTTCATCTTATCAAAATAAGTTTGGAAACTATCTTAGCATAAAAGGCCTGCCTTTAAGTGTTTTAAGGAAATACTTATTCCTGGGCCAGGTTGATTGGGAGCTGGAATGTTTTACTCTGTTACTTAGAGAGTGTGGCAAAGTGAGAGACCATACAGCGTTGAAGTGCCAATTAATCTGGGTCTTTAAAATTCAATATATACATCCTAGTTTACTATCTGTACACAGGTTGTATAGACAGAACTCACATAATCCCCTCTAAATTATCCGAAAAATCAGATAAGGGAAAGAACATACAAGTATATTGTCCTTGACTGTTATCTTTTGCCTCATGTTTCCGTCTGCAAATTCTGGAAACCTAAAACAATGAGCTGCCTTCTTATACCTTTCCTCTGGGGGTAGAGTCCATATTTAACCACATACAAGCCAAATGAAGCCATTTTGAATAGAAATGGGTTTATTCATAATACGGAAAATTACTTGAAATAGGAAAAGGTAGTGGGATACTTTTTCGTTTTCCCAATTAGTAATCTCCCATCTCCCTGTTGCTATGGCTATGTAAGTAACATTGGGTAAGGGTATATTTGTGCTACTTTGGAAGATGTTAAAAAGCTAGTTACTTTATCTAACACTGTAGAACTCGCAGAGCAGAACTCAGACCATCTGCAGAGGTTCTAGAGAAGAAAGCAATTATTTTGGTAGATATTCTGATTTCAGTGTTCATGCTATGAACTGTAAAATTTGCTTCATTATTTCTGTGGAGGTATAAAGACATCCTACATTGATGATGCTGTGCATGATGTTGTGCGTGGATACACACACACATTCATATATACATATGCATATAAACATCTGCATGTGTGCACCACAAAACATGATAGACCAGCAAATAGAAGAGTTACAGGATGATTATTTAATTTGAAATTATGTCTTTGCTCAGGCTTTGACTATGGAATTTAACACAGGCTAGTAGTTAACATAGATGCCTCCATATGTTGCAGCTCCTGCAGAAACTATGCTTCTCAGTGTATACAATGACTTTAAACCAGCTCAGATAAACAAGTTCTAACTAAGCGTAGAAGAGTTTAAGCTAATATCAGGATCTCCTCACAGAATTTTCTATCTCAGTATATTTCACAGCCCAGTCTTCAAACACAGATACTGGATTTCTATCTAAACTGCAACTAGACCAAACAAGGTTTCCAAAACTAGACAATTTTCTCCTTCCTTTTTCAGTTCTCTAAGGGTAATGGCATGTGAGCTTGTTCCAACTCTCCCTGTGATATGTTCACCAGACGGAGCTTTGCAAAATGATGCAGTGGCGGATGATGATGATGACTAAAAAGAAAAAAAGAAAGAAAAGAAAGTTAGAGAAGTGAGTGGTTTGCCTACATCTATCTAGTGAGTAGGAGACTGGCTCATGATGAGAAAATAAAAAATTCTCTATCTTTTGCAGTGTAAGAGCCAGCCCACATGTTTTTCTTTCTTGGCTCATACCCTCAACCACCGGGCTACCAACCCTCTAGCTGCAGCTGTTCTACTTTAAAAGAAAAATAATTTTGAGATCCCTTGAACCATGGAAAGGCAGTAAGGAAGCATGAGTTACACCACTTGCCAGGATTTGCACAGCCCTGGGAGGACTTGCTTGCTTTGTGCTTTTATGTGAGACCGAGCTTGACCTGATAAACTTCACATATCAGATGTTTAGATTATGGAACTGGTAGCAAAACCCATTGACATTCTTATCCAGTATACATTGTCATGAGACCTTGAGGTAATTTTGCATTGGAAACAGTGGTTGAATAGGTCACAGGGTTAATCTTAAAAGGTTAAAACCTTAGGTGTCAGAAAAGGAAATAGGAGTCAGAAAGTCAGGACAGATTTTGTATCAACCTTGTGTTGCCATGTAGTCATTTCACTTTGAAATCCTGATGATGCAGAAGAAAGAAGTGTATTTAGTGGGTAGGTTAGGCCAAGGTCCTGACCAGAATTTCTTATTTAAACTATATATATTGATCTGAGTTTTTGACCTAGTTTCTTCTATGATTGCTTGCATTAAAGTCACTAAAGCACCTGAGCAGTTCTTAGGACAGGCCCCACAGGCCCCACAGCTACTGTACTTATTGGTGAGTGTATCCAAAATAGATGTTTGGTAAAGGAGTCAATTCAGACTAACATTTATGTTTATCTTTCTTCCTCTGTTTCTTCAATTTTTCTTTTCCTTTTTCTCTTTACTTTCCTGCAGCCTATCGTCTTCTGAAGTAGCCTTTTGTTCAAATGTAAGGGTTGTTATAGGGTCAGAATGAATCCCCTTCCAACTTAGTAGTGATTTGACCCTGTGTCTTCTCTGGAAAAGTATTTTCTGCCCACTGTGCTGTTGGTTAGAAGGAGAGAGATAGGGAGCTGAGCTGAGTCACCCACCTCCTTTTATTCCTCTCATCTCAAAACTCACTCTCACACATACACACACACAGACTCACACAGTCACTTTAAAACTTTGACACAACAGAAGTGGGTTGTCTGTTTTCAGTGGAGAATTTCAAGTTGAGGAGCCCAGATGGAGAGAGATAGTTTTGCTGCAGCCCTGACCCCAGGACGTGAACTGAGATTTCACTGCAGCATTTCACTTGAAATGTCCTCCCAGCTGCATCTTCCATGCTCTCAGTCCTGACATGAAGGCCTAGTTTCTGCCTTTCCCAGAGCAATACGTGAGATGGTTGGTTGCCTGACTTGGGGACTGGGATTTGGCTTCCTATGTTTGGCATTGCAGCATTCAGCACTGCAGTATTGAAGTACACAGAATTCTTTTTTTTTTTTTCCTTTGTGATAAAAGACATACATTTAGGCTGGGGAAAAACATTACAATGAAATTAACTGGAGCTGTGAGAAATATTTGTTCTTTTAGTCAGCTATAACAGGAAATGTACTAGTATAACATTGCAGCCTTTAATAAGAAGTGATAACATTTGCACCATAGTCTAATCTCAGCAATTTTTTTTCTTAAGATTCCAGCATTATCATTTTAAGTACCTTGTTACAACAATTCTCAACATCCTGCAAGACATGATTTCCATGTAGTGTGATCAATACACAATATAGTACTTCACTTTTGTTATATGACCTTCTTTGTGGTTTTGATTGCTTGCTCGTTTCATTCTTTCCTTAAGATTGTCCCATGTCTGACACAAGTAAAAGGTTGAAACAGCTGGTTACTTGGCAACCTATTCAAGTGACTGAGGTAGTTCAGTAACACTCATTCATACAGTTTAAAGTTAGTTAAAATTTACTTTCATCATTTTAAGAAAACGTTAGTGATGAGATATGAGACAAAAAAATCAGTGTCATTTAAATATACACAAGGCATTAAAAAGTATCTTTCTCAACCAAAAAAAAAAAAAAAATATCCTGCTAGAAAAGAACTGTCCAGACTTTCAATCTATTGCTTACACAAGTAATCCCACTGAATAACATCAGCTTGAATAATAGATCTATAATGTGTTTTCAATAATTAATTATTTTTTATCCATTTTCATAGCACAGTCTCAGAGCAACATAAGGATCATATAAATGGAGAAAAGTAGATAAGAGCTCATGTCTCTGCTCTCGCTAACTATAACTTATTTTCATTGTTTAATAATGAAGAGGAAAATGCTTCTCAGAATGTAGAACTGAGGCAAAGAGCTGCCTCCACCAACAGTTTGCTGACATGACTCTGTGCAACTCATTTCTCTTTCCCATGCCTCAGTTTCCTAGTTTGAGGAAATGGAAGGTAGTATAAGTGGTAGCCCAAAGGTGCTTTGAAATCTGTGATGAACAAACATGGCGACTGAAGTAATTATTACCATCATTACTCAGGGGTACAACTGAAAAAGTCAAACCTTATGTGAGTAATACCCAGTTCTTTCTCTTTTCATCAACCCATCTCAGGGGCTTTTACAGGGGAATACAATATAATTTTATTTGCTCAACAGATTGGAAAACAGAAGCACTGACCTTGGGAAGGTCACATGTCAAACTGTTGATAGCACTAGAAATAGACCCAAGTCTCAGAAGGCTCAGCCCTGCCTTCGACCCCAGTATTTCACAGATGCAGAGCTGCTGATTTATAGAAAAAAACTATTCAAAAAACAAAACAAAACTAAACTAAACAAAAGGCTTCCTATAGCCTTCTCCTTCTCTCTCAGACTTGATTTTATGCATCAAAGGTTTCATATGCCAGTCATTTTCTTTCTGGAGGCCTAATGTAGTTATGTGGTGTGACAGTAATACCAAGCCTTGGTTTTCTTATTAATTCACATCTTAATTCCCTGTAATGCAATTATTTTAACTCAGGAAACGGAATGTTTTCATTCCTCAGACTTTTCCTGACTTAGACTTCAGACTTCAGACTTCAAAAAATAAGGATTTCAGAGCCAAATGCTAGAGCATGTGAAACACAAACTCCCTCTCATCTAAAAAAAACATATTGGAAAAAATTAAAAATGCTGTTTAATCATAGAACTCTGAAGAAGTGGTTTTGTTTTCAGGAAACTTTAATTCCTTTGTTCTGCTATAAAACAAAATATAAGTAAAAACAACTAACCCAGGTAAAGATGCAAACCAAAGCAATACTTTTTAGTGTGGCTCAAAACAGGAACTTGAAATAAACCATTTAGGTTGATTAAAATGTGAGTTTTGTTCTGGTGGGGGGGTCTTATTTGGTTTATTACCTGTTGTGTTTTGTCTATTCCATCAGAATGGCATATCAGAAATCAGTATTTTATCTTTCATGGCCTTCCATAATCATATTTTGTTGAAATTATTTTTCCTTTCCTTCAATTAATTTGAATTGGAATTTTCTGATAGAAAGTTTCTGAAAATATTTCTGAAACTCTCTATTAAGTCAGCATGCAGTGGTGTCCACATATAAAAAGGAGAATTGCTGTGCATCAGCAGACTGGGGAAAGACTGAGTAGATTAAACATTATTAACAATAGAATTATACCTACTTCTTATTTATGCAATGCCTAGAAACCATACCCTGGGACCAATCCCACACGGCATTTTAGTTTTAATCAAATAACATTTTAGAGACATAAGGGAGAAGAAGCTGGTGACGAGATTAATCATTGTACTGCTCGATTTTGCATCACAGCATCCCAAAAGATTTCAAATGTATTACGCTGATGTAAAGCTAGAGTGTTGCAGGGGTGTCTCACAGTGTAGATGTTTGGTTTTTTTCTCCATGAGCAAAGTTAAACTGAGATATACCCTACTGCCTTCACTAACCTCCAGGTACTAATTTTAATTTCTTGAGTATTTTTATTTAACCATGATAATTTTTTATAGATTCAGGTCATATTGCAGGCCACAAAAAGTTCTGTCCTTCCTGAGTTGGTGAGAGGATTAAGTCAGCATTGCTGCTGAGGTGGCCAAGGAATGATCCATGTATCTGGAGGAGATGAATACCTACCAAGGTCCAGGATTTAGCCCACAGAAAACCAAAGCCGAGTCATCTATCTTTCTTCCTTTTTTCCATATTTTCATGGTATTTTTATGATCTTCACAACCTTCCCAAAAGAAAGAGTGAATGTCATTCATTTCCAGTACAGATTACCTTATTTCCAGGAGCAAAATTTTTCATTTTTGCCAGTCATGTTTCCTACCTTTTCCATAACTACTGTTCATATTCTTCAGTTTAAGCCTTAAACATGAATTTTATTGTACCCTGTTTGCATAGCTACATCGCAGAAGTCTCCTTTTATCTCTCGCAGCTACAAATTAAACCTAAATGTACAGTTTATGTGCCTGTGCCCAACTGCTCAGTCTTTGTTGTGGGTTATGTAATTACTGACATGACAAAATTAAGTATTTCACAAATAGTTATGCTTATGTTCAGATTCTAGGCAAACAAATACAAAATATGCTCTCTTCAATCTTTTTTAATTTTATGGATATAATAGGTCACTGCTTTGTCAGCAAGACTTATTTAAGCAATAAAAATACTCACCTATAAGCTACATAGATACCTAAAATTCTTAATTTTGTCATATCTTCTGCAGAAGTTACTTTAAAATAGCTTACTTCATGTAAGCGTCATTCTTGCAACATTTCCAGTAAGAACTGGGCCACTGTCTATCAAGTACTCTCTCCTTTGAGTGGAAGTTCCTTGCTTTCTCAGATATACAAGGACTTTTTTAGAATGTTCTCTGTTTGAGAGGCTGAGGAAAATCAGGATAATTTACCACATGATTGAAATAATGTTCAATTTTACTCTGTTACCTTCATTCACATGAGTATTTATTTACACCCTAGAGTTTCAGAATTTATAACCGTGAAAAAAAATTCCTAAGCCATAGACTAGGTCCGTATTATAGGGTCCTGCAGGATGCACGTGAGCATACTTGGCTCCCAAACAGAAAACTTGTTTGGTGCACAGGGTACAGTATTTGCATTGCAAAACCACATCAGTGAGGCTTGGTCAAGTCAGCAGGCATCATAAATCAGCTCTGCTGCACACAAAAGTGGTTAATGCCACCAGACATCTGAGGAACTTTTACAAAGGTATATTAATTGCAAGAGAAATTAAGAGGTCTAGCCCTTCTGTGAAGTCAGCACAGATGTCCCACAGACCAAACATAATCCTCCAGCAACAAAATCATTGTACTTTCTTATTTTTATAGCATCTGGCTGTGAGAAGCATCACTAAAATGTAGTTCTGCCCTTTCTATGGATGTGGAACACCATGCTAAAGGACTCCCTCGTCACAATTAGGAGATACATGCAGGAGGTCACACAGGGTCGGTGCTGAAAGACCCACTTTCCTTCTCCCTGACACTCATCTTCATTTTCTTTCCCCGTGACACTCATCATGAAAGTTCAAGTTATTGAGGACTGACTCAATAACTTGTGTACTTTTATTCTTGCCATGGAAGGTCAAGTAAAGGTAAAGCAAAACCAAAGGAAAGTGAAAAAGAAATGAGAATATAAGACTTTTTGTCTGAGGGCTCAGAGTAACAGCTCCTTCTTTTTGTGAATTTCTGAAAATCCAAAGACCTTAAAAGGTAGACATAAATTTCTTTGAATAATTAATTTATTTATTTTAGCTGATTGCCAGGATATGAAAAAAATTGAAATTGGATTAAACCTTTTTATTCTTAATGACTGTAGTTTCTACCCCTTTTTTCAGAAGCAAAATGGGGGGAGATTGCAAAATATTTTTGTAGTAATTGCATATTTAAATAATTTAAATAAAATATTCTGCTTTTTTTAAACATAGCTTTTAAAAGTCAAACTGAAGTAAATCTAAGATGGAACACTTGTGCAGTCTGGTGATAACTTTAGCTTTTAGCATTCTGTCTGAGGTATCCACCAAGGCATCTTTACAGTCAGTGGAGAGAAATTAACTGTTCAGGTTGTACTAAAATATGTTCAGAGCAAGTAGAATAAATTGTGTTGGGAAAGCATTATTTGTGACAGTATTTCAAAGAACCTTTACTGTTTACATCAATTTACACTAGATCTACCTTCCTTTTAGATGATCATATCTAGATGTGGCAAATGTCATTCAAGAGATTAACTGACATAAAGAGTATGTTTATAAAAAATAATGTTTTATTGAAAAAAAATATAGACATACTTTAATTACTTTTTTGTAAAGTCCAGGTTCTTCTCAGTCATTTTTGTGCAAAAAGAACATTGAAATATTTTCACTCATTACTGTATTTCAAGAAGAGTTGAACAGCAAGTTGCCATCTAGGTGTAGTAAGTTATTCAATATTAAAATCGGAAATTTTTTTTGAAGTAGAATAAACAAGTCATTGTATCTTCAGAATTTGCTTTGAAAAGATAAATACACAAAAGGACTGTTACATTGTTATTTCTTACCTTTCAGTATTGCAGAGGCCTGTTCACTTATTTTCTCTTTTACAGCTCTACCAACACATCAGAGAGAAATGAAGGGTAAAACGAAAGAGTGCTATGTTGATGACTGTCATAAAAGTTGGATTTTATTGATTATATTATGTGTATCAGTAGCTTTATTGTTCTTAATCTTGACTCATTAAAATTATGCTTGGAAAGCAATTTTTCTAATTATTACAAAACTCATTGAATTTATGATTTTCTGTGAATATTTAGGAGTATTCCCTTCCATACACTATTTATTACAAACATTTAAAATACTGTCTATTTTATAAGTTAGCATAATCTTGTTGACACCAAAGAAATCAATCTTTTTTAAGATCTCAATCTTGTGGCAAAGTAGGATTTAAATTCAGGCACTCTAAAGAGTCAAGGATATTTAAAAGAGTAATGATAAAAAAAAAAAGAAATTACATCTTAATGACATTGCTGTTGCTAGGAGATTCCAGCTACTGCTTAAGAGATGAATGTGTCCTTTTTCTTAATTAAAAAATGATTAATAAATAGATAAAACACTAAAATGCCAACTTTTCAGTAAATTTGCATGGAAACCTCCAATGTGTAATCTGCTTAAGCAGCAGCAGCACCAAAAAAAACTCACACAAAGGACAGGGGACAAAAAATAGGCCAGTCTTTCAATTGTTCCTTTAAGCTGTCAAGCTACACCTCTCTACTGCTGCAAAAACCACCTTAATTAATATTGGTCACTGTAAGCAAAAGGATATACAGTTAGACGGACAATTTATACATTATAGTACAAGGTTTATTATGGTCTGTCCAGTCTGCATGTAATACAAAACTATAATTTAGCTATTACAACCTAGCTCAGTAGATATAATGGGATTTTGTTATGACTTAGGAGCCCTCAAAGTTTCACAAAGAAGCTAAAAGGCAAAACACCACTCAGGAAGGCCTCCTGGACAAGTTTCAAATTTTTCTTCAGCAGACTAGAAATTATTGACATTTTTTTCATAGTGTATTTTTATTTTCCAAATGTCCAGTCCAAAATATTGATAAAAAATAATAGACTAACAGTTTCAGTTTGACAAAGATGCAAGAAACTTAAAAATTAGTATTTGTTGCACAACCATGTAAGATCACAGACTCATAGAAGGGTTGGAAGAGACCTCAAAGATCACCTAGTGCCAACACCCCTGCCATGGAGAGAGGCATCTTCCATTAGACTGGGTTGCTCAAGGGTCCCATCCAACCTGGCTTGAACACTTAGAGACATTCACAGCTTCTCTGGGCAACCTGTTTCAATGCTTTAACACCCTCCCAGTAAAGAACTTTTTGCTAAAATCCAATCTGAATCTGCGCTCTTTCATCTGAAAGTCATTACTCCTTGTAATATCTTATCACTACATCTCCTTGTAAAAAGTGCCTCTCCAGCTTTCTTGTCAGCCCTCTCTATGTACTGAAAGGCCACAATAAAGTCACCCCAGAGCCTTCTGTTCTCCAGACTGAATAGCTTCAACTTATTCAACATTTTCTCATAAGAGAGGTGGTTTTTATTCTGTTGGGGAACCTAGAGCTGGGTGCAGCACTGCAGGTGGGCTCTCAGCAGAGCAGAGCAGAGGGGCAGAATCCCCTCCCTGGCCCTGCTGCCCACGCTGCTCTGGATGCAGCCCAGGACACCTTTGGCTCTCTGGGCTGGGAGTGCCCATGGCTGGGTCATGTCCAGCCTCTCAGACACCTGCACCCCCAAGCCCTTCTCAGCAGGGCTGCTCTCCATCTGTTCATCCCAACCTGGGCTGACACCAAGGGTTGCGCTAACCCAGGTGCAGCATGTTGAACTTTGCCCTGTGAGATTCCCAGGGACCCACTACTCAAGCATGTCCACATCATCATAGCTATAGTTAGCTCCAGCACTAATGTGAATTTTCTAGAAAATAAACCTTAAAATGAAAATTTTTTACTGTGATGTGCTTTACTCCAAGATTTGACATTTCCATATGTTAGAATGAAACCAAAGAACAAACATACAAGTTTACCTGGAAGTCAGAGACAACTTTAAAAAGATCTAGAATTTATATAATTTACTCAAAGACCTAGTCATTAAATCAGTAGAAGATATGTGATGTGTATTTCACTGACATTTAAAATGTGATTTTGATCTTTGTATGTAGTTCAAGGCAATAATATTTATTTGCAAAGCACTTAGGCAGCCTTAGGAAATCTCTGAACAAGCTGTCTTGATTAAAAAAAACAAAACAAACAGTAGATGTGTTACAGATAAAAGTTTAAACCTGGCAATTTTATCTATCTATTGTGTACCTATAAACATACACAACCACAGATTTTATATTCCAAATGTCCTTTTACAAGTGCAGTGGTAAAAACAACCCCCAAACAACATTGTAGTTTCTTGTAACTGTTCCCAAGTTTTTAAATGTCCTTGTCTGGATTTTTAGTGTTTGCTTCTGGGTTTGGTCTGAGGCTCTTTTGCATCTGGTAAGGTTGGTTTTGTAGCCTAGTTAATATGAAAGCTGATCCCAAAAGACATAAAGTATTCACAATTCCCAGAGAATTCTTGGGAAAACAGAGATGTTCAGTACTTTGGAGAGTTAAACTAATACAGAGCTATAAGAAGTGTTGGGGGTTTTGGATTTGATTTTTTTTTTTTTTTTTTCTGAACAACATAAAGAAAGGCCTGTATAACATTTTTGGCTTGGTGATGCCATCTTCAGTTCAGGCAGGAGTTTGAAAACTAAAGTCAGAATAATTGCTAGAACATCACTTTTCTGACAGAAATGTACAATAGGATTTAGCCTTTATGTATTTGTTTCATGAATTGCTAAAATCTGTCTGTTGGATACTTTTTACTTCATTTAAGAGCCTTCTTCTTTAAGCATTTGGCATAACTGATTACTAAAACAATATTGATAGTATAAACAATGAACCAAAATATGAATAATAAACTAAATGAAATATGAAATGCAAACTAAAAAGCAAATCACAGGGTGAAGACTTTGACTGGGTGGGACTTTTTTTGTCACTTTTCCTCTGCCTGTGACCTTCTGTCTGTTAAGAAGAGAAGGTGAGTAGGTGTGTGAAACAGAGGGAAAGCCAGAGAGGAGAGAAGACAGAGGAGGGAGGAAAGGAGAGAAGGAGGGAAGGAATACCAAAACAACAGAAATATAAAACATAATACAGTTTGGGACAGTAATATTAATCTAATAAGATTTAAATCTTGAAAATATATTTAAATACATTTAAATACATTTAAATACATGAATCATTGTATTGCTCACCCATATGTAAAGAAACTGACATATAGCTTACACAGAGTCTTTAGCAGTGTCATTAGGTCAATAGTTAGATTGATTAGAGAGATAATACTGGAAAGAACTAGATGCTTTTATTTCCTTTTTTCACATATATAAAACTACTGTATTCACTGTCTAGGAAAATTAATGTAATTCATTTTTAAAGATTAAAATGTATAAAAAGAAAGTACTTTTAAATTACTTCTTAGTAACAATATTGCTTGGGAATAATACAGATGTAAGTAGCAACAAAACATACTTACTAGTAAGATAGGAATCTTGTCTGTTTATCTGCATAGAAGTGTGTATTCCTCTCAGTTTGATAACAGCTGTGAGGTAACTTTGATGTCTCTGGTTAAAATAAATATGCAAATAACAAAGATAAACAACATTATCCCATCAGATGTAATCAAAATAATTTGGCAGTTATCAATAAACATGTTAATTATGGTTTATCAGTTGCAAGAAACAGGCAGAATACCACATCTTAATTGTATCAAGCTAGAAATTAAAATTAATTGGAATTTTGTTTAATATTTTTTCAGCCCAGTGATGTCTTGTACGCCTGATCTCTACTCTGAGGACAACTTTGGTGTTGACATCCCATTCTCTTTACTGGCAGTGAACATCCCAGGACACAGCAAGAGACACAAACTAGTCCAGATCAGGAAGACAGCAAATCACTTTAAAACTCAGGGAATGGATGTGCCATGATAGCCATGACCTAACTTAAAGAACCTAGAAAGAGAAACTCACTGAGTTAGAACACAAGAGTGCAAGAATGTATTCAAGCCTGAGAGAACTGGTGTTAAAACAAAGATTTGTACCAGCAGTCCGGTTTAATGAGATTCTGTTTAGAAAAGGACATTGCTTTAAGCTGCAGTGAAAGTCATCCTAAGAAATCAGAGGTGCTTTCGCATCTTTTATGTACACCGTAGAAGAAGAAGGTAGTTGTGGTTTTGAGCTCTGAAAGACTAAAGATCCTATTGCAAAAGTATTAATTAATTTTGATTCACCAAGTACAGGATGTGCCCTAAAAATATTTAACAGCCACTCAAGTGAGACAATTTAAAAAAAACCAAAAGAACAAAAAGATGTTTGTCCAGGAAGGCTGGTTTTATCCAAGAGGACTCTGTTGGGGTTTTTTTTGAGATTTAAATCTGCAGTCTGCATTATTTCCAGTACAATATTCTCTACATCCTGTTGGATTTAAGACACAGATAAAGGTGGATTAGTGGATAAAGGAAGGATCTTGGCACGGCAGAATAAAAGAAACTCTGCTACTTGAGGAACACAGCAACTAAATATATTTGTTAGTAGGCTACATAACAACTCACCAGACTCTCTTTTATATGTGCATTTATATGTCTAAATACATCTATCTCTACTTTGTATTTATGTATATATTTATATATACATGTGTATATTCAAGTATTTGATGTATGCATGCAAATTCATAATAATGAAAAATATGATACAAATACATGTAGGCTAATAAAATAAAATAAAATAGCATAAATATTAGTCCCTAAACTCTACTTTAGATTAAAATCTAGTTGTCCAAAACAATGTATTTTCTATAAAGAGGTGTATCAATTCTATCATCATCAAATTTTAGTGGAGGCAGATCTCTATTGCTTTACTAGAAATAAAAATATGAGGTTACTTCCTGTTATATGAGTAAGGATTTAGGGCTATCTCACTTTCTTATATGACAGCTTGCAAAGTATAGGAGACAGTGCAGATAATCAAATGCATGACTGTCCAAAGAGCTAAACCAGTCTAAAGCAAAAGATTTTCAATGATTCCTTAACAGATATGTACTCTTACTACTGCTAAGACCCACATTCGGCAGCAACATTTAAACTGTGGTAATGAACAGAGACAGGACAAATGGTGGTCATGCCTGATGACTTCTAACTTCATGGCAACACATACTCATTGGATGCTTACATGCTGGATGTTTTAGATCTTTGTCTACAAAATTATCTCTGTCTGGGTATGAGGTACCTCAAGTAAAATAGCACATTTCTGTCACCAAGTCACACCAAACCCATCACCTGCCAGGGGTGGTTCAGGTTAGGGATGTCACTTCTGCAGTTAAATCTGCTCATATGTAGACCCACATATTCCCACACTCTCTGCCTCTAAAGTGTAGAGGAAACTACATAGAGGAAAGAATATATTTTCTTTCAGATCCTGTTATTTCCAGCACAAACCCCACCAGATTCTTTTTGTCTGTGCTTCTGAGTCATGAGAAGGGGGAATGCCCCTATTTGTCTCTGTGTTTTGTTAGCATTCAAGTGCTATCTCTGTGTCTTGCTAACATTCCAGTGCAAATAAAGCTCTTTCAAGTCAATGGACTTGATTCAACAATGGAGTGCTCTAGTTTTAGGTGACTCCAAGGAACATAGCTGAATTGATTTCAGTGGGCTGCAGTGGTTAGGCAAGATCAATACTGGTAACAGCAGTAGTAAGAAGCCAATACCCACAAAATATTATCTACACTAGCTGGGGCTGAACACGGATTCATCTACTCCCAACTTTTACCAACTAACTGCACAAAGAATATTTGCAGGACTGTGGCACATGTTTCTCAATAAAATTGTACAATTAAAGAAGTTTACAGCTGATCTTTATCTGAAACGTTGAATTCATCATACTGTAAGAATTGACCACATTACTGTAATTTGGGGTAATGTTACTCTTCTCAATTTGCAGAATAACCAGAGCTTATTTTCTTTTTAACTTCTTGATTCTAGAGAATTAAATGCAATTTTCAATTATTTTTAATTAACTGTCCACTCTTCATAATAGTCTCTTTGCGAAATAATTAAGAAAAAAATGACCTTCTGAAAGGTCCTATCCTCTTAATGTAGCAAGGATTTAGCAACGTGTTTAACTGAAAAAAATAAAATATAATAGGACAGCTGATGAAAATTTAGGCCTACTACAGTGATACAGATATTAATAATTCTCGTCTTTTATTACCATCGTCTCTAATTGCCACTGTGGATTCTTTAGTGCATTTGTTTTGGGTTCTTTGCCCTTCTATTTCCTGGATTATAGGAATTTTGATTGCTTTTGCTAAGCTGTTTCTTTCAGTTCCTCCTGGGCTACCAATTAGTAGGACAATATTACAGGAGGAATTTTTGCAGCAGTAATCCAGAACACTTAAAAAGCAGGAAACATGCTACATAAAACACATAAAACACTGTTCCTAATTGCAAAAGAAGGGGTCAAAGGTTCCAAGAAAAACTTTGTACTGCCAGGGTAGTCACTCTTTGGGGCTGCATAACTCCACTGCAGGAGAGAAGAGCCAAAGCACTGCTGCTTGGCCTTAGGTTTTGCACTCAAATTACCCAGATTGCAGGCATTAGTGGAGCTGCAGAGGTACAACAAAGCGGAATCTTACTGCCTCGGCTTCTCCTGATGTGAAAACTTGCATGTCAGAAAATGAGCTGTGAAACCACAGCTACATCAATGCTTGACTCTCCAAAGTGCACAGGAGCTCCTGTCACTTCAGCAGCTGTTCAGGAGATTTGCTGTGTGATCTCATTCTCCTCAATATGAACAAAAGGCATTCCATACCTGACAGAATTATCTTTCTTGTTTTTTGCATTGATGAGGGAGGTAAGGTGTTATAACAAGAAAGAAAGACAAGGAATAGGGAAGGCATTACTGTTAAAAGGCAAGGCAATGAAGGCCTACAATGCAGGTATTAGCAATTTTCAGTAGTTTTATTGTTTTGCTTATCGAGTACTTAGGGTTTATGCTCACAAGAGAGCAGCAGTGATGGAAGTCTGATATCACTGCTTCTAGAAGTCCCCTGGAAACAGTGTGACAGAGCCAGAAGCTCAATGTCTCATGACTAGTTCCACTTAGGACATAAAATTCCTAAGAATTTTATGTTAGAAGACAACAACATAACAATTGTAATAATTAATTAATTAATTTGAGAATTAATTAATTATTTTGAAATAATTAATTATTTTTATTCATACTGCAATTTAGAGGAAATAAAAAAAGTGTTTGATGGTCAAATTTCTAAATCTTAAAATCCTAGTGTGAGACTTCTTAATGAAAAGTTTAAATTTTCATTCCAAAATTATTTTTCTTTAAACTGTAGATAGAAACACACACAAAAATGAAACTACTACAAAATATTACAAATACAGAAAAGCATTCTGTCTTCTTTGGGGAAAGAAATATTCTAAATTTTTGCTTTTTAACCTGAATTGAAATTATTTAAATAAATATACACTTTGTTTTCATGAGGAAGTTAGTTTTGTTTATTGATCTGGTTCAATGCTTTTGTAGGTTTCAAGAATAACTATTTTTTTCTTGGTGTTCAGCATCATCGACCAATGTGACAAAGCTGCTGTGCCCTCCTATTAAAGTTTTTGCAAACCTTTTGGTGCTAGCTGATGTCCTTTCTCAGGACTGAGTACTGACTTATTCCTCAAGTAGTCCTCGAGTTCAGCGAGCCCCATTTTTTCTCAGGCACTTGAATCACATAATGTATTTCCAGGTTCAGATCAGGTTTGCTGCACTTCTTGTACACAATGCCATAAAATACATCAGTGTTTACTATAGTACCTTTGAAAGGATTAAAGACCCCAAATAGCCCAGTGTAGCCATTATATTTTAACCCTTCTGCTGATTAAATATGCCTGAATCAGGACCCAAAAAAGACACATGTCAATATGCTGTCTGACTGATATCTGAGGAACACATCCTCTAGACTATTTTGTTCAGCAGTAGCAATAAAAAATGGTCCTAAACAGAAGATTCACATGGATGGAAGATCAGGCCCTAAACTCATACCACACACAAAGTCATTGGGATTTTTACACTAGTAATAGATTCTACATTTAGTCTGAAGACTTTGCCTGTGGAGAGTTTTCCGATCTGCAGGAGATTAGAGAGCTTCCAAGATTCTCTGAAAGCTCACAAAACCACATCCTTGGGAGACCCAAAATAACAGAGGGATTGATCCTCTTTTCCATCATGAAAAAAATCCCTCAATCTAGAAGACACCCAGATACAGGCACATGAGCATACAGAAATTAAAATTTCCTGAAACTCTACATCAAGTATACCCTATTAAATTCACAGAGAAGGCTTAATTTGAAAAAGTTTTGGATCACAACCTTTTTATACTCTCTTTTTACAGGTTAGTGATTGATCTTGGCATAGAAAGAAAACTGTACGATGTCAGAGCTTGGAAGCGTACCGGTACCTACGAAATTAAAAATGTAGGCATAGTTTTTCCTAACAGTGACTGTTATGATTCTCTGACAAGTTTCTTAACATTAATAGCTTTTCTTACAAGTGTATTCCCTATGATACTTGTATTGTATGACTGAAAAAAGGACACTATTATCCCAAGCTGTCACTTCAGTAGAACCTTTTGTAAATTACTGTCTTTAATTACAACTCTTGGGGTTGTAAGGTGTAAAATTATTTTTGTTTTGACTTTTTTTTATCTTCTTACTCATGTAATCTGTAAAGACTTTTAACACATTTTTGACTCGTGAAATACTAGCTAATAATAGGGACTGGTTCTTGCCATGTACAGGGAAGTAAGCCTTTCATAATATTTATCCAGATCCAAATATACAACTACATATTTTCCATTCCTTTCTTGACCTGATGAACCAGAGATTAAGGACTCAGTACACCTAAAGTGTGTCATATTTCCCCAATAAACTACAGTAAGATCAGAGAAGTGGAGTAAATAACAGATAGGGCCCTATGTTGCTAGGTAACATAACATCTGTGCATGTTTCTGTTTCCTGTAGGAATAAGATCTAGCACTCTTCTCCCTTACGACCTTCTAAAAATATTCACCCAGAATGATTTGGACTCCTAGCATGTGATTTTCAGACAGGATATTTGTATTGTTAAATGCAAAGGTGTTCTGTATAGTACCCAAATCTGAGTGTTTAGTTACACTTTCTTCTGTATATTTTTCTTTTACATGTTAGTGCATGGATACCTTTATTTTATTTTATATGCATAACAAAATAACTTTCTAAAAGTAAAGAAAATGCGAGGAACTGATTTAACACCAATTTAGATTTGAGGCTAAAATCCTTATCTTTCAGTGCAAATAACAAGAAAAAGATCTGTAAAACACCACCCATTACAGGAGGGCTGAGGGACAGACAGACATTTCTTATTAGCTAGGTACTAAAGTGTAAAGTATGCAGTTTGATCAAAATTAAGCTGGGGATTTTTTATTAAAATGTAGAGTCAGAAGGAAGGCTGAAAACAAGCAGATAATAATCATCTGATTTGGAGGAATATTTACTTCCCCGAAGATGCTAATGAAAACCTAAATATAGGTATCATAATACCTGGTGACTGTGAAGTAAAAAAATGTACAAATTATTTTAATAAAACGACTTACCTATCTGGAGCATGCATGTTTTCATTTTCCCGGGATGGCAACTAATCTTGTCAGGTAGATCTCAAGAAGAGCACGTGCCGTTGTCGTTAGCAAGGTTAGTAACCATCACAGGCCACAGAACAGTAATTTCTATGCTCCAGTTTTTAGCTCCATTTTCTCCAGCTGAGCATGCTCAACTTAATCCTGTCAAAAAGGACATAGGGAGAAAGTAAAATCTGAACATGAGTAGTAGGGTTACAACCTCTGACATCTATCACTGTGTATATCATCCACAAATCCCAGCCTGAGATACTTCCACAAGTCCTGAAAAAAAAGGTTTGCATTCTAGAAGAAATAGGATTGTTCTGCATGAAAATGGCTGTAAATATATTTCTTGCAACAATTTGTGAGGATGTATGTATTGACATGATTACAGCTTGGCCTGCCTCCACTCCCTTCAGAGTGATTAATAGGAGGAGATGGAAGATAGAGGGGAAGGGGAAGGGGAAGGGGAAGGGGAAGGGGAAGGGGAAGGGGAAGGGGAAGGGGAAGGGGAAGGGGAAGGGGAAGGGGAAGGGGAAGGGGAAGGGGAAGGAAAGGAAAGGAATTATATTTCTTTTCAGTATTTCAAAGGCCTTTTTATGGTTTTTTATACTTTTCACTCCCTCCTTTAGTTTGGATAGGAATAATCAAATTCTTTTTCCCTTCAGGTTCCACAATGACTGATTTTATTTTACCTTATCCTTTTCATTCAGTCCTCCTCAAAGCCACAAAGATAGCTTGAAGTCTTGACCACTGACCTTAATAGGGAAAAAAAAAGAAAAGCAAGGACTGGAAGGTGAAATGAGATTTATTACTTATCACAAAAAGAAACTCTGATTTTATTAGCAGAAATTTTCTTTATTTCCATTTCTCTTTTTCTCTCTCTATTTCCTCACACTATTCTCCTTGGTGTGAAGACTATAACTGCAAAACATCAAAAAGCAAATAAGCCCTCTACAACAAAGTTCCTGTCTTCTTTTAACACACCTTGATCCCTTTAGTACCAGCACCTCTCTGAAACCCTTCACTGAAGAACACAGAGCAGCACCACGTCAAAAAAAACTCTGCTAAGTCTTTGTCTGCTTTTCCACACAGAAGTTCTAACACACAGGCTGTCCTGAAGTCCATCCATCCATTTGCTCTTCATTTTATGAGAGAGCATGTACAACTATCAGTGGTAATAGCCTAAACAGGAGGATGAGTGATAGTACCTGAGAACACTCTTCTCTTTTGTGGGGATTACACAACTGCATTCATGAAAACTCTTAAATTTTTTATTCATTTAAAAAAAGATAACTTTTTTAATATTAAAAGCCAGTTAGATTTAATAAGTTCTCTCTCATTTTTTTCTGAAAACCCCACAGATAGAAATTTCAGGTAAACCTTTATGTGATTAAAAAAAACAATCAGAAAAAGAAATATTATTATTAATATTAAGCTGCTAATCTGCAGGAGCTTAATTGCCACTTATTTTGAAAGACAGCAGATTGGGGCAGATGAGCCAAGACATTACCTTTTTTACATCAGGTTACATATTTACTTATATAGGTATATTATTAATATCTTAATTTTTCAAATAATATGAATATCCTTCTTTAAGAAGTATGTTGTGCAGTACTTCAAAAATAATTTTGAAAGAATGCAAATCATATCAAGATTTACACCTGTACATGTTTTAAAACTATATTACAGTTATTCCTCTTCATCCTTACAAATAATTGCCTCAGGACAGTTATATAATAATAATGTTTACAATGCTAGACAAATAAAAACAACAGAAAGATTTTAAAAAGAGAAAAAAGAAGTAAGTTTGCAATAGATATTCAAGTAATCCTCTACACAGTGACATTTTAAGAGGTGAATAACTATTATCATTTTAAGTTGTTGCCTATTTTGCATTTGTGAAACCAAAGCTTGTAATTTTTATTTTTTTAAAAGAAAAAAACTTAAAAATCTGAACTGTTTTTTTCTCCTTCTAAACAGAACACACATCATAAAAATCAAAACATTTACATTGCACAGAGCTACAGACATATTTGAAATATAAAGTGAAATTCATACTCCAAGTTAGTTTGAGGCTGAATGTTTTAAATAATTCCAAATATAAACTCAAAAAATATGTTTAATAATAATTTTTTAAACATACAGTGCAATTTATATTTTAATTTAGTTTGAGTCTGAATGTTGAAAATAATTCTAAATGTAAGCCCTACAAATATGTTTAACAATAATTGCATCCCATATTTTCTCTAAAAATGTTCTTTGTTTTGTGCTCAGCATAAAAAATAAAATAATTTTTACTTTTAACAAAAGCATATCATGTAAACCATTTTTTTCAGCATATGTATCACAGATTTTGAAAAATATCAGTCAAAAAGGAAGCCAAATTTAGCACATATGAGCAAGATGAATAGATATTTACAAAGTCTATATATAGATCACTTTTCTTTCCATTTCAAGTGAGAAAAAAAGAAAAATAACTATTCATTAAAGTTTGCATAATATTAAATATTTGTCAACTAGTAGCTGACTTCCATTTTAGATAGTTGTTTCTATCTAAAATAAAAATGTATTATTTGAATTTTCTGGAAGAATTATTAAAAAGGAGAGAAGATGAGTAAACTTCTCCTTACTTATTTGCTTATTTACTTACTTAGATCTTGAGATTTACTTTCAGGACTCTTCCTCATTTTCTATTTTCCAGGTAATCAGAATAATTTTTCAAAGAATTACTTTAACATCAATTCTAAATTAAGAGATTATAATGTGCGTTTCTAGGGGACACCCAAATATAGTTCAAATAATTTTTAATAGTCTATACCAAGCCACAAGAAGGAAAAAAATCAAGTAGTTTCCAACTTTTCCACTGTCTTTTGAGATAAATACTGAATCTGTTTTCAACTGCATATGCATTTTAATTTGAGATGTAAGTTTAAAAAAATATATAAGTTTTATCATTAGTATTAGACAAGCACAGACAGTGATTGAAAAAAATATGGAAAAATCCAACTTCCTAGATTGTATTACTAAACAAAAAAGCGTGCATTCCTCTCATTTGCAATTTCAGAATTATTTTGCGTAGAACAGCAACTGGCTTATTAAGAGCATGTATGTTGAATGTTTTGCTGCCCTCACCAGGACACCATATAATTTTGCATTTTATTTGGCAATCTTCTAATTGAGTGGACTGATGTTCATATTACTTTCAATAAATCAGCCATAATGAAGCAGTGATTAATGCCACATATGTAGAAATGTTATCAGCTCAAATTGTTTTAAAATAAACTAGAAGAGGTTCAGTTCAAAGACCTACAAAAATTAGGGAGTAGAAGTAGGCTTTCTAAGGCAGATACTCTAAAATCCATTGATTGAGAATTAGAAAAAAAGTGACCATTTATTCATTGACTATAACAATAAATATAGTAGCAATATTTCCTTGTGCAGAAGAAATAGGATTCAAAACTGTGTTATATCCTCAATGTTTACATCTCTGATCTTTCTCTAAACAGAGGAGAAAAACAACAGCTTGTTAGAAAAAAATGGTTCAGGTGGTGGCAGAAGCATATCTCTAATCAAAGCAGAAGAAAAATTTCATTACCATTAAGACGGTATGCTAAAATATTTAAAACTACCATTACCATAACATTATCTGTGACAATTAATTATATAGATATTGGTACATAAAATACCCTTTGTGGTTCATTTTCACCTGCAGCTTTTTCTTCAAGTTCACATATTTTACAAATTTCAGGAATTGAAAATCCATTGCTTCTTATTTAAGAGGGCTACTGAATCTGTTTAGTATCCTTTGGTCAGTGAATTACCTCATATTTAACACGGTAGAAAATTTATTGCTAGGTCAATAAGGAATTACTCCTATGGACATATTTTAAAGAAAAAACATTAAAATGCAGACTCTTTCTATGAATATTTTCCGTAATTTATAAAGGTTTAAAGGCAATTTTTAAAAGTCAGTATTTCAGGAATAATTTCCTTAACCTCATTTAGAAATAGAAAAAGATAAAAACAAATACATTTCTCTAGGCAGATCATGGTCATAAATGGATAACAGGAGGTTTAAAAGTGAACAATAAACCAATAAACATTCCTTCTCCTTGCTTTTTTTTTACTTCCACTGAAACAAAACTCTTCCATAAGAATTTACACATTATCTAACAAATTCTTCTGTCTGAGAAACTGGGAAAAAGCCTTCAAGGTGCACCAGGGATCATATTTTCCCCATGATAAACCCAACCTAAAATAAATATTCTAATATCAGATCAGCCTCTAAAATTTTTCATCGTATTTAGTTCTTATGATAAAGCTAGAAGAGAAAGACTTTATAATAATTTTGCTGTAATGATATAGAATGGGAAAAAAGAAAAAAAAATGAAAAAAAATTGAAGACTAGATCCTTAGATATCTCTGAATTGCTAATTATTTAAAGACGTATTTTCTATGCAAGTATTTATATCCAAATCTATTTCCAAGATGCTTCTAGAGATGAGATGATAACTTTGGTGTTGTTCTTTTAAGGCCTTATGCTACATTTACATTCCAGCATCTAAGAAATCTATTTCAAATCTAAGGAAAGGAAAAGAGACAGTTTCTTCAAAAGTGCTACAAAGAGGCTCCAGAATGGAACACTCCCATTTTTATTAGTTTCCATATCTTGTTCTGACTTTTAGGAAGTCAGAAAGTTTGTATACAGTAAGTTTGAGCTTGCTGCCTGATCAGAATAAGGGCAGTAAATGTTATCACACAAGAGCTCCAAACCAGCATGAATTGTTCCTTCACTTTCATCTTTCTAACAAGTGTAGAGGGGAATCTAAAAGAAAGAAGAACAGACAACGTGTGAAGAACACAGCTTAATCCCTGAAAGGTTAGGTTAAAAGTCTTTCATTTCCTTCACCATTTTAATTTGTGTTAGGACTGGGCCAAAAATATGAGGCACGATTTGTGGTTTTCTTTTTTATCTCTCCTGGCCTGTCTTTTGCTCTCTGTGGGGAAGGACAAAAAAATATTTATTAGCCCTTCCTTCAAGCTGAGTTGTGGTTTTTGCAGTCAGAAAAAAATACTAGAAAAATCAGAATTGCTTTTTTTTCCCCCTTTGTTTTCCTCTTCCTGCCTTGAGGTTTAGCTTGCCAGTAATGGCACAATAAGGGAGAGCCCACATTACAGCATGAGGAGTAATGGATACCTGTTTGTTACCACTGACCTAGGCATTTCTCTTATTGATCTTGTAGACAGGAAAAAACACATGCATCATCCATTTTAGTTACAGTTGATAAATATTCTTGGAATGTTTCTTATGGTACATGAATAAACTATTGAGCTCTCACAATTCTGTGAAGCAACATAAAGGATTTCTGAGCACATAAGAGCATAACAAGTACATTTAACTGTAAGCCTAAAAGATAAATACACATCCCAGAACAATTTTCCCCCATACAATTGCCATAACGTTATGTAGGAGTAACAATCTGGTAATTTCTCCGTGTTTTTGCCTAATCCTTTAGTGCTTTGAAAAAATTGTAAAACATTTAATCAGACAAAGCTGGCCATAATCTGTTACCTGAGCTTAAAAAACATTTTGTACATTAATAAGTCATATTAACTGTATTGTATAGCTAAGTGATAAAATTCCTGGAAATTCCACCAGCAATCAAAATCTGAATGGGGTCTGTTTCTTATCCATTGACTAGAGACAATTAATATTTAGGTACCAATATATATCAATACTTGTAGTCACTAGATGTCTTGTCACCAAAGTTGAAACCAGAGCATGAGTAAGGTATATCCATGTGTTTTTTAATGTACGCAGCTACTCACAGTGGTGCCATTCAGAAGAGATTTTAAAGAGTGTAATATTGTGGGTATTTTAATTAAGAGAAATACTAAAAACATTCCAGGACACTTATGGAAATGATGTAGAAGCACTCACTGAGAAAGAACGTCAGAATATTTCCTTCAATTGTCCTTCAAAGACTAGCATACCCCTGTAAAGTAGATTTATTTCATCCATATATTTATTTATTTATTCATTTGAATGTGTGGATGGGATCTTTTAGTAAGGAGTAGAAAAAGGAAGTAGATCAATCTTAGGACACTAAAGCAGTCGGTTGGTGAGCCACTGATGTCTTCTTCATGCTGCAGAAAACAATATAAACCAGCACGCATTTGTCTCATTGAAAAATTCACAGGCCTACAATGAGCATGTATTATATATTGCACAATGCCAAATGTGAGTTCTTTTCACTGCTCCCAGAATGGTTTGGATATTGTATTGTGAAATGGAGACATGCTGAAAAACATGAAAGCTGCTTTGACGTTATGACTGAATATGTGGTTTTTCAGATTGCAGTTTTGGATATAACACCTTCATGCTTCTGAAACCTGTGTTCTTGTTTAAGGTATTTCTTGTGAATGGTTTAAGTTTTATATTTTCTTTTTTTTTTCCTTTTTAATAATAAAATACTGCCTCCCAACCAAATACTGTCAAACAATTTGACATCTTATTAGTTTTATAGGAAACTGTTTCTATTTTGTCCGAAGGTAAATTATGGTTTGGGGGTGAATATGAGAATGAGAGGAAAAACAGAAAGAGGAGAATTAGGTAAAATGATACAAAATATAATAGAAAACTATCTAATACAATAGATTAAAATATAAATGAAATATTTCCTTGTGTGAGAATCTGCCAAATGATCAGAGAAATATCATGTCTTCTCACAAGCATGTTTCCAGTGCCCTAGATACCAACATGGTCCTGATGATCCTCCCGTTCAAGCACATCAGTGTCCCTATTATCTACTGCTAGTCTTTTGCATCTAAACAAGTGTGATTTAATTGCCTCATTGTGGGCCATTTCATACACCCTCCTTCTGAATGAGGTTGGGAATTTGGACAGGACCTCTATGGAGGCCATTAGGCAATGGAAAGCAGGAAGCGTGGCAAGAATTTGTATCTGTCAGACATGGGCTACACTTGGGGCTGGTCAAATCACGCAAAACGTACATCACCAATGATATCACACGCTGGAAAATGCTTTCTGGAGGTCTTTAGCTAATTTCAGATACCTTTAGTTATCACTTAATGTTATGGCAATTCTTTGCCAAGACTACTTTTTATTACATTGTATCTTATGGGAAATTAAACCAGAATGATGCTATGCCCAAAGCCTAGATGGTGATAGAAGATGCATGTATAAATAGCTAATAGATGGTGCAGATGGCGAATTCAGGCCTCAATTTCACATTGTCACTCAGACAAAAGGAATTAGATTTCATTCAATCCTAGACGTGGAAAGAGCAACTGAAATTTTGATAAAGAATTGGACTGAATTATTTGGTTTAGCTGATTATGGACAATATGAATAATGTTTTTTAAAGTAGTATTACATGGACCTTTAAAGGTTTATGAAGTACAAAAATGGAGTCTGTGAAAGACAAGTAAGAAAAATAATCAAGTCATCCAACTGGCACTTGGTTTAATTTTTTCATATCGGGTCCAGTTTAAATTCTGTCAGGGTCTGTGGGCTGAAGGAGGTTGAAAGCCACTGTTACAGAGGAACATTGGTTGCTATAATTGTTAACATCAGTTAAGAGAAATGAACACAATAGTCCAGTAAGAAAAATAAATAATTTTAATCAATATGGAGATTATAGAAATCTTTTGGAGTCAAATACAATTACCATCAATTGAGATTCTTTATTATACTTTCTGTATACTAGAGGAACTAAGCACCATTTTTTGACTTTCCATACACCTGAAGTAATGATCCAGCTTTTACCTCAAAACGACCAGCAGTTATTATCAGCTTAATCAAGCAGCATAATCCAAGGCTAACAGTCATTCACATTTTACAGTTCATTTACCTCTTTAAAACTTCTCGAAGTTTTTAAGTGCATCTTGAAAACTAACTGATTTTTTTTACCTCAGCCAATGAAGGCAAATAAATTGAAATCATAGCAACCTGCACTTCAGGTATTGAAATCACAAATAATATTGGTACGTACTTTTCCCCATCAGCAGGAAACCTCAGTCCTTTAGAAGTGAGATATCAGTGATTTTTACCAAGTGTTTTAGCAAAACACAGACAATCAGACTGAGAAATCTGTGAATTTGTACTGTAAATCTTGCAGCTTCATAGAAATGTATTATTTTTATGAAGTTAAAAACAGCATAGAAAGCAGTTAATGGAAGTTAATTTAGAACAAGAGAACATTAAGTTAACAAATAATATCTTTAGTGTTGGTCCCAGAGGTCAATTCTTACCAAAGCTTCTCCTGAATGGAAGCCTGTAGTAATAGGCTCTCTAACAGCTTCTTCTAAAGATCACTAAAGATAATTTTTCCAATCTGTTTGAGAACTGAGTTTTTCTTATTGACTACACTCTACTGGTAGCGTTCTACTGCCTTTTAAATTAAGGCTTTACTGAGCCGCATGTAAGAAAATTTACTCTGACTCAGAATGCATAGGAGGATATATTCTCAGTAGCTCTGCCAGCCAAAGCTGTGAGAGCATCCCAGAAGGAGAAATATAACCACTTTGGTAGCAGCTGATGTTCATATTGAAGATTTAAAATATTCTCTGCAAAACTGACGAAAAATGCATAGCCAATGAATGATTAAAAACTAAAATAGAAATATTCCCCACAAAATGAACAAGAATTTGAAACATACATTTAAGCTGCATTCGGAAATCAACACAGATCCTGGAGCAGTAGTGACAAACACTGGCACTGAGATGTACCAGTTAACACTCAATTGACTCTGAAGTTTTCTTAGGAATGGCTCCATGATGTAAGGCAAGAGAATGCCATACATTGGTATACCAAAGAGACATTTGCAAACCTTCAGGTAGGCACACTGTCATTTAAGTAAATAAAAACACAATAGTTTTTTCTTCACTTGGTAGATAGTAATCCTGTGAATTCCTTACAAAGAACTCCTTGTGGATGTAACAAATGACGTACACTTAAAAAGACCATGTTGGACCAAAAAAATCCCAACACTGAGGGAGACAAAATTTGAAAAACAAGATCCAACTCAGGAATCCTCTTAAGTGAAAATGAGAGGGAAAAATGGAAGAATAAGAGGAGGAATATCACCTTTGCTTTTGTTGTTCTTCCTTTTCTTTAAGCAACTACATTCTTCTGCTTCGTGACTGTATAATGATGAGCCTTAGTTGGATTCTCTGCCTTGCTCTTATAGCTTGTGTGGTAATCTAAACAAGGAATAGCAGAAAATCAAGGACAGGCCTCTCAAAAACTGCATCTGACAAATTCTACACCTCTAACTTCCTTTGAAGGAGCCCCCCCTTCATCATTTTCCAAATATATTTGCTAATTTAAAATGCATAAAAATCATCAGATGCTTACATGAGGTGAGTTGTAGACAGTAATACCTTGGCTGCACCTGTCACAAAGCAGCAGAATATCTTTTTAGACTTAATATGCTGAGATTTATTTTCTACATGGAACACATCTTTTACAGAACAAGATGACAACATTTACATTCTATTTCTGCATGTATCTCTTATTCTGAAGTAATTTCTCACTTGTTCTCTGCACTAAAAGCATGTTCTTCTGTTAATGCTGACTGTGTAATATTTAACAATGCAACTATCAAAAATGAAAATCATCATGAAAGTCCTGCTTACAAAATTCTGTCCTGTTTTAGAATAGAGGAGATGACACAGAAGGAGAAAAAAAGAAAAAAATCTCTGCAGCTTTGATGTGGTTAGCACTGATATACTAGGTTTAAGAAGAATTCCAAAATTTCAGAAATAAACTGAAGATTAACACAGAGAAAAGATATTTCCATTTTTAGTATTTTGCTGTTAAGGGCATTTCACTACTGTGTTTTCCAAAATAATCTCTTTCATCACTTTGCCAGTAAAGTTAGGATTTTGTACTTCACATGGAAAAGAAGCAAAGTGTTTAGTTAAATATCTTGTACAATTTGTGTGTGTTAACTAGGTTGGATTTAAAAACAAGATGATTTTTTCAAGCTGCAGTTTAATCTGTGTAAGCATCTATAGATCATGGAATCATAGAAAAGGTTGAAACTGTGTATTTAATGGTGCTATCTGGACACATTTCAGACATAAACAACCTCCTACCAACAAACAATGACTTCCCCAGAAATTATGGTGCTAGAGATGGATTATCTATAAATGGTGTGATGAGAAGTAAATTGACTACCTAGGGCAAGGCAATCTCTAGTGAAAAATCTAGAATCTCCAGAAAACACTGTCATGACTTTGAAACAATCTTGTATACTGATTTGTTGTGCAAAAATTACTGGTAAAAGCCCTATGGGTGATTTCTTAAGCCAAAAGAAACTTAAACAAATTTAAGAAGTCAAATGAGCATATTTTGTTCATAATTTTGAAAGAAATAATTGCAGAGTGGCTAAAGCTAGACACGGCTCCATGGTGTCTAAATTCCTAGGACAGAAAAGCTCAGCATATACCATGGTCTGCATTTTAATGCCTAATATCTTTAAAGTGCTCCTTGCAATGTCATCACATTAATTAGAAGTTACAGATATTGCTACAATTTTTGCTGATAAATTTCCCTAGGGAAGTTTTAATAAAGCCACTGGAAGGAGCCATCATGGAAATCAATCTTGTTGAATCCCTACATGGGGGCCAATATGCTGTGGAGCCAGCAAAAGATCATTGGTAAAAATAACTCTGAGAAAGAATTATGGCTGGAGAAGGGGGCCATGAGGAGGTAGGGGCAGCATTTTTCCTGGACAAATGTCCTTAAACTTGTTTCTGGAAATAAGCAAAACACAGTACTGTGCAAGTGCAGGAATGAGGCTGAAAAGTGGGTGGGGAACATAGGAGGGGATCAAAATCTCCAAAGATCTCTGAAGACATCCAAGCAATTTCCAGAAAAGTTTGTAAGAATTGTCTGCACACTATAACTAATTTGCAGAGAAAGAGAGAAACCTATTTTTAGGGCAGGGAAAAGCTATCTACAAATTACATTTTTCTTTTTTCTTTTCTTTTCTTCTCTTTTCTTTTCTTTTCTTTTCTTTTCTTTTCTTTTCTTTTCTTTTCTTTTCTTTTCTTTTCTTTTCTTTTCTTTTCTTTTCTTTTCTTTTCTTTTCTTTTCTTTTCTTTTCTTTTCTTTTCTTTTCTTTTCTTTTCTTTTCTTTTCTTTTCTTTTCTTTTTTCTTTTTTCTTTTCTTTTTCTTTTCTTTTTCTCTCCTCTCCTCTCCTCTCCTCTCCTCTCCTCTCCTCTCCTCTCCTCTCCTCTCCTCTCCTCTCCTCTCCTCTCCTCTCCTCTCCTCTCCTCTCCTCTCCTCTCCTCTCCTCTCCTCTCCTCTCCTCTCCTCTCCTCTCCTCTCCTCTCCTCTCCTCTCCTCTCCTCTCCTCTCCTCGAGTCTCCTCGAGTCTCCTCGAGTCTCCTCGAGTCTCCTCGAGTCTCCTCGAGTCTCCTCGAGTCGAGTCTCCTCTCCTCGAGTCTCCTCTCCTCTCCTCGAGTCTCCTCCCCTCCCCTCCCCTCCCCTCCCCTCCCCTCCCCTCCCCTCCCCTCCCCTCCCCTCCCCTCCCCTCCCCTCCCCTCCCCTCCCCTCCCCTCCCCTCCCCTCCCCTCCCCTCCCCTCCCCTCCCCTCCCCTCCCCTCCCCTCCCCTTCCCTCCCCTCCCCTCCCCTCCTCGAGTCTCCTCTCTCCTTTCTTCTTTCTTCTTTCTTCCTTCTTCTTTCTTCTTTCTTCTTTCTTCTTTCTTCTTTCTTCTTTCTTCTTTCTTCTTTCTTCTTTCTTCTTTCTTCTTTCTTCTTTCTTCTTTCTTCATTCTTCATTCTTCTTTTTCTTGTCTTCCTATGTCTCCTTTTCCCACTCTCCCCTCCTCTGTATTTAAGCTATTTTTTTATATGTGCTTTTCATCTTACCCTGTTATCCAGAACTTACTGCCGTGTGCTTACCCACAGCTGTGTGCTTATATAGCAGGTAAGGGACTAATTCAGAGGACTTTTCCAATTTTAATGATTATAGGATGAACCTAGATAATTGCTCTTATCAGTTTGGCAGATCAGCTGTGTAGAAACAAAGAAGAGATGCTAGACAAAGGTCTCTGGGAAGGCCAATAGATGTCCTAAATCTTAGGTGCAGCCAGAACCAGAGAGGAGAATGTATATCATGAGGCACACATGGAGTGAATTTGGAGCACTAATATTGCTAGAATGAATTTCAAAAGTGAAAATACATAGTTACAGATAGATAGATAGATACATGAGTACATATAAACACACATACACACTTCACAGGCCGGTGGAAAAAAAATATTTGTGTTCTATTCCTACTTCAGTATCACTGGCCTGGTGCTGATGAGTTAATGTTTGTTGTCAATATATCTTACAAGGAAAAATAAATAGCAAACCAATGCACCACAGGGAAGCAGTCTGTGACTTCAAAGTAAAAGAAGTCAGTCGATACATTTTACTGAGGTCTTTGTGTTATTTTCAAAGAATGTAATAGTTGTTTAGGATGTTTTGATCAATAAGCTTGACACACTGAGCATTTCAAACCATATCAACAGTCTACAAGTCTCAAAAAGGATCTCTGTTCTTTTTCTTTTACATAAACCCCTTTTGTCCCTAGTGAATGTGACAAAGGATTTCAGTATTTCTATAGTGACAGCTGTCTTGCTTCCACAAAATTCTTTGAGAATTACATATTCAGCAGTATACCTGTTTTCTGCACAAGTCCATGAGAGGTGTCATTTATTAGATTTATATTACCCATGGGTATGGTTAGTACTTTCCTCGAACATGGGTACTACACCAAAGAAATTACTTCCTAAATGTGTTGAAATGTAGCAGGAAAAAACGGGATGAAAAAAGCATAAAAATTATCCCTATGTAAATTTAAGCTACCACCTGGCCCTGTAGGCAAGGGTAACTCATGTTCTTGTTAAAAGATCCCTTGGGGCGGATTATAGTGAAAGGACACCAAACGATCACTTTGTGAATATATAAACACTTTAGTGAGTGAGCCAGTTGTGTAAGAGAGGACACTGCATGACAAAAACCTGCTATCCTGCCTCTGCAGGGTCTGCTTCTTATCAGCCTTCTCCCTTATTTGGCTCAAATCCCAGCTTCTAGCCTCTGGTGGTGGGTACTCACCCCCTCTGTTTTATGCACATCAGAGGTTTCATCACCACACACATAAAACACTGCTCCTCCTCCCCCTTGGTTGGGGGGTGGGTGGCACAAACCTGGCCTCAGCAAAGCACCCTGCTGCTTTTGCAAATGGCCAATTGCTGGAGTCAGTAGCTATTAACATTTCAATCTCTCACACAGTTTTACTTTTTTATCTTTTTTCTGTAATTTTTTCTTGCCATTTTTCTACAAACATGAAGCAATATATACTAACACATTTATTATATACACGTTTTACATTCTTCCTTCCTGTGTTTTTTTAACTATAAAATATTACATACTAATCCACACAATATTATTAGGCTATTTTGAGAATTTCTTCATATATGTGAGTGTATATACCAACATATATACATCATATATACATCACGCACATATGGTACATATACATTAACAGCTTAAACAAATGACATAAAATTTTAGTGCCATTTCAAGTATGCTAGATCTAGGATATGCAAGGGTTATGATCTGCTCTTAAAACTTGTGTCAGCAAGACGTCAGACTAGTCAAATCTTTCATGTACTAGAGCATCTAAAAAGATAATAAAAAGGATAATAAATGCTTATTGGTGGTTTCTTCCTTTAATCTTTGTTGAGCACAGTGGTACCTCAGGCAACTAGGTCACATAAAGTCATTGTGGACACATGAAGTTGTGGCATGCTGAGACCTACCAGATGCCTTATCATAGATATCTAACGTCATTTAATATGCTCAAAGTTGTTCCTTCTTTTTCTAGTTATCATTTCAGAAGGTATGAATCTCCTTTGGGTGCTGTGTCATATCTGTGAATCTTAAGCAGGTAACTTGGAAATACTTGCAATAATATCTCAAGCATCTTAGGACGTGTGCATTTTTAAAATTGAGTTATCATCCCTGAAGTCTTAATTCATTTGGTAAAGATGATATCAATCAAAAAGGAAAGGGGTGTGAGAAACAGATATCTTATTTTTCTAAAATTTACTCGTATCTTCTATGTTTTTAAAATTCTGTGAACCTTCAGGTAGTAGAACAGCTGTGTTTAAAAAAGAAATTTCCATCGTTTTTATCTTCTGGGAATAAGTCTTAATTTATCACAGGGAAATAGAAAGAGATGAGCTGTGTTCTGAAGGTGTCTATTTTTATTGACTATATAAAGAACCTAAGATAACTCATTTAGGCTTAAATAGTTATTTCTATACTTCTAAATTTATGACAGACAAGATTTTTTTTTTACTTACTTTCCTCTTTTTCCCAAAGAAAAATTGCACTGTATGGTTGTAGAATTATCAAGGCTACTTAATCTCTCTTCACTGGTGAACAGGAACTGTCAGCTCCAAATGAGTAAAAGATACTGGGGTATGGCTTAGACTTGCAAGATTTCTTTCTCATATAGTTGCTGCAGAGAAAAATCAGGGTAAAATTTATAAAAATGAAAATAATTTGATTTTAAGGAACATACCAAGATTGGGTTACCTTTCAATTGCTTCCTCAACCACACAAATCTCCATAATATTGAAAGGATCATTTTTTTTTAATCAGGCTTGCTTATGAAGCAACACCACAGAATTTCCTTTTTCTTAATTTACGTTCAGTCCTATTCTGTTTCTTTCTAATAATGTGGAAAGTGCATACCTATTCTAGATAGTAATTAATAAAATTACAGAGTTAATTAGGACTTTCATTGTTTTTCTTCATTGGTAATTACAATGGTAATATTTTATTCTCTTTTATTTGCCTGATAAGTCAGAAATACTGCTACAACAATAAAATAGAGGGAAACTCAGCTGCAGGCAGAAGTTGCAAAAGTTTCCTTTAAAATCCTATGAACCAAAATTAAATTTAGAAAAAGACAGATGTTTTTTCATGTACAACAAAAAAGTTAAATTTGGAGCAAATTTAGAAGAGTTTATATAAAACAAGTACCTACAGTAGGACACAAGGAAATTAAAAATCCACAAAAAGACTAGAAAGAAGATAATGATGAAAAATCATAAGAGATAATTCCTAGAGTTTAATTTACTCCATACGCTGACTGGCCATGAAGAGAAAGGAGAATGATTACGTCAGAACACAATTAAAAATAAATTAAATTCTCTGCTACAAATACATTTTTTCAGGCCCCTCCTCTCATCATGACCAGAAAATCAGGTGAATCTATAGTGGCTTTCTAATTAGCTGGTTTTTTTAATTTTATTTTTCCTTCCTTTCAGCCCCCACAACTGACAGAAAAATTTCCGCAACAGCAACAACTAAATTACTGCTAAAACACGTGTTCTGCCATTGCAGTTTAGTAGCAAAACTCTAATTGGCTCAGAAAAATGCTTTACAGGATCTTTTAGTCCTTTCTTCCTCTTAATGAAAGAGTCATCAGATAGAATTAAGAATAAAAGAAATGTGCCAGTCTTCAGGACAGATAAAAGGATGGAAGAGAACCATCAAGTAAAAGAGAAAAATTCCATCTGTTAAATGGAATAGACCAAAAGTCCTGCAATCTGCTACTCCTTTCACCAGTGATGGTTCCACATTATAACACAAAAAAATAATCACATATGTTTCAAAGTAACAGTGATAAGTAAATGAAAATTATAGGACGTTTTTTGGAGAAACTTTCATGCACCTGAAGCTGTTACAATGCTTTCTTCATTGAATGATTATCATAATACCTGTAGAATGACTCCTTCAGGAAAAGACTGTAGTAATACCTTTGGCATGTGCATTGATTTGAAAAAAGAAAACCTTAAAAAAATTAAAAGACTAACCAAAATTTACCTTATACACACACACACACACACGTATAATAACTGTTTTTAACTATAAATATAAACCCAAAAATATCTATAGTTTTCCTTTCTCCCAGGTCTATCCAGACATGAATTTGGGTGTTTTCTTAAATCAGAAAGATAAATAAACTATGTTATGTAATCAACCTAAAGTTAAAAGTCATGCAATCCCATAAAATATTTTTTTTTTATTTTCTGTACCTATCTGCTTTATTTGTCAGTGAATATTGACAAATATCATAATAAGTTTAAAATAGAATCAAGCCTGTAAGAATAAAGATATTTTCTTTTCAGCCAAAGGCAATTATAAACTATGTTAATAGCTGAAATGAAAGTTGCCTGCTATTTTGTGCATGTAAATCTGAAATGGATCACTCCTTTAAACTTATCAGTGTAAATAAAATATCTATTTAATGCATAAACAACATATTTGCTTTTTGTAATAATATTGCAATCACTTTGTCCTAGAATAATTTCAAAGAAAAACAGTTCTTTCTGTTGAGACTCCATAGTGCTTTAATGGGAAAATCACATCCTGGATTCTTTCTCTTTCTTAGCCCTCCCTTTCAATGACCAACAACAATAATTTTGAAACAAAGAGATACAGATTTCATCAGGGATTTGATTGCTGTTGATGAATACTGTAACTAGTTGTGAGACAATGAAAAATGAGGACATGACTGATACAGTAAATGAACAAGAGAAGACACCACAGATACTAATAGTCAGAAAAACAGCAACTAATGAAACAGAAGCCAGCAAAACCTGAATTTTTCTGTAAGATAGTTTTTGGTTTTTTTTTGTTAAAGTCAACAACACTCCAGTAATATTGAAATTTAAAAGCCGAAACTATCAACAAGAAAAATATGAACAAATAGGTACTAAGCAGTCTGCAAACTAGAGATTTAAAGACCGGAGGTTTGTGTCTTATATCTCTCTGTAGGCCTGAGGTTATGAACAAGCAGCTACTTAAGTTATCTCTCTGCCATATTGCTCTGTTTTGAGCTGGAAGTGAATTTGTGTACCTTCTATAACTGAAATGATATTGGATCTTGCTTACCAGAAACTTCGTTTTAAGGTTTAAGATTAGTTATATCATACTCAGACTCAAACTGTGGAACAGACAAGTTAGACATTGTACTTAAAAAAAAAACCAAAAAAAACCTCCAAACCACCAAAACCAAACAAACCATGTCAGTTAATTTTAGACAGCTAAAAAAGGAAAGCAGTTTTTACAAAGACAGATTTCTCAAAGTTACTTTGGATAGTGATTTTAGGATGGAATTATTTTTTATTTGGAAATTCTGATGTTTCCATTTGCTTAAAAAGAAAACTAGCCTTGACTTAATATTTAAGCACATGAGTTGCATGACACTCTCTAAGCTGAAAGCACCTGGGTTTCTCTGATAGTCCATTAAGTTAGACTAATCCAAAGCATAAGCCTAACAGTCTGTGTGTTAAATGAACCACTGCCTAGAGCTAGCTGAAAGAAATGTTCGATATTGATGAGTGTCCTTCAGTAGGCACTGAACTGAATGTGTTCATTTATCAAAGGTAGCCAGTGCTCGTATCCATCAGTTATACAACAGAAATCTGCTAGGGTTCTGTGCTCAGAAATGTGAAACCTCGGTTCTGTTTTTCTCCAAAACCCAGAGAAAATTCAACTTCCCTGAAGTCCGGGAAAAGTCTTAACCATCAGTCTACAAGGCATTCTGAGAAAAGTTGTTACCATTTCCTCTGTGTGAAACTGGATCATTATACAGTCAGGAATGTAGGAGTCACATAAAATGAATGGATTGCATCACTGAAAAATAACTAGATGATTTGCTTGGGAGCAAAGAGCTGTTGGGTCAATGCAACATCTCTCCATATATTTTGAATTAGTCAATCCCTACTTAAATAAACAGACAGAGAGAGACTTAGAATGTTATCTTTAATTGGTACAACCAACTAGTATTACAGAATAAATTGTACACTTTTTTAAGGGTATAGGCCAAATAAAAGGCCATGAAAAAAGTAACAAGAGAATATAAACAGTTTGGAAGGGAATATAAACAGTCTTACATAATAAGTGCTGTCTGAATCACAAAGTGAGTCATAACACTGGGTACTTCACATTTAGAACAAGTTTATGTTTTTCATGTCTATATTCTTAAAAATATTCTGTGGTGCTTTTGCTTTCATTCATTTTTTCTTCTGCACACTTTAATTAGGATAATCATCTAGCATAGGAAATTACTCTCTTTCACAAATATAGAAACTTGTAGAAACCAAATAATATAAATGTAGATTTTTCTTCTCAAAGCAATATTTGCATTTTAGGATATGTTATTTCTTCTGGTGCAAAATTCCTTAGCAGTATGATTTATACAGTGGAGGAATTCATGGTCTTTGTTAAGTCTTCAGAGACATTTTTTGTTTTTTTCAACTCTTGGGTGACCTCTTAACTGTGGATCATGCATGCTCTCTTGCAGTCCTGGTGCCTATTCCACTGGATGGGGAGTGCTGTTAGTATACATCACAGATCCCAACTGCTCGTACATTTTTTTTGTCCCTTCTAGCTCAGACTAAGGAGAATGTATGAAGATACACCCTTGGGTCTCCCACTGGAAGGAAATAAGAATGCCTCTATTCTCAAGAGCTCAAAACCCATACCCAATCTCTTACTTTAATGTCTATGACTCACTTGTTTTTTCTTCTGCTCCTTTGAACCACTATAGGTGGAAATGACTTTGCACTGGGAATCCAAAATATGGTGGAGTACCTCCTTTACTGTGGAAATATATCCATGGCAAGAAACTGGGAAAATATTATGCTCTTTCCTGCAGCAATTTAGTAGCTTCTGCAAAAAGATAAAATCTCTTGAGATTAATGAAAAAATTATTTATATCCTGCCCCATTCTGTTTTCATTTTTCTTCTTTCTGGGGTTCACAACAGAAGGGTGTGTAGGAAGAATATATAGTTATTTAGAATGGATTGGAGGGAGTGAAAGAGATCATACCATAGTAAGTAATTGTCCATACTCCACTAGGCAGAGGGGTTGGTAAAGTGAAAATATTTTAGCAGTCTGAAATGAGTTTCCAGAAGTCATATTTCACCTTGCTAGTGTTTGAATAGAAGCAGGAAAAGACATTTCATTTCCTCCCCCTTTATCATGGGACTAATTTATGATGCTCTGCAGCTTGTTGCGTTTTGTCACTTTTGCTCTACATTTTTTTTTTTTTTTCCCTTTGTCTTTTTATCTAGGAGTATTTTTGACATGTATCACTGTCACAGGTTCCATGAGGATTAACCCTACAGACCTTGATTAGCTCCTCTATTTTACATTTTATTAAATCAAGAATCCAAAAAATGGAAATGGTTCAAATTGTTAGAAATCACGTCACTTTATACTGAAGACCTGATTTGCTTTGCTATTTCTTTCCCTCTTTAAATAAACCCTTCTGATGAGTATTCTAAACATCAACACCTGTTCTAATAAAATGTTAGAGAGAATTGGAATCTCACTTCATGGGAACAACATTTTTTTCAATAGGTTTTCAACAGAAACAGAATTATCTATCTTTTGGAATAGCTGGACAAGAAGATGAACGAGTACTGTGTGAAGTGTTAATGAACAGCAAACATAAAAAGGATATTGACAGTGAGTGGAAATGGCAAAACACCTCCTATATAAATACAGGAGTAATGTTTTAAGAATTTTGTAATCCAATGAATTTTACACCTCTATCTACATTACTCCAATTTCTTTCTTTCATATGCATTTTGATTGAAAATTGTAATTTGAAGTGTCTTTGTAGTTCTTTTTTTCTACCTGTCACAAAAAGTAAATGGGGCCTAAATGAGACGTGTTCCTTGGTCAAACAGATGGCAGATAAATATACCAGATAATTGAGGTTTGTGTCCAAAAATATCCTGGGTGGGACATCAGAGAAACCCACTAATACTGCTCCATGAGTTTCAGAATGGAAATTTGAGAACAAGTCTAGAAAAACGTAAAATTCAACATTCTAAAGAGATAGATAGATAGATTTATTTGCATATCATATATATTCACATAAGAGAAAATCCAACAGAATATAGCATAAAATAACGAAAATATGGAAATGTGAATCCAATGATACAAGAACTCAGCTGCAGCAGCAAGTGTAAAATAGTCAGACATCCCATAAGATGGGGTGTAGCACTCTGACTCGACACAAGTAAGGTCAGAGTCAGAGAATATAGCCAGTGACATAAAACCAGGATTGATACAGCACTTCCACGTTATCATATTATTTTCTCTTTATATTACTGTAGATGATGATGATGATGATGATGATGATGATGATGATGATGATGATGAGTATTATTGTTTAATTTTGCACTGGTTGTACCTTGTCCTGGATAAAAAAAAACCAAAACATAAGGTGTATTTAAATTAAATCCTTCTTATATTTCCAGTTAGCTTATAGACATTATTGGATTGCTCAGAGAAGCATGTATTTCTTAAGGATGATTATACCCACTGACCTTAAAGAATTTATCTCTATCCAGGCTGAGTTATGCTACAATGATAAAATGCTAATGGTAAAAGTATAATCATTCACAAAAACTCTGGATATTTGTCTAAAGCAAAAGCTGGGAAAATAAAAGAGAAATTAATTCCTTAATTCCCACATAGCCTAATACAATAGGATTTGGAGACATGTAGCTGTACTTTGTATACCAATGAATCTATATAGACCTATTTCTTTGTATGGACCACCACAAGGTTCACAGTTTTGTAAGAGTATTCAGTAAACCAAATCTTAGTGTTCAATGTACAGAATGAATTAAATTGTTACTCTGAAAAAAAATGAACATTTTTAAAAGAGTATTGAGATTATTTTTGCCATGAAAATATTTTGTCTTTATAAAAACTATTTCAATAGCAGAAAGAGGATCAAAATCAAGGACTATTTCCCTAATTTTCATATATAATATGTATGACAAGAGGAAACTATGTCATTCCTTTAGCAGACTTCATGATTAAAAATACTTACTTGGCCTTGCAAGGCAAATTGGGTTGTATCAAAGCTGTCTTTTAGTTCAAATGTAATGCTTTAAAAAATGGTACAGGTTCCATCTGTGGTTTTGATTTGCTCTCTTCTAAAAAAATCTGTTGTCACTTCAATTTAGGATGTTGCCTTGCAATTTTATCACAAAATATTCACACTAAGCAGTCCTGTGTGTCAGTTAATTTATGCATACAGATGCTAGTGCACACACACACACACACACACACACAGACACACACACACACAGAGGCACTTATTTTATACACTTCATCACATTTACAAGACAGGAATAAGGATTAACTTTGGCAATTATTTATCCCAAAGTGTAGGCTCAAACTTGTCATATGGGATTTCGCACGTCTTCTTGACTAGTATCTTTCATGGCCAAAACACTAATTTTCTATTCAACACTCAGCAATCAACAGGTATGGGGAAGACTACAGATAGTGTTGTGAGAGGTGATTTTTAGTTTTGTGTTTTGAAGCTGAATTATTTTTTCTGAAACTTCCAATTATGTGAAAAGCACAGCACAGATTTAGTGAGTTTAATGTATTGATGCATTGGGGATGCATTTAGTATACTATAAATTCCAAGTGAGTTTGGATTGCTTTGGTGTAGTAAGTCTGATACCCCTTTGATGTATTAGATGACCTGCAGAACTGACTCACAGCTCTCCAGAGTGTTTTACAATTATAGCATATCCTCTATTTCAGGCTCACTGTTCCAGAAGTTGTGCAGCATGTGTACGAATGGCATGTACACACAATTTTCATGGAGAGAAATAGACAAAAATATCCAAGTTTCATGTATGAATTCATGTGACTCAGATGCACTGACCCATAACCATTTCCCACCTTGTGGTTTGTCATTGTTTCTGCCCTTCTTTTCACCTCTTATGAGATTAGATTCCGTTTTAATCTCTTCAGCTCATCTTTCATACACTAGATGTTCACTTCCTTTAATTACTATAACGGCAACACAATCGTTTTTGGTTTTTTTCTTTACAGCAGTAATTGGTCTCTATTACATTACAATTTTTCATTACCTAAATCCACCTGTTTTATTAGACCTGTTTTATTTTTTTACAGTGAACCAATTTAACAGCCTTTCAGTGGAACAGATTTAATACCAAAAAAAATTATATCTCCAATGCTGGAAACGTAAGCTTAAGATTTAGACATAAAAATACTACAGCTGGGCACCTCCCTCACCCACTAAATTGATAAAGCTACATTTAAACCTCAGAAACTGTGTACACGACAGATTGTTGCTATGGTAGTAATGCTGTTCTTTCTCATCAAACCTTTCCCTTGAGTGCTGGGTTGCACTTTCTTTGCAGTTTCTTCTATTTTTTTGTCAGTTCTTGGCATTAGGTCGCAGTAAAAAAGAATTTTAATCAAGATTTCCCACAGAATGAAATAAGGATGTATGTATACTATAATGTAATTCTATTAGCAATTTTACTGATGATGAAAATATCTTCCTGTTTTTCCCTCGAGCATTGCTCAATTCTCCCACTATATTTTTTCCCCAGAAGACTAAAAAGATTTATTTTTTTTCTAGTTTGCAAATCAATCCCAAACTGGAAACACTGTGAAATAATAAAGCATGCCACAAATACAGATGAGGAGAGATATTGCAGGATGGTATAATCACAGACATCACCTTCCCATCTCTTTTCCTTTTTCTTCTGCCATTTGAGTACAGAAGCCGCTTTCTAAAACAATACCCACATAGAGTTTAAGGATTTTTAAATGTCGGTATATTGCCTAGATCTCTACCCTCAGTGAATGTTTTCTAGATAAACTAAAATCTTCATGATGGGTAGTCACAAAGGACATGAGTTTTCCCTTTCTGATAGTTGATCACCATGTTCTTTAGTTATCAAAGTCAAAGAATCCAAGGGAAGTAAATTTTAGTGTGTTTTTTCAGAAAATCAGCATGGCATAAAATGAGTATTCACATTACATAATAACACCTTATAATTTAAACTGGAGAGTATCTTAAAGATACATTCCCTTTCATACAATAAATAGGTTATTAATAAACAACATTTTTTAAAAATAGTTCCATTGAAGAAGTATAATGACAGAGAACAGTCTCCCAGGCTGCGTGTACATAACCATCTGCAAGTGTTTTTCACAGTGATAAGCCATTATCTAAGAAGCCTGACAGTACAAAAAATGTGTATGAATGTTTCTTCAAGTTTCAAACTATGTCAAGTATCCTTATGTTGTTAAACCTTCATGAGTATCATTGTGATGCCCTTAGGTAACTGAAAATCTCAAACCCATCACATTTTGCTAGAATTTATCTTCTTAATTTTGTTTTTTGCTGATATTTTTACATTTGTCACAAACTGCTCTAAATCTTCCAGATTTCATCAAGAATTAAGTTTTCTCTTTGTTTCTTTCTTCCTTCCTTTTTTCCATTCTTTATTGAAATTTGAAAAGATAAAGGAGATCTGGCAGAATTCTGCTTCTTTCACTTCTCAGGATGTAGGCCCAGATCCAACCACCTGGGAATATTTTTTTCCAGTTAGTGCAAAAATTAATATCTGTTACTAAATTATTAACTTAATTAAATAATTGGCTGCCTACAGGTACTGCATTATGTAGTTTGTGCACTACATGCCTTTAATCTCTTCTCAAAAGTTACATAAGGAAAATCATGCCCCTCTGTAGATGACAATTTTTTTTTTTATTGAAATGGCATACAAATTAAAATATTTACATATGTTTTTTACCTAGATTAGTAAACTTTTTGTAGTGTTCTTAGTGTTTTTATAACTTTCACACGGCCTCTCAATATTTTTAACTTAGGACATTTGCTGTAACTGTCCTGCAAGCAAAGAAAACAATGAACTAATACTCATGACTGTAGAGGAGCACAATAATTCTTCCCATTTTTCCAAATATAAAATATAGACTATAAAGAAAAATCTTCATTCATAAATTATATTTTTGGTTTGTTTCCATCCATTTTTCATACCAATGCATCTATTATATATTTTAAATATAAATATAATAAATATATATATTTTTATATATATATATTTAAAGCCATTGCATAATATAGCTGTCTCCTCCTTCTAGCTTAGGACAAGGAAATGTCAACATTTCTTTCAGTTCATTGTTCTATAACAATGTTAGCACATCTTTTAATGAATTGATGATTACCTTAAAGACACTTCAAATGGGTACCACTTACACAGTTCTGTCTCCTTTACACAGTCTTCTTGCATGCTTGAGTCATACTATATTATTCAGATGACAGAAAAGGCACTTTTTGCCATTTCTCCCTTCTAAATTATTGTTTTTGTACTTTAAACATTTTATAATGTTCATCCTCTTGGGTGTATCCTAACTAAATTTTTTTTTGCATGGAAAATGCAGTATTTTGTGGTACCTCTGTTGTTTATATGAGCTCATCAGTGTAACCAAGACATCAAATTAAATTATCGATTTATAGCTCAATGAATATTACCAATTATAAAATCAAGTTTACGTTTGAAAAGACAGTGAAGAATCATTATTTAAAAAATAACATTACTTTCAGTTTATGCTATTTTAGTGAAACTACCACACTGTAGCCTAGAAACAAAGCTCAAAACACTGAAATATTTTACAAACATTTTGTTGATCTCAGTAAAAATATAAATTTTGAAAAAACAATAATTTGCATGTGAATGTTTTTTTTGCTTTCTACTCCCTAGAATTTTGACATAAACTTTTAAAAATAAAAGGATTGTTCCTCAAGTGTGTTTTTGACATTTTTACTTCTAATCAAAATGTTTCTTTCTAAATGATAACAGAATATATACAGATTTACAGAGCCTTTTTTTATTCCTGGACAATGAGTCACCTTTTCTTATAATGCATCTGCAAGGACCTTTAGGAGTGCTAAAATTTTGCTGATTTTGATCAGTCATTTAAAGATGTTAAAAAGTAAAATAACTGGGGCTTTTGACACTCATTTTTGTAAACAAACTACAAGCTTCCTCCTGTTGAGGTAAATACTAAAGTCCCTTCTGAATTTCTGAAGCACTTCTTCTATCATACATAATTTAACTTAATATGATGGGCTGATTGAGACACATTTCATGTTACACTAAAAAATGTACTCCCCACATAATTCTACACAGTCACTCTTGCCATTGTAAATATTAGATTTCTTTATATCCTCATTATATTTTAGGATGAGGCTCATGGTTTCCACTCCTTTATGGACATGCTTCAGAGCTTCATAGTAATTCATTAATTTCTTGTATTTTATGAACAATTTGTCCTTGTTCAAGTAATAGACGGACAAACAGCAAATTTCAGAAAGCAGAAAAAGAGAACTGTAAGAGGGGAATCCAAGGATCCTCTAATTTAAACTTTCACTGTATAAGCTGACTATCACATATCCATTTTCCATCAGATTTCCATCTCAGTCAAACTTCCATCTCTAGCAGCCGTTTTCTGTTGTTTTTTTTTTTTTACTCAGATATGCACCACTACCACAAAATGGAGTATTTTGTACCAGCAGTGTCAAATTTTTATCACATGGATGGACAAAGTAAAACATACTTTGACACCCACATTTGCCTTCAAATTAAACAGTAGCAGCTCCATCTCCTGATTGCTTTGCAAATTAGATGAGGAAATAGTGGATCCTTTCTTATGACAACTTTTATTCTTGTATTATAGAAAGACTAAAGTATCCATTCTTTTATATACTTTGGACATTGGCCAAGTCAGTTCTTACTGTGGGCAAATTACATCTACTTTTCAATAGACAACACATTTCCCAAATCCTATATCAGGCATTCTTATCAACTCTTTCTATTGATACGTCCTTTTAATAGCCTTTTGGTCAGTGGTCTGTTGACTTTGGTTTTATTTGCTTGTTTTTGTTTTTTTTGCTTTCAGAATATTTACTATTAATCCTGTTAAATATAAAATATTTTTTTGTCAAGATAACCAGAATTTTTTTGCCACATAACAAATTTATTTGCATAGTGTATATGAATTATTAATGCCTTTTTTATTCTTTCTTACCTTGTATCTCTGCTAACCTTACTACTTCACTTCCTCTGAACACATATTAAGAAATTTATGATTATTGACTTTACAGCTGCTGCCCACGGAATTTTTTCCCCCACTGATACTTTTTGCTGCCTTTATCTATAATTTAAGTTACACCTACAGAAAAAAATATTGAATTATAAAATCACAGAAAAAAAACCCCAACCTTTCTGAAGGGGTCTACTAAAAGTAGTCCTCTCTTTGAACCTCCTGCTCAAAATCCAGCTAACCATAAGGTTAGATCAGATTATTCAAAGACTTATCTAGCTGTACACTGAACATCTCTGAAGAGGAAAATTCCACAGTTTCTATAGACAAACTATTCCATTGCTTAACTTTTCATAGTGTGTTTTGTTTGCTTTGTTGCCCCCATCCCTTTATGTTATAAGAATTTCCTTTCGCATACCTTGTGGTCTCTGTCCTTCGCTCTTTCACTGCACCCTCAAAATGAGCACAACACTCTTTTCTGTACTCTCTAAGCAGTACAAGGCTACTATTAAATCACCTTCTAAATATTTCTTCCTCACGCTGTTCAGCCACTCTTCATGACATGTGCTCTTTAGTGGCTCTTCACTGTACTATCTCCAGTTTGTCTCTATCTTTTATGCTTTAAATGTGACAAAAACCAGTGATGCATTTCTTTTCTGCTTTGTTTGATTTTGCTTATATTTCCAGTTCAAATTCAGTTTACAAATTTAATTCATCTTTTCTTAAAACATCTTTGTATGTTTCACAGTCTTTCCTGTCACCAATTTTACAGACTAGCACTGTTATTAACATAAAAGCTTGATCAGCAGTCATATGATAGAATCATGGCTTGTGTAGGAAAGGACCTTTAAAGATCATCTAGTCCAACCCTTTCTGCCTTGGGCAAGGACACCTCCTACCTGACCAGGTTGTTCAAAGCCCCACCCCACCTCAACTTGAACAAGTCCAGTGACGGGGCATCCACAGCTTCTCCAGGCAATCTGTTCTGCTCTCTCACCACACTTTCTGTAAAAAAAAATTCTTCTATGTAACCAATCAAAATCTAACTTCTTTCAGTTTAAATTCCCTTGTCCTGTCAGTACTGACCTTAGTAAAAAATTCTTTCTGTTTTTCTCATAAATTCTCTTCCAGTATTGAAAGACATCAATGAGGTCTCCCTGAACCCTTCTCCAGGCTAAGTACCCCCACTCTCTCTTTCTTCCTAAGACAGGTGCTCCAGCCCTCTGATGATGTTGTTGCCACCCGTTCAACCTTCTCTAACAAGCCCATTATTTTTGTATTGGGGGCCCCACAGCTGGTTGCAGTCCTGTGGGTGGGGGTTCATAGGGCTGGAGCAGAGGAGGAGAACAATCTCAAACTGCTGACCACACTTCTGATTAGCCTTGGATAGGAATGCCAGTGCTTCAGGGAATGGAAAAGATGTTCAACAGTTGTCATTTGGGGAAAAAAAAAACAAAAAAGGGGGTGGGTGCTAGTAAATAACTTACATTCAGGTCATCCTTCCAAATTAGGTATGATAGGCTGACCAGATGGTTTAAAGCAAAAATAATTTAGGAAGAAAAAAGGGGGATTAAAAAGCGATGTGGACTCAAATCTGGAAACTCTTCTCTGATTCTTTAAATTCTACTTTCCTAGATTCTAAGCTTTAACAACAAGATCTTCCAAACTAAGAACTATGGTAATATGTGAAATAGAAGTTTGAGGTTTTACAATTCTTTGGTTGGAAAGTGTCTGGCATTTTGGCCTTTTCTTGTAGTTTATCTGAAACATGGTCCAGTTCCTCAGCAGGAGATATCAGGTAACAGATAAGCAGCAGAAACTTCTGAGTCTTTCCAATTTATTCTCTGACAGCAGCATTTCAGAAGGAAAATAGTAAGTACATGTAATTCTTGAAAGAACTCTTCTATCCACTTATTTTTGTAATGGGGGTCTAGACATAGTTGTGCTGTTGCCTTACCTGAAATAGTCTGTGAGCAGTACCTGGGAAAGTCTCTGGCTGCTCTCTTTTGATTTCTGGCTCTTCAGGTATCTCTGAACAATTTTGCTTGTATTTATATCTTGTCCCCAGTCTTGACCTCAGGAAATCTCATAAACAATGGAATGATATTTTAAGAGGTATAAAGAAAACAGTGTGCTTTGACATCACTGTATGCAATATTTTTATCCCTTCATCATCCTCACTGTTTCTTCTACCCTTCTTGTTGCCAGACAGAAGCCATCACTAGCACAAAGTCTTTCTTCTCGGGTGTTATGTGTCCCTTACTGGTGCTAACCTCCTTCAAGGGTGTATCTCTCACCCTCTCATCCCACCAACTCCTTGCTGCCCTGGGGGGCCCAGTAGGAGTGGTGGAAGTTTCCCCACCAGTCCCATGACACAAAGTTATTGTTCCCCCCACCCCACAGTCTCTCAGGCTACTGTCCCCGAGTAAGCAGCAGTTCTGTCTTGGGGGGCAACATGAGAACTGGGGGAACCAGCTCCAGCCATCTACAGCCACCTCCAACTGGCCAAGTCTGCCCCAGCTAACTGAGAGAGGCTTGTTCTGCTTCTTCCAGGGTTGTTCTGGCATTAGGGACTACCAGGGACAGGGGATTCTATAAAATAAGTCAGAGCATATCTGCATACGTGAAATATGCTTCAAGAGAGAAGAATAATTTTAATGCCACAGTGTCTTAATTTGGAGCTACACACGGTGAACTGCTGAAGTCTGGATCAGCTCTAGGACTTGTCAGTTTAAGATATTTAAGCACCTCTAGCAGAAAAACAGTAATGCTTATTTCAGAGAGCATTACAATGTGGCATGTTGTAATCCCACATGAGACTTGCCAGAAGCTTGTCACTGTTCCTATTAAATTTCAGGTATAGTATCTTCCTTGTGCAAAGGTCCTAGGCATGGCATTTAGTCCACCAGAGTGGGTTATACCCCTATAATTAAAGTGCACTATTTATTTCAGTATGTGAAACAGAACATGAGCTTGCAGTTTGTTTTCTGCTTAATTTTGTGGAGTGAAGGGAGGGAAAGCATTTGGAATCACAGGGAGGGTAGTGTTTTTAATTTTAAAATACCCATCCTAAGTTCCCCAAAATGGGGGGGAGTGCATAGGTAATCAATTTCTTACCAAGCCATGGACTTATTTTCCTTAATTTCTGCCTTTGAGAAATCATAAGCCTTTAAGGTTTATATGCAGAAATACCATTTTCATAGAACAACTTTAATTGAAGCAAATTACATCATTAGTCTACATTTATCACCATAATATTTGACAATGAAATAATTACCTTTATATGGAGGTTCTAAGTAATGTTATTGACTTAATTATGCCAAAGCATCCTTGTGAGGAGTATTTTAGAAAATAAAGTAAATCACTTTTCCAAAAAGCCATGTTTTAATTACATCAGAAAATGAGCTTTGAATGCAACATCTGAGGCTTCAGAAGCTGCAATTTGTATTAGTACTAATAGCTCTTATGCAGGTAGAAGGGAACTAACAGAACATTAAATATTCAAAAGTGTTACTACATTTTTTGAGAGAAAAGAAGATTTTGCTCTAGTGTTTGTTGTATGCTTTGTTTCTGGATCTTAAACTATTCAGAGTACTTGTTTATCTGCCTTTTATTTTTGTTTCATTGTATTTTCTTTCTATGGAAAACTTAATATTTCAACTTAAGCATTCTATGGCTGAATTCTTAGCAGTTATCAAGCATGCCACCATGCACATTTGTATTCTTGTAGAATGTACTAAAGTGAAAAGGGAAAATGTTTTCTTTTAATATAAGCAAAAGGTAACCTAAACATTTTTGATTATTTAGTTATTGTTTATTTCTAATGATCCTTTTTGACACTTTTACTCATAGAAGATAGTAGACTAAGTGGAAGTCGCCTGTCACTGATATCCAGAACCTGAAAACTTTCTCTTGGCAAGACCTTTGTAGGTGCTTACAGCGATATATGGAGTACACTCTTAAGACACAACTACAGATAAAGGTAAGGAGGACAGAATTTTACTGACACTATGTGGCTAACAATCTATTACAGAACTATGTTGAATGGAAAATAAAATAAGGTAATTCAATTTGTCCTTCACCTTAAAAAACAAAAATGTCAAAAAGATTAGTCAAGCTAGTAAGTTTTGGGGGGAAAAGGACCTCACTGGAAGGCCTACTTCTTTTCTACTGAAACTAAATTGCTGTACAGCAAAATCCAGAGACAAAAGAAATAGACAAAAGACAAGAAGAGGAAGACTTTGACTTCTTTAGCAGATTTCCTAGGGTTATTGTGTAGGGTTTTATTCCTCTTTAATTTTTATTTTAATGCAGTTATTGATTTATGTAAAATGAATTGATATTCTGAACAATGTGATACTAACATATGAAAACAGCTTTTCTCCTTGTTATGACATTTTGAAAGCAGTGCCTACAAGCTCAAGAATCCTCTCAACACTTAAAAATTTTGAAGGTTAATATTCTGCTGCTTTCATACTGAAATGAATATCTCAATGAAATAGCGAACAAAATTTAAACATAAATAATTTTTTTAGTAAATGGACTGATAGTTCACCCACCACTGGAACAGCTATACTAGTGGTGACCAAATTAAAACCCAGAAAGCTCTCACCCTGTTGGTTACACAGAGGAACTAATATTGAATTTCCAAGGAATTTTAACAACAAAATTTTCTTTCTCTTTTAAAAATAGAAAGACAAAAATGAAACAAGAAAAAAGCCAGAAGAGAATATATTTTGTCTTCCCCTGTCAAGTATTTCAACATTGAAATCTACTGACAAGTAGATGGCTTTAAAAAGATTTAATTGCATGTAGTAAATTATGTAAATTGTGTAAAGTCATAATTTATGAGAATTTTATTGGTATTAGTTTTATATTCTGAGAAATATGATATGTTATGAGAAATGGAATAAAATTTTACATAAATCTTCCATAATTGGCCTAGAAATCTACCATTGAATTAACTAATAAAAAGTAGTTGAAATCTGATCCAATGTGTGTGGACCTAAGGACAGTAATTATTAATGAGTATCCATGCATGTAAGAGGATCTCACATTTATTATTCATCTAAAAAAGAAAAAACCTAAACCAACCAACCAAAATTGAAAAAGCCTCGAAAACAAAGCAAACAAACACCCACCAACCCAAAACCTGGTCAAGAATCGTTATTTCTTCTTCATATAATCTTAAAAAAAGATCAGGATTTCAAAAGAAGAAACTAAGAAAACAGAATTTTAGATTTTCAAGGAGACATCTAATAGAAAACCAAGAAGCACCATTTGAATTAACCATATGGCCCATATTTGGAGTAGGAGGGCCCCTAGAAAAATCTCTGCTATTCATTGTTTTTGTCAAAAGGTTTGACAAGTATGAGAGAAATGTTAGAGGATTTTGAAGTAGGATCTTAAGATGGAAAAGCCAAAATTGCTCTCAAGTGAATTTTTTTCTTCTGAACAAAATCGTCGGGTCTATGTTGTAAAGTTTTAGTGGCAGGTGCTGCAAAGGTGGCCTGTGTGTGAAGATGTGGTGGCTTCCCCGTGTCAGGAAGATCTAGCTCCAGCTGGTTCCACTATGGACCTGCTGCAGAACCTTCATGGTCCCTCTGTGTCAACATCTTCAAGAAAGAAAAAAAGAACGCTGTATAGGCAGAAAAGAAAGGAAGAGGGAACACCAGGGGTAGAAGGTAAGGCAAAGGAGAAGGAGAAGAGGGGAGGGGGAGGAAGAGAGGACCCAGGCTGGAGCAGATGGTTATTTCCTGGAAGAACTATAGTCCATAGGAGAACACACTCCAGAGCAGATTTTTCTTTTAATCAATAATCAATCTCAGAAGGATTGATTACAGCCCATGGGAAAACACAACAGGGCAATGGAAAACTGTGACAAGGAGGGAATGGCAAAGAGGATTTACCAATGTCTATTTCTCCCTACTCCTTACCCTCCTACTTCAGAAGAGAGTAAGAAAATCTGTGTGAATGCCTGAAATTAAGTTCCAGAGAGTGGGAAAGAAATGTCTTGTTTTACTGTTTGTCTTGCTTTCTCCCTATCCAAATCTATTTTATATGACAATAAAATAAATAAGTTTCTCCCAGTATTTGGTAAACAGTCTCCAGTCCTTATTTCAGCACAGAAGATTTTTAGTCTTAATTTATGTCCGTCTCCCCAAAGGAGGGGAGTGAATAAGTGGCTGAGTTGGTGTTTGGCTGTTAGCCAGGGCTAGCCCACCAAAACAATAAAAATATTCTGCTGATATAATCATACAAGACAGGCTTAAACTTTTGCAGAATCAGTCACCACTGAGATAAGCACTGTTTAACCAAAAGATGAAAATATTTGTCTCAGAATTATTAAGAATAATACAATGTTTTACATTTTCCCTTATGATGACTCTGACTTTGATATATAACCCAAGTTCTGGAAACAGCAGAATTGAAAATACTTGAAGTTAATTATCGTCAATGACTGGCTTATTTCCACAGAATGCATTACTACTGAAGTGATTTACCAACATCTTTCACTACATATTACAACTACCTATCACTCACTTTTGAATTTGTAGCTGAAGATAGCTGTCACTGCCTCCTTTATATAGGTACAAACACACTCACAAACACGTTATTGTAGTCTCCTTCTCCATTGCTTCACTGTACTGTTTGTTTTTCTTCAGTGACATACAAGATATCTTCACAGGGGAGAAAAATGTAATAAATAATTAGGGGCTCTTTCACACAGTTTTGGGTATCACAAAGAGTCTATGATTCTAATCACCATCTTTGCATATGCAGTTGAATTTACCTCTGGTATTTCTTTTAGTTTAGAGAAAGTAAGTATAAATTTTCCTGTCTTGTATTACTGGGCTGTCAGTAACATTAAACTTTACCAGGTAGACGGACTTTGAGCTCCACACACAACCACAACAAACACTCCCCATTATGCTCTCTAAATGCAAGAAAGGAGAGTTAGTTCATAGATAGTGTTTTCTTTTAGGTGAAGTTACAAAAAACTGTTGTGAAGACTTCTGTCTCTCTGCCCATAAAGTTGTCCTCATATTTCCAATAAAACTCCAAAAAGAGACACATGCAAGAGACTGAGGAATTCTCAGGATGTTAAATATTTTAAATACCTGTATCTGGAGGTGAAGAGTATGTAAGTAAGCCAATTCCCATTCCAGATTTTTTGTTCAAGACCTGTTATTCAAATTCTTAGTTAAATCTTTAGGTTTCACTATTCTGTAAGGAGGAATAGGAATGGTGATTTGCTTTGAATTTGCTCTTAAATTTTTTTTCAAAAAATAAAGATGAAATCTGCAGTATTTAAAATTTTGGGACCATGAGAAGGACTTCAGTTAACACTCTACACACACCAAAAGGAACAGGTTGAATTGCTAGTAGATAAATATTGACTTTTACTACAATTATATTAATGACTTCAGATAATATGAAAGCAGTTAAAATTCCAAAACATTATATACATAGCCATTCTCCATTTTTGTAGCATAAAAATGGATTAAATTAGTTAAATTCTATGTTATCTCTTGAATAAAAATCTAGGCCAAACTGGCCAAAAGGAAAATTATGCATTTACCTGCTTATAAATAAACCATAATATGTGATGAAATTTGAAAGTTTCTGACATAGTAGCCTGTAGAATTTGAACAAGTTACAGAGGCTGCAAACATTGCTATTCAATAAGTTCTGGTGAGATCACAGAGTTATTCACATATCCAATTTCAAAGCTGATAGTTCACGCTGTGTTTTCTTAGTGGAAGAAATTTTTAGATGTTAAACACCACCAGAAAAAAACACACATAAATAGTTAAATAACAGGAAACTTATAAAAAAAACCCTCAGAAATAAATATTTACCTGTAAATGTTAAAGCATTTACACATCTGTCATAATGTTTTAAAAGAGATAAAATAGGCTGGTTAAATAGTGTCAGCTATATTCAAAAACAACTCTGTGGGAGGAGTAATGAGAAAAAGGCATCTGAGGATAGTAAAGAACTGTATTTGAAGTTAAAACTGTCAAGTATAAGTGCTTATAAATTCGTATTCAGACATCAGATATGAAGAACCATATCTTTATACTGTTCATCAACCAGAAGCTTCCATGCAGATAATGAAAGGAAAAGGCCAGACTTTAAAAAAATTACCACATGAAGCAAATCTTCAGACCTCACAGGAATTTGTAGAGACAGTTGATTTTTCTTTAGAGTAGGTGCTCTTCTATTTTGCCTTTTACTAAACAGAACTGAGTAGAGATGAGCTAGACATAACCTTGTATATTATTATGATTTAGAAGATATGTCTCAGAGAACTGCCTGAATCAATGGCATAGAGAGCTCTGCTTTCTCTCGTGCACAAGGGATAGACATAAGCAGTCCAGCCCAGGCTCAGTAAGAGAGGGAAAGAGAGCAATCAAGTGTGTCAAAGAATGTGATTCATAATGATGACTGGGATTCAAAGTACAGGTAGTCTTGAGAGTGTAATACTGCTGTGAGATTCATAACACTGCTGCCTAAATAATAAGTTCAGATACAGTGGCATGTTCCTATAGATATGCTACATTTAATTAGGAAATTAGCTTTGTCAGCATTACTAAGAAATCTTCATAAGAGGCCATAACATTTTAATATGATTTTAAGATCTGATAGCTAAATTAATTAACTTGGTTTTGGAAAAAAAAAAATATTTCAAATCTCTGTAATGTGCATCTAAAGACAATTTGAATATAAAAATATCATACTTGCAATATCAATCAGATTCAAATACTTTTTGGGAAGGAAACTGAGTGTTATGGGTTAGAAATGTTACTTCCCAATTTAATGCTCCCACTGAGATTCACCAAATCACGCTGCTGCTCTCTTGCTCCACCTCCCCCTCCCTCTTCTCCCTGGAGTGGGCTGGACAGGAGAACTGGAGGCAGAAAGGGTCAACATCAGGGGCTGAGATAAAAAAAAATGTGCTGGAAACAGCAACAGGATAAGAAAACAAACTGTGTCAGCAACAATACAAAGAACAAAAGTGTACAAAAGGGAAAGCACAATTCACAAGCAAAAGACTCTCCACGGTGCCCAACCTGACCACAAACAAGTCACCCCAACGGGTCCCCCAGCTTGGAACTGGCATTACCCAACTGCTCCATCAGGCTCAGAACTGGCGTTACTCCACTACTCCCTCTGCCTCATTCATTTGGCTGTACGGAGACCCTTTTCCCCAGAAGGGACTCTGTCGCCCTGAAAAACTCAGTTTGGAGCTTGTTGATATAGTTTCTAAAGAACTTTCCCAGGACAGTAAATATAAACATAGATATGTATGCATTCCTTCTGTTACACGTTTTGTGATGGGCATCTCTCACGGTCAGTGCAGTTGGGAAAGTGTTATCCTGACCATCCAATCCCTGGCTGTGGTCAGAAACCTATAAATCCTGGGAGAAGAAATAAAGTTTCTCTTCCTTTCACCTTGAGCTGTGTCCGTGTGATCTATTCATCTCCAGCGGCAACAGGACTCCCTTTCCCCCTGCCCCTGGCAATGATGTGACATTATATAGAATAACCTCTTGGTCCTAGCTATTGTCATGAGAAAAATAACTTGCTTGTGATTGTGGTTATGTAACAATTTCTGCAGCTGGATACCCACCCAGAATTTTGCTATTTGCCCTTCTCCACAGGACAGACTGTGAAAATTGGAAGAAAAAACTAAAGGGTCAAAATAAACATAGGTAGACAGCTCACCATTTACCATAAATGACAAAACAAACTTATCTTGGGGAAAATTTATGGAATTTATTGTTAAGTAAGATAGATTCAGGTAATGGTAGACAAAGACAAATTATTAAAAAAAAACACTTCTCCTCTAACCCTGCTTCTTCAGACTAAACCTCGCTATATTTCTCTCTGGACTTTTTTACCCAACCCCCCAGAGTGGTCAAGGTGGGATGGGTGATTAAGTTTTATGAGTCCATACCAGCTCCTCTCTGCCTCCCCTTCCTCACAATTTTCTCCTGCTTCAGTATGGCTTCTACCACAGACCAAAGAACACTGCAGACCTATTAGGAACTGCCTACCAATGTCCCTGACATTGGGCTTCTCCAACCACTTCTTACAAAGGCCACACCTGCAGCATCCCTACAACAAAAACTTTGACATGCACAGAAAATATAGTGACAAAGTGGAATGGGGAGAACCCACTTCAATGTCTAAGTAAGGATCACTTACATTTTGATATCAGAAAGGATAATTTTCCCCAAGTTTCACTAAGAGCACATATATGTACACATGAATGTTGTTCAAACAGTCCTAATTTATTGAAAGATACATAAGGTCCTTTCTGGCTATGTAGGAGCTTACATGAAGAGAAAGACAACACATCTTATTGCCTTCATAAAAGTATACTTCATTTATTTGTGTCTGGTCCAGAGGTCTTCATTATATGAATTTCATCCTCTGGATGAGAATTGACAAATAAGCAGATATAAATGATAGTACATCTGACTTTTCTTACCTGTCAATCTTAGAATGTCACCAAAGACTCTACAATGGAAATACACATTTCACTCCTTTTTCTGCAAAATTTTACGACTTTTTCAGATTTAAATATCTAACTTTGATTCCTAAAGGAAGACAGATTCTGTGTTTTGTTCCTTGGATAAATTCTACAATAATGAAGCAAAACAACTCAGTTTTTATGAAGTGTTATCATAAAGAAGGTTTTAGTTTTCCAAAAGCATCCACTTGTGCCCTTTCCAGTCTCTCTGTTACTGTGAAGGGATATGCTGAATTCATATAATACTTAGGGACAGAACAGACTTCAGCAGTTAAATCACAAGACACACAAAAAGAGACCTATCTTAATCTCAGTGATGTTTTTAGTCCCTAGATGAGAGCTTCACTCTTTGCATTTGTAATAATTTTCTCTTTTCATAACAAAACCAGATACTTGGTAGCTCTATGTGACTCATAATCTAAATACATCAAAGGGCAAGAATGACATTTTCCCACTGAGCTGAGTTTTACACTGTGACTCCAACAAGGAGCTTGGTGAAAGAATGAGATAAAAGAATTTACTTTTCCTTCACAGTGTCTTGCTACTTTGGCATGTAAATTCTATAATTAAATCAATGCAGGGGATAAGGTTAAAAATTGAGGTGAATGTAAGGAGAATAGTAATGTAAATTTTTGCCATGTTATAAGGAACTTGTTTTCTTTGAATGAAAAGTTACTTATACACAAAAATAAAATACCTCTGTTGTAGGAATTTTGAGCTGTTTATATGATCTAAAGAGCTGATCTAAAGCTGAGTGATGCAGTTGATGCACTAGATGGAGGAAATGCCTTCCAGAGGGACTTTGATAGGCTTGAGGAGTGAGTGCATCCAGGTGGACCTCATGAAGTTAACAAGGCCATGTGTAAAATCTTGTTGTACGTGGGTCAGGGCAACTCCAAGTACTATGAGGATGAGTATTTGGAAAACAGCCCTGTAGACATAGACTTGATGATACTGATGGTTAAAAAAATATGAGCCAGTAGTGTATGTTCACAGCCAGAAAGTCAGTCATATCCAGGTCTGCATTAACAGAAGAATGGGCAGTAGATTGAGGGGGATGATTCTTTCCCTACATTCTACTCTTATGAGATCCCCACCTGGAGAGCTGTGTCCAGCCCTGGAATACTGAGTACAAACATCAGAAAAGTAAGTAACAAAAGACAGAGGAAGGACAGCTATAAATAAAACTAAATGTACAAGAAGAAAAAGGAGAAGGTAAGAGGAATTTCAATTATTTTACTAGTCAAACACCTTGTCAAACTGTTTCAAACCTGTTTTGCAATCTTTAAAAGATAAGCAGTTTCATTTTTCTGTAGTATTTGCTATCCCTTGTCCATGGCCAGATATTTGTATGTGATGATTTTCAGGGCTGTAAAATATTCCAGGTTTTATGTAACCAGATTTGATAGTTGAAGTTGTACAGATCAGGTGTGTATTTATCTAGTACTACAAGGAATAACTTCACATTATGGGAAAGTGAGAATCACAGAACCACAGAATCATTTCTATTGAAAAAGACTTCTGAAATAATTAAGTCCAACCCTTGACTGGACACCACCTTGTCAACTGTACCATGGTGTTAAGTATCACATCCAGTCTTTTCCTAAGCTCTTCCAGTGACGGTTACTCCAACACCAGCTCCCTGGGTAGTCCATTCCTATGTTTAACAACCCTTTCCATGAGGGACTCCCCCCTGATGTCCAGCTTTAAACTCTGCAGGTACAGCATGACACTATGTCTTCTTGTCCTGTCACTGGTAGTTGGGTGATCTCCTCCTTGCTACAAACACCTTTCAGGAGAAAGGTAAGGTCACCCCTGAGCCTCCTCTTCTCCAGCCTAAACAACCACATCTCCCTCAGCTGCTCATTAAAGGACTTGTGTTCTAGGGCCTTCACCAGCCTTGTTTCCCTGGACAAATGAGTTATTATAGGTTTCTTTCTTTTGGCACCTAGACCACGAAGACTGGTGCTGTTTTACTGCAGAAGCTGCAGATATTTCACTGTTCTGAGACAGTACTTAAATACACAATAAAAGTACCTTCATAATGTGAAAAATATTAGGAAATTAATAAAGATTTCTTAAGCCAAACATTATTTTCAAGACTTGAACCGAACATTTCCCTTACAACTCCAGCTGATAACTATATTAGGCTGTGGGTATTGGTATTTGAAGAATATACTACATTTAGAAATCTTTAGGGAACACACGGGGTTTGAACAGATTTATTATTGAAAGCCAAGCAAAAAGACTGCAGGAAGCGGAAAAAAAAAAAAGAAAAATGAAGAGTGTTAGAAGATATACTTTCTTTGTCTTGAGTACTACAGATATAATAGGATAGAGATGATAACCTTTGCCTTGCATTTCCCACATCTATTCTTTAGTTTGATTAAAGCATGAAAATAAAAAATTGCAGATTAATAAGAGATGGTTGGTTTAGTCTTATTTTGGTTTAGTACATATAGACAAACAGACATGAATGTATAATGAGTACACATATATATTTAATTAAGAATGGAAATTAAAATGAAGAGAAAGAAAATAATAGTTTAAGACAAAAATATGGAAAAAAGGTAGGCTAAGAGTTTAAACCCCTGTTCTCTTTTGCTTCTTTTTTATATAATGAAGAGCTGAATCAGTAGACAGAATCAGATAAATAAAAACTGGCCATTCTCACATATTTGGTTCTTTCACTTCTCTGGCACTGGTCTCCCATTCTTGCATTCACTCAGATCTGAACACAAAACATTTCACCAGAAGACAATAACAGCCATGCATAAAAATTTAAGAAATTCAATTTCCAGAGGATCAACTTAATTTGTTGGACTTTGCAAGATTAATGATCCCCTTTCTTTCCATGAAGGCATTGTATTCCACACACCTGAGGTAATTCTTCTGATTTTAATAGCATGGAATGAAGACACTGAATAGTTATGGAGAGACAAGTAAATCAGTAACTTTCAGTGACCTTGTTTTTCAATGCTTGTATATATCTCAGCTGAGGAAAAAGCAATCATTTCCCTACTGGGCCTGAAAAGGGAACATGCTGTGAAGTTTTTCAAGAAAAAAAGTGAACAGTACTTAATATAAGGGTGGTCAAAGGCTGGAACAGGTTGCTCAGAGAAATTGTGGAATGATTATGTGTGGAAATACTCAAAAATGTACTGCACACAGCTCAAAGAAATCTGCTTTAACTGCTCTGCACAGAATATGCATTTAGGACCTAAATGACCTCTGGAGGTTACTTCTGAACTTCATGGTTCTACAATTCTGTGAACAATTTGTAAACCTGTAACATTCTCTTATGACAGGATAAAGATGACCTAAAGTTATCCAAGCATTCCCTGGATATCTGGTGTTCAATCTACTATATTATACATCTTCAAAACTTAAAGCTTAGCCCTAATTTTGGCCCATTTTAATGTTTGTTGGGTTTTTTTAGTTTTGTTTTTGTTGTTACTGTTTTTTTGCTGTGTTTTGTTTTGTTATTGTCATGTCTAAGATTCTGATTCTGAGTGATACAAGAAGCTACTGAAAAATAAAGGTATATTGCCTAAAACATACACTTTGAAAGACATACTCCTGTAGAGTTCAGCTATTAAAATTAGGACACCTGAACCATTCATGTCTCAGAAACATCTGGGGGTTTGATGATTGTAAGTTTTTCTTAGATTCACATAAAACATGTGGCTTGACTTGTTTTGAACTGATTGTTTTTAGTTTACAGATCATAGAGATAGGATCTGCGATCTTCTGAAATATTTATGCCACTTTGAAATATTAACACTTCTGCTGAAATCCACAATTTTATCATTAAAACCATAACAGAAAATTAGAATGAAATTCAACACAGGACAAATTTTTATATTCCCAAAATTTGGGCTGTATGATTCTTATAAACTTAGCTTTCATGAAAAAAAAAACCCTACATTACAACTGTCAGGCTTTTTTAGAAACCAAGCTAACTTCAATTTCTTTCCTTGCAGAAAAACATTGAGAAGTGATTCTCAAAGGCAGTAATGGTAGCTGAATGCTATCTTTGCAGGAAATGTTAATGGGAAATAGGTCATGAAGTAGTACAAGTAAGGACTGGATAAACAGCAAAAAGAATTAAAATATATGATACTGGTCATACTTGGTAAATTATTATCTTCAGAGTAAAAAGTTTAAATATGCATGAAAAATGGATTTGAAAATATGATTTTAAAAATACCAGTTTTTTAATATCAAGGAAGCTGGTTTTTTACATTTCTGTTTGAATTCTAATGAGCTTCAGGTGTTGGGTTCAGCTCAGTAGTAACGACATTTATCTGTCTATTCTCAAATGTACTTATATATCTTTACCGAAGTGCCTTTCCATGAGCCAGGTGTCTGAATTTAGACTATAGTAAATGGAAATCTAATCAGGACAGTCTGTGATGCCTAGAGAAAGGTTCAGCTCATCTCAGGTTGCATACCAGAAGCTTGATTCTGTTGCCTACACATGAAAATGTAATACTGTTAGAGATGTTGCTGAATATTCTGCCCCCCTGCAGCCAGTGCAGGTCTTCTGTAGCTCTTGTGTGATCTTCCACTTTGAAGGTTTCAGAGAACTAACCAGTGTTAAATAAACCTGGTTTAATACAGATGTCTGCTCTTAGGCTCTTATATCAAATACTTCAGTTCATAATATTAGGACTGATTTTAAAGCAAGCTGACCTGTAACAAGATCTTGAAGATATTGATATATGCAAATATATAATAAATTTGATGGTCTCTCTAGAGACATCTAAGAGAAGGGAGTATTTTATTTTACAAAATCCTCCTGCTGTTATAAAATATTTTTAAAACCTGGAACGTTTTTGAATTAATTTTTTTGTTTTAAAAAATTACTTTGAGTTTTTCATACATTTTACACTATATCACTCTTTTTTTTAGATATAATTGCATTTTCTCAGAAATCACATGAATGTACATGCATCAGAAAGTGCATATTGCTTTCAAAAATTATTTTGCACAGTATGTTATAGCACCTTGATTCTAATTTCCTGATGAGAAATATATTTTTCATTGTGGAATTAAAATAATTATTATCTATTTTTTTATATGGATCTATATTAACTTAGGAATTGTATAATGTCTTGTTTATAATTTTATTTTTAAACTTTGCTTTAAAAACTAAGAAAAAGTTGTAATTGATTAATTTTGAGCAGATATAAATAATTTTTATCTACAGCTTTTTACCTAGCAGCACAAGTCAGGAAAAACCCTGAAAACAATTCAAGCATTTTTGCCATCTGACAAGGTTGCGAAACAAAGGAGAAGCTGGTAGAGTATTATTTTTTATGCACCTGGGTCTACTAAGGCTTCTGTATTGTGTCAGTTTGACCCCAGCTGGAAGTAGAGTGTCCACCAAAGTCACTCTGTCACTTTCCTCCTCAGCAGGACTGGGACAAGGAATTGTAAGGAAAATTAATGGGTTAAGATAAAGACAGGGTCTGATCACTCACCAGTTAACATCATGGGCAAAACAGGCTCAGCTTGGGTAAATTAGGCTAATTTATTAGCAATAAAATCAGAGTAGGATATAAGAAATAACCCCAAATCTTAAAAAGCCTTCTCCTCACCTGTCCTTTCTTCCCAGTCACCACTTTTTTGCCAAGTTCCCTACCTCCTCCTCCACAGCAGTGCAAGGACAGGGAATGGGGGTTGCAGTCAGCTCACAACGTGTCCCTGCTACTTCTTCCTCAAGCACACGCACTCAATGCTCACTATGTCACTCTGCTCCCTTTTGGTTTTCAGAGAACAGAATGGAACTGGAGGAGTTTTGCACTGGCTGTGGCTCATGCCTTTACCTCCTTTGAAGCCTGTGTTGAACTACTGCTGGTTTGGTTAAGGGATTGAGTACATCTGTCACAGACACCTAAGACATCGGAGACATACACACTGAACTGGAAGATATGTCCCTGGATGTCACTAAAATGAAACAAAATGCCTGGGCTAAGGCATTGGAATCACATTTTTTGTGATGCCTCTCTTACACAAGCAACATCTACATTTTACTAAGGCCTCTATTTTTCTGCTTGTAAATATTCATATTTTATTTTTACCACCTACATTTTCACTAGGTTCTATTCATGTCAGAACAATAGCTGCACTAAAAATGCACCCAGAATAACCCCAAGGACCTTGAGAACTGAGCCTTCAATAGAAATGGTATAAGCTGAAAGAGCAGAAGAAAGAGGCAATATGAATTTTGTATGAATCCTGAAGAATTGTCACAGAAAACAGATAGGCACTAGTAGCAGATTAAACATATTAGGGGGAAAAATCAGATTCTGGACATGGATATATTCTCCCTAAAATCTTACAGTCTGCCACAATGCATGTTATTCAACCAGAAGTTTTCTCAAGTGTTTCTACATTATATTTGGTTATCATCAACTTTGGATATAGAGGATTTTTTTTTTATTATTTTTATTTTTTCCTTGCCAAAATATGTCCTTGGACTTAATTTATCATAATTTTCCTGCTATTAGCAACACTTTATTTCCACACTGCCATAGAACAGATAACTTTTACTGTCTTCTTTACACACTCCTTATGTTTTTCTCTAAAAATCTCATTTATTTCCAAGTCCAGGCACTTCTAGACAGACCTAGTCTCTCTCCCTCCCACTTTCTTGTATAAAGCTACAGTTTTCTCTAGGTAATCTGAGAGACTCTGCTAGTGACAATTATTTTTTCCTCACTCAGGCCTGTTACAGCCTGTGAGTGGGATTCATTTTATCAAACGAAGACAGCTGAGAATTAGACTAATTATTTTAGCTGCAGATTAATGTGAAAACTCATGCTGACCTAGAGGCAAACTGAAGATCTCTTTTTAAAGAATTAAAACCAGAATTCTTTCCACCCTTTTCCACAGAGAGTAGAACCTGTTATTCCCTGACCTACAACTGACTCCATAACAAATCAGTTGGATGATTTTATTCAGATTCATATTTCCAGCTGTTTGACCAGACATTTAAAATCAAGTAGACCTATAGTCAATGTATATAATTTCATATCTATTTATGTCTTTTAATACATGTGACCTATTAATTGTTCATGCAATACATTCATATAGCAATAGCTTCTTTTATTGCAGGAATTACAGTCCTTAAAAAAATATGAAAATCTATTTAAAGTAATATTTGTTTGGTTAATCTTTGGTTTTTTCTTCTGTTACACATTGTAAAAGCTAGACTTCAGTACATTCCATAGAATTACTGGATATTCTTCAGTCTTAAGCAACACATATTTATCGTATCCACTTGTTCCTTTACCAACCCTTTACCTTACATAGCCTGTAACCTTTGATGAATTTATAGGTAGCAATCTTGTCCCTTTTTTGCCTTTGTGTCACCAGACTAACCAAGCCTAGTGCTTCCAATCTCTTCTCATATAATAGCCTTCCCATTTTCTACATTATCACAGAAGTTCTCTCCATCTGTCAGTTTAAATTGATCTCCTTTCAATATGAATGACCAGAGCACATATTTCAGAGACTATCTCACCAGAATTTTGTATAATGGAACTAATATTGTACTGACTCAACTGACAAATCCTAGGACACCATTTGCATTATTCACAGCTGTGTCAGATCTGTACCTCACAAGACTGAATATGATACAACTCCTTCAACGAGCCTGAATTTCTGCCCTCAGGTTTTGTCAGTGATTTTTATTACTAGTTTCCAGTTACAAAACACAGAATTTTGTACTGTCAAATGTTGTATTTTTAGGTCTATTTGTTAGGTACCATAATTCTTCTCCTGTGAGTATGAATAGACAATTAAAAAAAAAAAACAACAACAAAACATTAAAATTGTGAAGTTACCAGTCTGTCAGCTAGAACTGATTCATCAGTTACTCACCAGTTAGTGAAATGTACACATCTGTGCAAGTAACTTACTGCAACACAAGAAATAATATCTTAGCTGAAATTGGCATTGAAAGTCAAAGTAACAGATTTTATTGTATAGAACAGAAGAGCATACACCTTTGGAAGAAGTTGTTTCCTGCTTTGTATTTTCTTCAATGACTCTATTCTGGTTAACATTACTTTTTAAAGCAGTACACGTGTGGAATGAGTCTTCATTTTCCCAAGGATTACAATGATTTTTGCATTTGCAACATTGGTAAAATTCCTTGAGGTATTTCTGATTCATACATAAAATCTTTAAGTTCATTTAAGAGTGTTACTGACCTAAACCTTGAGAAACATTATTTCATTTGTCTTTCATAACATACTTAATATCAATAATATCTGCTGTCTTCTCCCTTTTAACTAGAACCTTGACAATTTTGTAGTTCTAGTAATTTTTATCTTTTCTCATCTGACCGGTAATTTTCCACATGATGTTATATCAAGTACTTTGTTGAAGTCAAGGCAGACGCTTTGTGTTTCATTCCTCTGATAGGTTCAAGTACATACACCCCATATGAAATACATGCTATATTCATATAAATAAATATATGTCATCAAGTAATAAGAAAACCCCTACATTTTGTTTGAAATCCTTTTCATATTTTTAAATTTTTCTTCTATTCCAGTTTGTCCTACACTTTGTATATTGGGATGATCAGATCCATATGCCAGCAATAGTACAGATAATTTTTTCCTCACTATAAATAATACATTAAATACTTATCACTCCCATAGCAGAAACTAATATTCTTTGTTGGTTTGAATTAGGATGCCTTAAAATTACCCCTTTGAAAATTTTCTAAGTACATAAATGCTCCCTTTACATTTCTTTCCCAGAACAACTTTTTTTTGAAGACATACTATTGAGAAGATAATGTTGATTGGCATTAATTAGGTTGTTATCCTATCTTATTTCAAATAGATTCTAAACTTTTCTAATTTTTCAGGGTGGCTGTAGACAGACATCAAAAGACAGCTAGGATATTAACATTCCCAAGTAATTTTGGGTGCTCAGAAAAAGTAAATAATCATTACAGCTTCCAATTTCACAATTAGCTCTGAGTAAAGACCAATAAAGAAGTTTCACAGAAGAGGCAGATTTTAAATATGCCAAATACTTTTCTCTCCAGGTTTGAAATTACTGAAACCTAACCTATCACTTTTCATTAAGATACTGCATATAAAGTTCCAAGACACATTAAAGGCACATTAAAATCAAGGTGTACAAAAAATCTCTCTTCTCTTAAAGCCTAGAAACATTTGGGTGCTTCAAGACTGTTCGTTCAAAGGGTACTCTGGTAACTTTGTCATAGTCCTTTATTAACGACAAGATAGCTGAATTGCTTTAAATTAAGCAGCTGTTGAATAGAAAAAAGAAAAACATTATTAGAAAATTTCTCTTTGTTCTAAGACTGAGATTAGAAGAGATATTTTGAAAAGTGTTGACTAGCTTTGAGTGAAGGGATATGGCTGGTTCACACTAGGACTTCACCTGGAGTAGGGATGCCTCTCAAGGTTACTCCTAGAGGCACAGAAATTCCTTTCTACAACAAATCCTTGGTAAGTGATTAATAGCGTGCTAAAATTTTAAATCTTACCTAACTGATATATAGGACTTGTTGTGCATATAGAATCCTTTAGACATAAACTGTAAACCCAGTCTCAGACTAAGTGTGCACCTTGACTCCTCTCTGAGAAGGGAAAGGTGGCTTCTTTCTGAACCTCATGATTCAATAAAAGGTTGTCCCTAACATCTTTATGTGACCTGGTCCTCTATGCAGTAAATGACAAAATGCACCTTCCCATCCACTGCTGTTACACCAGTCTTGCATTTATGATTGAATTTTCTTAATTAGCTCACTACTTTATTAAAGCATATTGTTGCTTCTCTCTCACTAGTGAAGCATATCACTCCATTTGCAAAAGTTTATCAGGAACTTTGTAAGTATGATTGTCTATATAGTTATAAATATTAAAACCACATTAGATTACTTAATATTTTGCACTCAACACTTTTAACTTATTCAGTGACAGCAGTGCTCTGTGCTGTAAGGTCCACAGACTGTTAAACAAATGTTTACTCTGAAAAGACTTAAGCTTGCAACATAGAAGATAATAAGAGTAATGCTAGAACAATATCCTATTAAACATTGCAGAGTTTGAGAAGACTGCATTTGCAGGGAAAACTTTGTCTCATCACTTTGAATATTTATGGCAATTATTCAAAATCCATGTGCATCTTAAATTTGGCTGTTGCTTGAAATATTTCAAAGAAGTGTTAGCTTCAATTACAATAAACAGCACCAGTGATAGCCAAAAAGGTTTTTCTAGACTTCATTTTATTAGAAATCAAACAAATAAAAAATTGTATTCTTTAATAGTTTGTTGATTTTGTTGTATTATGCAATATACTGTAATAGATTGACAATAACGTGATTTGAGATGCAATGTCAGAATACTTGACATTGTGGCAAATTATGTAAAACATTTTACATGCACTGATAATAGGAAAATTATACCAAATCTAAATAGAGTCAGGTTAATTCATAACAGAATACTTGATGATTTTTTTGTCAGGATGTGTACAAAGAGGTGAAATATTTTTATAAATAAACTCTCTCTTTTCTGTGTTAAAAAAATTCTAATTATAGAAGTGTTTTTACAAATACATCTCTTTATTATGTCTTTTTTTTCATAATAATTTCTTCAGATGGATTTTATTCTCTCAGTTACATCACAATGACATCACAATGAAATTATTGTAGTACAGGCACATGATATTATAAGAAGTATGATATACAATGACAATAACATTTAGAAAATAAATCTGCTGGTGTTAATCATTTGGCAAGTCTTATGAGTAGTACCACTCACACTGCATTTCTGATGCTTTTGAGAAACCATAAATTCTTACATAAATCATGTAACTTATGAAAATTTTGAAATATGTGGAAATATTACTGTATTTACACACAGAGACCAGTACAGCTGTTATCTATGCCTATGAATTACAGGCACTTCATTCTGAAAAACAGACACTTAAAATATTCCCTTAAGAAACAATTTTAATGGCATCCTATTCCAATCAGTCTGGAAATTGCTTTCTACCTTTTTATGATATAAAAAATTATGCAGATTTGTTCATTTTTCACATCTTCATAAGTAATTGGAAAAGTCCTTTGTCTCTAGACCTACACCTTACCATCTGTTACTTTATTTTACATAAAAACCATCACGTCCAGGTAATTAAATAATTTGGCTCTCTATAAGCATATTGAAAAGCTTTCTGTTCTGTTTTAAATAGCAGAAGACAATTCTGCAAGCATAAATTAGGAAAAATTATCTCAAAAACATCCTTTGTCAGGAGCTAGTTTCCCACTTGGTTCAACGGTATTTCAGCCTCCGTATACCACTGCTCTTATAAACTTACTAGTCTCCACTATTCAGATCTTGGTTCTTCTAACATTAAGTCCCATTTTACTGAGACAACAGTGTGACATGACCTCCAGAAGGTGTCCTGGGGTGCATCACTAGCTGGTCAAGGGTGGTGATTTTCCTGATCCACCCTGTGCTCGTTTAGCCTCATCTCAAGTGTGCAGTTTTACATGCCACAATACATGAAAGATATACATCTATTAGAGAGTGTCCAGAGGAGGGCCACAAGGATGGTGAAGGGCCTAGAGGGGAAACCATACAAGGAGGGGCTTAGGTCACTCAGTCTGTTCAGTCTGGAGAAGAGGGGAGACATCTTCATCATCTACAGTTTCTGCAACAGGGAAAGGCATTGATCTCCTCTCTCTTATGACCAGTGATAGGACTAAAGGTAAAGGCATTGAGTTTTGTCAGAGGAGGTTTAGCTTTGATATTTGGAAGAAATTCATCATCCAGAGGATAGCTGGGCACTGAAACAGACTCTCCAGGGAAGTGGAGAGCACCAAGCCTGACAGAGTTAAATGTTTGCAATATCCTGGCAGGCACATCATGGGATTCTTGGGGCTGTCCTGTTGTCCTGGTTCTGGCCAGGACAGGGTTAATTTGTAACCAGAAAGCTAGGACATGGAGGTTATTCTATACTGTCTCATGTCAATGCCAGAGGCAGGGAGGAGGGAGTCTCTTCTGGGGAGAAGGGGTTCCTTTGGGTAGAGTAATATGGCAGAGGGAACACTACTTCTAAGAAATCACATGTGAATTGTGCATTTTATTATTTATATATTATTTGTCATTTACAGTTTTACTATTACTATTAATTTTCTTTTCTCTTTCTTGTTTCCAGTAAATTTTTCTTTTCTCAGCCTGTGATCTTACCTTTTGTGCCTCCAATTCTCCTTAAGGGGAGGGGAGGGGTAGGTGGAAGCAAGCGAGTGGAACGTGGGTTTCAAGGCTCAGAAGATTCAAGAAGATACGTATTCCAAAAAAAGAACTTTGGAATTGTGCATTTTCTTACTCAAAAATTTGAAAATGTAGAACTGTAGAATACCCAGAAATGAAGAAAAATGACAACCAAAGTTCAGCCATGTCAACAATGTGCATTACTGCCTCAGAATTCTTCTAAATATTCTTTTGTCCTAGATCAGAGTATGAATATAAAAAAATAAATAGATTCCATTTCTGTCTGAACTACACGTATATCTGCTGAATGTGACTTAAGCATTTCAAAGAGCTTCAGTGTTTAATTTTTAATTGGCTGAAATATTCTATGGTTTAAACCATTCACTCATGAAAGTAAAAAAAAAAACAACAAAACAACAAAAAAAAAAAAACCAAAGGATGTTTTGCACAGTTACACAATTTGTGATGACTCTATTTGAACTTAACTATATGATTTGTTACATTTGGAAATATCCAGAAAAACATAATTCCCATTCAATATGCTAATGTTCCAACTCTATAGGGGATGCATTATCTTTTTTAACGCCATCAAAATTTAGACTTTAGTGAAGTAATAATCACAGTATTACTTTCATAGTATGCTATGGAACCAGCTACATGTAAGTTCTGCTTCTCTAAAACCACACTTCTTGAAAACCTGACAAGATTAGAAATGAGCAGGACACAGCAATTTCTAAAAGAATGAAACCATTATATCTAAATTTTGTAAATACTCCAGAGTACGAAGGATTAAATAGTTTAAGGTCAAAAATTTGTACTTAACCTTAGAAAGACAAAGAATTTTTATTTTTTTATTACAAATGGGAAGACTGAGATAATTGTTTCCACGTCACAACTGAAAAAAGGATGAAGTTTTTTCATGTGTTCTCTAAAGTACACAAAATGTAGGCCTCCATGACTAGCCATTTATCTCATGTTTTGACTTTCTGTCCACTGAAATCCATCTGCTTACTATTTTTACCATGTAGACAACATAGTAATCCAGTTGACAGGTAGTTAATTGTTCAGTTATAAGTGAGCTTTTACACAAATCCTTCGTGTTGTTTTTTTTTTAATTAAATAAAAATCCAATTAAACCAAAACCGACTAAACAAATCCAAAGAGCTTTTAACAGCACAAATGCATTAGACTTGTGTAATCAATTTTTTTAACTTTATGAAAGAACTAAATCATGCCAAAAGAAGGTCCACTTCTTCACACTTTAAAAAATAAGCTCTCACAGATTTATAATTAACAATTATGTATTAACCATGAACTATACCTATTATTATTTTTAACCCAAGATTCTGGGCTTTCAAAATACTTGGAAAGGATACAGTAAAAAAGGAATTTTATAGATTTTGTTTAAATTCATGATGTGTTTAAATATCGTCTGCTTCACAAATGATGTCAACAATGTCAGTTCCTTCTGGAAGCAGAATACTTTCATTCAAACCAGGCACAGCTGCAAACTCCTGCTCAATCTAAAACAGACTCTTTGGGACTTTATTCTCTAATATTACTTGTAATGCTTATTCTTCCTCCCCCTGCTTTCCTACAGTGTTCACTTATTTTGTAGAAAAGCCCTGCATTCTTTAGTTGCCTTCGCCATCAGTTGAGAAAGTGAATCCTGTAAGAATTTGTCTCTTTTAGTCTTACATAATTTCCCAAAATTACAAGAAAATGAAGCAAACAAACAAATAAACAACTAGAAGCCAATAGGCCAGCTATTCTTCAAAGGTACTTAAAACTGGTTTTGACAACTACACCCTCAGAAACAAGCCTGAAAACTATATGCACTTACAGTCTGATTCAGTTTTTCTTTGGAGATCAGAACAATTAAGTTTGTCTGAACAGTTTCTGTTCTCCCACATCTTAATGCCTAGGAACACAGGGACCACTAGAAGGTCCTTGGGCTTTATGAGAATCACCAGAGAAATTTGACCTTCCCAGGGAACTAAGGAAAACTCTAGTATGTACACTGATGTATTACTTCAGTTGTCTGAGCTATCTGATCACAGGCACTGTGAGAAGGATAGATCACAGACTCACAGAATCAACTAGTCTGGGAAAGACCTTTGTGATCATCAAGTCCAACCTATAGTTTAGCACACTGTCATGCAGGAATTGTTTTATTGTCTTGAAGCTTTTAAACACTTTGTAGATTACTCTAACGACCTTAACCTCATCCTGTGATAGTAACTCTGAATCATTGAGGTTTCCAGTCTTTTTCCCTCCACACTATTCACCAACATATCAGAAACTGTAAGAGTCAATTTCAAAAAATTCAATTATCTTATTTTGTGAGAAAACAAAACATATCTGCTTGGGCCTGCTTGAGCTTTTAATCAGACTTCAAAGAGTTTTATTTTGGAGATAAGCAAAATTTCTTACATATCTTGGTCTAATAAATCCAAATAAACGTATGCAAAGACCAAACAATGATGTAAAGTGACCATTTTTATTATTTGAAACTGTTTCATATTAGTTCCTGTCCTCTATTTAGTTTATGTATGATGTCTACATTCTCCAATATCTTAATTTAAATGCTTTTTCAGGAGAAAATCTACAGATTTTTAGGTTAGAAACAGAAAACACACTCAAGAGTATTTACTGACTCCTGGACCCTACATATATATATATTGACACAAGACTGAACACACAATCTGGCCCAAGGGCCATGTAGTCTTCTCCGGTGTTCATAAGAAGGAGAATAACTAAATAGCCTTGTAAAACAAATACACAGATAACAGAAACTTCATTTATCTCTGTGCTTGAAGATAAGCACTATTTTCTGACAGAAGAAATATTTAGACAATATAAATGTATCAGAAATATTAAAGAACTAGTGATATGAATAAAGGTAATTCTTCAAAAAGAAACAAATAAGTTTTATTATGATATATTCTTACTTGTTCTTAAGAGATAATATTCATTGTTTAGAAAATTTTATGTCTCAAAGTACATGCCACAAATATACGTTAATCAAAGGAATCCATCAAAAACACTGATTACATGCTTCGATATATAATTTATTTTTTTTAATTACGTAACAAATTGTCTTGATCTTAAAAATGAACATGAGAAACTGACTAATAGAAAATAGCTTTAAACTGAGTGACTGTTCTTTACATCTTTTCACGTTAAAATAGATTTCAATGCACACTATAAGATCTCTCATATTAGAAAGCTTAGGGTTTTTTTTGTTTTAAAGTGAGCTTAAAATATCCAAAAAAATCTAAGTCTCCCATTCACAGTTATTGTATGGACTCATGATTTTAAGGTTGTTTCCTTCCTGCCTAGTATGTATCAAAAACTTAAGTTATTCCATAACTCTTGCAGTTAAAGTTGATTCCATTCAGAAAACTTGAAATACTGAAATCTTTGAAGAAGGAATAAAAAAAAAAAAACAGTTTGAGTAATGTGGTATTTTCCTTTTGTTTTCAATTGTCATTTGTACAAATCTGAAGCACAGTTTGGACAACTGTTTTGTGAACCATGGGGAGAAAAACAAACTTTCTATAGCAGATGGATGGAGTTTTAAAAAACAGCTTCAGAAATAAGTAGTTCTTGTTGAGCTTTCAGATGTGACCAGAATCAAACAATTCTCCATCCAGCCTTTTTTATTTGTTTCTGTTGACCCCAGTTCAAAATATTCTGTGGGCTATCCAAATTTCCTTCTGAGCCATCAAAAGCCTTCCATGAGCTATAACTTCCAATAAATGATAAATATCTGTACAGCTGAATGTTTGCTTTCCCCCCATTGTAGTTTAGGAAGGGTATTCTCCATTTTAGTGCTCCTGCTAAATTACATACACCACTTGCTCCCTGCTCTCCTGCCCTCTCCCCTGAAGTGGGCTGGAGAGGACAACTGGAGACACAAAAGGTAAATCATTGGTTGAGATAAGAAAAATTTACTGGAAATAACAATGATATAAGAAACAAACAATAACAACAAGAATATCAATAACAAAGCGTACAAGATTCACATGTTCTTATATAGAATTAGAATGCTCTCCAAAGCAGGAAGATAATTTTATATTAAATCTAAACTAATAAGGCTTTTCCAGTTCTATGGGTCTCAACCTGAGCATGTCACTCCAGGATGCTGCTTATTCCTCAGCAACTGGCTGCAGAAATAAAGAGGAAACTGTGAGATGGTAGTATGGGGAGCGACATCTGCTGAGTGGGAGGAACTGTCGTATGGCATTGAAGCAACCATGCTGGAAATGGCAAGAAGAAATGTTCATATGCAGTGAAAAAAGTTCAGATTGTTGTTTTAGTGTTTCCCTTGCTGTCTCTCAAACATGCAACTGAAACAATGTGGGTTTAGGTTAAATATTCCTTTCTGTCTTGACAAAGTATTTACACATGGACACTATAATGAGAGTTATGATTAAAGAACAAAAGAAAAATTACATGAAGAAACAAAACAGCCTTTGTAAAATAATATTTTTTATGTTTGATTAGGAAACAGAGTTGTGGTAGACTGCAACTGGTTGGATACCAGGTGCCCACCAATGTGGCACTGTCACTCCCTCTCCTCAATGGGACAAGGGATTAAAAATATACTGACAAGTTTGTGAGTCAAGATGAAGACAGGGAGAGATCACTCAATCAGTTACCACCATGAGTAAAACTGGTGGACTTGCAGAAATTAGTCTAATTTCTTACCAGTCAAATCAGAGTAAGATAATGAGAAATAAAATCAAATCTTAAAAACACCTTGCCCCCCACACTCCTCTTCTTCCAAACCTTACCATGACAACTGAATACAAGAGTACGTAATAGTCTCATGGGAAAAATGTATCTTTGTGCATTGAGAATAGGAACTTATACTTTATGCTTATGAATTTATATGCAAAACAAAAGCAGGAAATTATGTACAAAGTCTCAAGTTGAAAGGCTCATGTCTAATCTTTTTATTATGCTCGCATTTTCTGCCTATAGAACAGTTAGATTTCCTTCCCTTAGTAGCACCTTACAGATAAGCAACATTTTGCATAATACTTTTGGAAAAACATCTTGTTGCATATATTGATTATTAAATTAATTTAAAGGTATTAATGGAACTATCTAGAGTACAGACTGAGATCTACTGCCATTGTATTGTTGTATAATCAACTTGTTACTTATTTCTCCTTACATGAAATCGACACCCTAACAACAATGACAGAAGTGTAAATCTAGAACTTAGGGTTATAGTGGATATTTACTGTGATGTCTCTGTTAGATATGAAATGTAGGTCCTCATTTGACTTCAGGCTGATCTGTGATTGCACCAAGCTGAAAACACAGTGTGAATCTTCTCTCCTCTCTTCCAAATCCTGCCTGAACCCTTCTTTTACATGTAACACAAGTATCTGCTCATGTGTTTCTGCCAGGTATCAAATTACCTTTCTCATCCAAGTAAAGGAAAAATCTTGCAAAAAATGGAATTAGCTTTCATATTGATTAAAAAAAAAAATACTAAATACCTTTGTGGCTACATGAAAATAGATAGAGGCAAGTGGGTGGTAAACAGGATTGGTCTCAGCAGCAGGCAGTGGGCCTAAATGTTTGAGCCAGTTAGTGATAGAGTATTATTAAGTGGGAAATAAAAATTAATTTCACCAGACTGAAAGCACTAGGTTTTAAAAGTCAAAAGAAAGAGAATTTGAGGATATACTGTTCCTCTGTTTCTCTCTTTTTCAACAAAATTAGTCTATAACATCACTCATTTAACAGATGAATAAATCCAGTTATTGAAGAAAAAATAGAGGACCTTTTAAACTTTTCAGGTATTCCTAAATACATGTTTTTTAAAAAATGTCACATTTCTTATGTGGATGGTAAAAGTACACCTTACTTTTAAAAATCTTGCCTAAATGTTATAAATTCATCCTTTGCCTATTGTATGAGACTGAGGAAGGAGTGATTTGTCTTAAAAAGAAATAAACCTAAATGGTTAGGATGAAAATAATTTCAAAGAAAAATAGATTTGTGTATGTGTTTATCTAGATGTGTGCACCCAATAGACATATATTTGGATATACCATTATTTTCTATATATGTCTTGTTATTCACAGTTGTTTGGCAAAGTCATGGTCCTAAATAAAGTGGATAAAGCTTCTCAATTAAGTATTTAAAACTGTTACAACTTTGAAAATCAGTTGTAAATAGATATCTGTGTGTTCTGTTTCAAAGAAAGCATAGGGAAAATACAAAATGGGCTTGACATTACAGTAAATATATTAGGAATGTTTATTTTAAACAAAAAAAAAAATAGTAATTAAAAAAATTTGAAATTAAAAGCACCTATAAATATCAGTCCATGTGTAAACTGATCCATAATGGAGCAAGATCTCAGTAAACCCTGGAAGAGCTAAGGATGATGCTTTAAGAGGTTTTCTGTGATTAATAGTTTTTGGTAGGGGTGGTTTTAGTAATGCATGAAAACAACTTCAATTAATTGATTTGTTCTTTCTCTCATCTCCTTTTTCAGCATAAAGCTCTGTTGTATTACATCTTGATGAGAGCAAAAGCATTGTCTAAAGAATGATTAAATACTGGCCAATTCTGTCCAAAGCTATCTTGGATCTCCTTGGATTGAAGTATCTGAAAATGTTCTCCTTGCATCTATATGGTCTTTCTGATTCTGATGAAGTAAACTACTTGTGAAAGCATGCACGTGACTGATTAACTACTTGTTTAAGTCTCAATTGTTTCAATTATTAAATGAAAAGAAACCAAATGGCTAAAAAAAATATTTCTCCATAATAAAAGCACATTACTCATATGGCTAGAACATAAATCACAGGAATGGTCTGTTACTTCTTCCCAGAAAGGATGGAACAAAGCCAGTCTGTTTAACTTAAATACTTAAACTTAGTTTCGCAGATGTGTCTCTGGAGCACTCAATCACATGAATTAATTTTTATATGATGAAAACAACACTTGAATAAAAAAAAAAAAACACAACCAGAAGCAAAAACTCCATCTAAGCATCTGAAGTTTAGGCACAAGGTAATTTTTTAGTTAATTTTATCCATATTTTAACATTTCTTATATGGCACATTGATACTGAATTTCTGAATAGAGCTGTCTGGTTTATGATAAAAAAACCAAACAAACTGTACTTTCAATTAAAAGAAAACAAGCAACATCCTCATACCCACCAGAATTTACTCCAGAGTTATCTGATTAATAATATAGGGATTTTTTAGTTTTTATTTAACTACATCTATGCTTGAAATTTCTATATTTTTATTTGAAAACTCCAGTGTTATTTGAACAGGTTCAGTCACTCTGAAAATCAGGCCAGTTACTCAGTAAATGTGATTTACCATGGGTTCAACAGCCTACAGGTATGTCCAGTCTAGTGCTGTGTATTGTGCGGAAATGTCTCAGCTAGTTACAAAGGAGCTAGTTATGAAATCGGAAATGTATCAGCTCTGGGCTAAACACAGCCCTCCTGACCTGACTATACTGTTTATATGCCGTGAGTTAGTATCCTTAAATAGTTCTGTGTTAACTCATGCAAACCTACCAAATAATTTGAGCTCTTAAGATATCTTTAGTCAGTGCTCCATTTTGTGGTACAAAAATATGCAAAAAAATAAAGTATCTGTAGAACAGGTTTTATGAAATTTTTTGCACTAAATAGTTTAAGTACAAATTTAATTTAACATATTCATTGTTAGATGTCTTCATTTTCCATAGCTCTGCAGAGGTGGGAAACACGGGCAGAACTTTATATCCTGGGTTGATTTTGGACTAAATACAAAATTAAATGAGTTTAAGAGAGATTACTAAATTACTAAATATGCAGTTTCACCTATAGTCCCTGGAAAGAGCTAGCCCCTTCCATGAAATTCCATAGGCAGTACAGGGATTCTAATGCCAATATACAGGAGGAGGTTCTTTATGAGAAGGTGATGGTTCTTGAAGCAGCTGTATATACGAACAACTCAAGTGTGAACTGTTTCCCAGTTATCAAAAATGGTGAACCATTGATCCTGTGGAAAAATCTCAAAGGAACATTTTTAATTGTAAAAATACAATTGAGATTTTTTTCAATTGAGGTTTTTTTTTCTTAAAAACTATAACCTCTTTTTTTTTTTTTTTTTTACAATATATGAATGTATTAATTCAACAATACAATTTTTTAAAACTTTAGGATTTTTCACTATCTCTTGGTTGGGTTTTATCAGTTATACTTCTTTGGAATTTATTTTCATTTCATTCTATTTTTGCTTAATTGACAGGAATAAATTTTGTCTTAGATTATCCTGGAGAAACTTAATTTATTTGAGGTAATACAGAAAGAAAATCTAGTTCATAAAATTATTTCTCTGAATCAAGAAACTGATGACCCTGATTGTTGAGCAACACTGTGAACAAGAGAGCCAGAATGCTCAAACTGAGTGTCACAAAGCATCGTTGAAATATTTACTAGAGCTTTGTTGAAACAAGCATAGATGTGTCAATTTTGTGTTTTCTTTCTTAGAGTGTATTACAAATCTAAAGAGCAAGCTCTTGCAAAACAGCTGATTAGAAATAAAGAGCAATTGAGGTTTCTGCACACAAGGAATTTGCTTACAAACACATTTTTTCCTATTAATGTTTTTTTAACAGCATGCTAGGTAATTGTTACTTTACATATGGCCCAGCTGTGAAGCAACCCCTGAATTCTTCATTTTCTTTCCTCTACTATAACTAGTTTACTATGTCTAGGATATGTGCTACCTTTTCAAAGACAGCACAATAGCTGTCAAATAACTGAAAAGCAACACAAGTCTTAAGGCATTAGTATTTAGGTTCTCTGATTAATTAACAGAGGGAGAGATTCATCCAAAATGCTGCTTTCCTCTAACTAAAATAAGAATTTAATGGGAAAAAAAACTTAATTTCAGATTTTCTAATCTTTGTCTTTCCTGAATTAAAGAGGTTTCCCAGATGTCTAGTCTGACTTTCCATCACCATTTTAAGAAAAATAAACTCATTCTCTGGAAGTTCTTATCAGTCTTTGACTAGAAGGAATTGAATGTTTTATTTATGTGAAAAAAGTCTCTACATAATTGAAGTAGCTGTTCCATTTAAGATTTTGTTTTAGACACTACTGGTTGCTGGGTTTAGGACTCTGATATTCTTTCATGTTCTTTATTTTTTCTTCCTTGGCCTGTACTTAAAATGTAAGTGAAAATTCTATTGATGATAATGAGTTCGGTGGGGTTTTTTGAATTTGAGGTGTTTTGAGTTTTGTTTTGTTTGTTTTAGTTTAGGTGTAATAAACATAAAGAAAAACTGTTTACAGGTTTACTTAGGAGATCCTGGAGGGACCTGGCCCTGTGTTTCTCCATAAAAAGCTCTTAACCTCATAAGAGTGAAGAACCTCACAAGAAGTGATGAACCATCAAGAACTCTACATATTGGAACACTATTCCTAGAATTCAGGTTAGTATAAAATAAATATCTGTCAACTAAAAATATTTTAATTTACTGCATGTACTGATCTTTACAATGCACTTATATTGCATATGCTAAGTATCAGCCTGTCACTATTTGCCTTAGTAAGGTTACTAGATGTGCTCAACTAAGCTTAGGATGCTGTTACCTAGACTTATTTTACTAGATGAATGTTAGAACAACAAAAAAAGAGATCTCTTTGTTTAAAGACTTCCAGATGAAGCTGCAAATCACACAGAGACACACTCATTAAATAGAGTCTTGAAAGAAAGGCACGTGGCTTGATCCAGAACTTTTTTTTGTCTGCATTCTGGTTCCCCTGATAAATTACCTGTTAATAAAAGGAAATATTTGCTTTCTGAAATGCAAGAGCTCAATGACCTTGGTGAATACTTTCTGTGCCATAACCATGTAGACTCTAGTAATATAGACCCAGTCATGGATAGTCCTACTGTAAGTATATTATACATTCTGTAGAGACAGAATGGAAGTGCTTCTCCTGTGATATGATGGCTGTGTCAGTACAGGAATGAGCACTGGCATAGCTTAGAGGTGTGTGGATGTCGTAGTTTAATTGTGCTTTCAATCTACAAGTAAAACACACTTAACAGAGAACTAAAACTCTAAGCTAGCTATCTAAATTTGCAATATTGTCAGTCGAGATTAGGACCTTGTCTCACAAAACACAGATATTGAAGGTCTTTTCTGCATGACAAATACACATGAGCTTAGAAGTTATGATGAAGATGGATGGTAAATCTATATCCTCTCTGAGAAGAATCTGGAAGTCAGGATGAATGGCTTTGTTACATCAAATGGCTCCTGGCATCTATGTTAAGATTACTGTGTTGCACCTTTAGAAGTTTCATTGACTGTATTCTTTAGATCACTCTTAATTTAAAAAAAAAAAAAAAAAAGAAAAAAAGAAAAAAAAGTAACCATCTAAACTATGGGTACTCATCTAACATCAAATATTTTCTCTTGATTTGAATCTCATCCCTACAACTTAATCCAGTTGCCTTAACACAAAGAGATGAAGCTATATAAGAAGTCCCAAGTAGATTTCTCAGCCCATGGCAGTAAAGGCAAGAGAAATTTAAGCATAGACACACATTGGCAAAGATCTCTATGCCTCTTTGCAAGGATTCTAGGGGAAGGTCAGTTCTAATCATACATATATAAGCCTACATAACACAAGTACCTGATCTGGCTTTATTTCACAGTAAGTGCCCCAGAGGCCAAGAACCAAGCTGATTCTTTCAGACATTGTATCTGCACTGGCTGTGGGATTGATGATAGTGTCCCCCATGTCTGTTTGACCCAGAGGGCTGTTTTCTACTGTCTTTAAACTTCTTCTAGCACAGCACTGAATCTTTATCTTCTTATTAATCAGAAAGAAAGCCTAAAGTGACTTGGTCTGACTAGTCATCTGCACTATAAATATCTACATCTAGTCAAGACTTTTTTCATCCTTCAATTCCTTTTATAGCATATATTATCTTTAAAAAAATGTTTGCTTCTTCTTAAAATAGGTACGTTATATAGGTCACATGAATTGTTCAAGAGTATTATTTTTGTCTTGGTTAATGACAAAATGTATCCAAACAAATAGCTCAATCATAATTATTTGTACAACAAAAGATTCTAAAGCTGGATGAGATGAACATTCTCATTATATAATTATATATTATATATATCTATATTTTACATATATATTTAGTATAATCAGTCATAATACAATAAATGTTTTAAATTTAATTGAGTTTATAATTTTGATATCAGTGTACAGACAGATTGGTATGTAAACAAAGTTATGTAAAAGGAAAGAAGGTGAAGATTTCTGAAAAAGAAGGGCTATTTGATCTACTCAGTAAAGTTTTAAAAACAGAAGTGTTTTCTAACATGTTTCAAAAGCTCTTTTCAAGCAAGGATTACTAAATGCATAAGAGTGGTGAAAGAATCATTCATAGGTTTCATCTCTCAGCCAATGATGACATTCAAAGTGCAATTCACAAAATCCAATCTCTTTGACACCAATATTTCACAACATTGTTTAACTGGTTTACCAGAAGATTACACATTTACAGGGGAATATTTTTGAATGTATTTATATGTAAATGCAATAAGACAATGACAAAGAGTTATTTGTAACCAAAATTTTTAAACTTTACACAAAGTAATGCTCCTAAATCCATTAAAAAGACTTATCTTTAAGAGCTTTAAACATCCAACACTTGATAAATCCAAGATGATAAATATTTTCTCATTTTGATTCAAATTATGTTTAAAAGTTTAAATAAATACAGGTACCAGCATGTGGATAGTATGAATCGTCATAGTGCTGTAGACATCAGTGCCAGTTCAACTAATTAAAATTTAAAAATTTAAAAAAATAAATTTTGAAGGAAAAGTACATATAAATACATTCAATTTAATTTAAAAAGTCATTTAAAGGAAGAATTTATAGTAGGCTAGTTGGTGGATAAAGATCAAACTGTAGAAAAGTGAAGGATGGGTTCCATGTCTGGAACACGTAGGGAGAATGTATTAAGGGATGCTCTCACACTTCCCTGCAGCAATTGTCACAGCTGTAACCATCTCAAGTGATGGTACATGAATGTATATGACCTGAGAAATATGATGGCCGTTCTGGATAAAACTGGCAAAGAAAAACCAGGTGGGAAGACGATGCTGTATGCAAAAGAGGAGCACAAATCCACAGTTGTGCTACTGAGTAGATGATATTTGTTGGAGAATTTATGGCCCAGGATTTTAGGGGAGGCCAGCAAGGAAAGGAGGCTTCTCATGCTTCCCTGCCACTGGGTAGGCTGGAGTTGCACAAGAAATTGTGAGGGGACAGAGCCAGGACAGCTGAAGCCAGAAGGATATTCTATACCATATGGGATCATACTCAGCAATAAATACTGGGGGAAGAAGAAGGAAGGGGATGACATTCGATGTAATTGCGTTTGTTTCCCAAGTAACGTACATGTGACAGAGCCCTGCTTTCCTGGACATCGTTGAACATCCTTCTGCTCATGGGAAGCAGTGAATTAATTCCTAGTTTTGTTTTACCTATTTAACTGTCTTTATCTCAATTTTGGGCTTTTGCATTTTCATCCTTTTGGTTCTCTCCCCATCCTGCTGTGGGGGAATGAATAAACAGCTGTTTGGGGCTTAGCTGCCTACTAGGGCTAATCTTCAGCAGCTGACAACATTGTGAAGTGGTTCTCAAAATGGAAAATTGGAAATTTCACATCTTTTTTCAGTTAAAAAAAAGAAGAAAAATCTGGGAAATGAAATTATAATCAGCTTTAACTCATTACTCTTGAAGATTTTTAATCAAATCCTGCTGTAAGTCATTTACACCTACATGAAGAAGGAAATTGGGAACAGGCAGCGTGTATTTACCAAAGCTTCTTTAGCAGCCTGATGGTCTTCACTGGTGAGATGTCTGGCTGTGTGGGTGGTGGGAGAGCCATGTATGTAAATTACTTTGATTTTAACAATATTCTCCCAGCCAGCCATAATATATTTGCAGCCAAATCTCCTGAAATTTGACAAAATTTGCAAAGTTAAGTCCTTGGAATGGAATAATCCCATCTTCCTGTACAGTAACAATATTGTGAAATGGCTGGAGAACAGATTTCCAGGTAATGGCAACCTGGGTATCCCTGTGGCAGATTAAATATAAACCAGCAGAGTAATGCCCATGGCAAAGAAGGCCCATGATATACTGTGCTGCATTAGCAAGCAAGTAGGCAGCTGGTCAAAAATGCCAATCCTTTCTGTTTGTTATTGTGTGTGAAATTGCTTCTCAAGTATTGTGTCCAGTTTTGGACTTCCCTTCACAAGGAATACACCGAGAAACTGCAACAAATTTGCTTTTAAAATGAATTGCAGATAGGCACATGATGTATAAGAAGCAGTTGTGCTGACATCTTCTTGGAGGTTCACAATGAAAGCTCAAGAGAGAATGTACATGCCAGAGATGAGTGGTTTTGCTTAAGGGTCAGTATTGGGACCAGGCATTCTCAAACATCTTTCTTGGCAACATGAACAGTGGGATTGAGTGCACCACTAACAAGTTTGCAGGCAACAGCAAGCTGTCTGATGTAATCAACACAACAGAGGTAAGGGATGTCTTTTAGAGGAACCTAGACTTGAGGTTTGAGGCTTGAGAGTAGGCCTGTCCAGATGCGTTTCATTTTATGAAGTTCAACAGGACCAAGTGCAAGGCTCTGCATGTGGATCGGGGCAATCCGAATCATAAATACTTGCTGGATGGACAATGGATCAAGAATGTTCTAAGGAGAAGATCTTGGGAATGCTGTTGGATGTGAAGCTTGGCATAAGTCAGCAATGCATGCTTTCAGCCCTGAAAGGAAATTGTGTCTTTGACTGTGCAGAAATGTGATCAGCAGGTCAAGGTGGGTGATTCTGTCCCTCTGCTCCACTCTGGTGAGACTCCATCTAGAGCACTGCATCCAGCTCTGGCGGCCCCAGTGGACCTGCTGCACCAATTCCAGAGAATAACCACAAAGATGATCAGAGGGCTGGAGCACCCTTCCAATGAAGACAAGTGGAGAGAGTTGAGATTGTTCATTCTAAAGAAGACTTCTAAAGAACGCTTTATATCCACCTTCCAGCACCTAAAGGGAGCTACAAGAAAGACAGATAGAGACTTTTTACTAGGGCACATAGTGATATGATGAGCTGGAATGGCATTCAATTGGAAGAGAGTAGGTTTGGAAATACAGAGTAGGAATAGATTCTTTAGTGTGGTGGTGGTGAGACACTGGAACAGGTTGCCCAGAAAAGCTGTGGATGCCTTATCCGTAGAAGTATTCAAGGACAGATTGGATGGGGCTTTGATAAACATGGTCTAGTGGGTGGAATCCCTGCCCATAGCATGAGGTTTTCAACTTGATGGTCTTTAAGGTCTCTTCCAAGCCAAACCATTCTATCATTTAATTAATTGAGTGAACATACCTGTGTATGGCAGTATATTGCAGGTATCCCTAGTACAATAAAATCACTTTACAAATTGAAACTATTTGAAGTAACATCAAGATCACATAAAAAAGAATAAAATAAAGAATTAAAGCAATAAATTGGTACATATTAACTAGACAAGGCTTAAACAGTTTGACTAAGTTTGCCAGATCAGAAATCGTTTTTGTGTTGAAACAATGGACGAAATTTGATAACCAGTGTAATAATGTATCACCACAAAGTTTTACAGAAATAGGAACCACAAGACAGAATCCAATGGTAATAAGACTGTTGTAGTTTTAAGCCTAAATAAGAGTGAAGGAGGAAGCTTTTAAACATAGTCTTCTGAATGATTAATTCATTTTTTCTCATTAATTTTTAAAATGAAGAAATGGTGAAAAGTATTTTTTTCTTAGGTCCTAAAGGTTTCTTAATTAATATTGGAGTTGCATCTATTATCAATGCTTTGGGAAAACCTAAGCATATATGACTTATGGTAATAGCCAACAACATGAAAAATACTAAAATAACCTGACAATCAAATTCAGAAATAATGAGTGATTGCATATGGTGTCTAGTTTCATTTTTTCTTAATATTTCATAAGAATGTTAGAATCATAACGATAATCTTTAAATAACATTGGCATTCCCTCTGGATCACAAACTTTTTCTATCTTTTATAGGCAGAAAATCATAATTTAAAAAAATGCTATCTTGTTCATTATAGCTGCTGTTTATATGTCACTGAAAAAGAAAGACTAATGAGCCAATGTGCTTTTATCCAAGAAGCATAATTAGTCTGCTTCACTGAAATGAATAATTAAGAGGAACATTTTAAAAGAAAACAATATGTTAAAGGCTAATTAAAGTTTTGGAACTTTAACAAGCCATGTTTTATGTGTTGTTGTAGGACATTTAAAGAGTCGGGGGTCACCTTTTTTGGAAGGTCTCATTCTTTGCAATTGATACAATCTAAAATGCTCTTTTTTCAAGCAGCATTTCCTACCAGATTTTTAAATGTCTTAAGTTTCTAAGTTAAAATATAAATTCATTTCTATTTGATTTTAACACTTTTAAGCCACATTTGTGAGTTATAAGATAATTTCTTGTGAACTACAAAAATCTGGATCCAAACTATTTTAAAAACAAATATGACTTTAAAAACTTGACATGCCAATACCATTTGTATATTGGCAATTATGTAAATCATCTTCATATTGAAGCATCTATGGGAAAAAAAAATTAAAAGTATTTATTCACATGCACATTTTTGGGTCTATTTGATACAATTTTTATACTCTATAAATCAATGAAGTTGTACACAAAATGTGTGCAAACATTACCTTTCTTCTTCTGTTTCCTTTACACCAAACAAGTAGAACTATTTATTCATCTATTTATAAGAGAAATACCATTATATTTAGCTCTTGTAAATTTGAACTTGGTGAACTGTGAGAGTATATCAATATTTACAAAATTGCAGGAGGAGAAGTAGTGTCTTAGCAAGAACAGTAAAACATGCCAACTGTAGGCCTTGTCTTGTTGGCAGTGAGAGTTAACACTGGTACATAATACGATGGTGACAACTACTTAAAAAGAACTTTGATGTAGAGATACCTGCTTCTGTCTACTGACTATAAAGTCTAGTTGACTTAGATTAATTTCTCACTTTTTAGGCAGCTACATGTAGCTGAGATGAACCCTATCTTTTGAATAAATGATGCATAGTTTTAGTGAAAATTAAAAATATGAACTGCTAGAATTGAAACATGAGGATTACTATATTCTGAGGTGCATTAAGCACAGTATAGCCACACTTGTCTGACTGTCCCACTGTACTCAATACTGGTGTGTCCTGCACCTATGTGCAGTTTTGAGACCCACAACATAACAAGGGTATATAGGTACTAGACTGGCTGGAGGGCAGCAAACATGGTGAGGAGCTAGAGGGAATGATGTATGAGGAGTGGCTGAGGATGCTGTGTTAGAGGAGACTGACAGGGAAAATTGCTGTCTTCAACTTCATCATAAAGAGGAATGAAGATCTCCACATGGGAGTGGAGATGGAAGTGCTGATCTCTGCTTTCCGGTGTCCGGGAGAGGATGTAAAGTAATGTCTTAGAGCTATGTCAGGAAAAGTTCAGATTGAATATCTGGAAATAAAATGCACTAATCTGGAATTCAAGAGTTGGAAAAAGCTCCCCAAGGAGCTGGGCCTGGCTGTAGGCTTCTGATGTTTAAGAAACACTTGGACAACACTCATATATGGTTATGAATTGAAATATATATATAATATATGGTTTAACCCTTAGGTTACCCTGTGTGGAGTCAGATGCAATGATCCTTCTGGGTCCCTGCCAATCCAGGATATTCTAGGATTCAATTAATTATATGGCATATGTAGATAGAAAGCATTAATATTTCATAATAGGAACCTATTATGCTATAAAATACTATACTATGAAGTTGTCAAATTATGCAAGTAATAGAAGAAAACATTTTGCCTTTCTAGAACAAAAAACTTTAAATTTGTTGATATTTAAAAGAGCCCCCCTTTTATGAGAAATCATCTGAAAAATAGATATTTGATCTGGAACAAGAACAAATTTTGAAATACCAGTTTTCAGCTAAATAAAAAGTAACATCTTGCACAGCTCCAGTGATAGCTGTGTGTGAAATAAAGGCTAAGTGTAGACATTTAAAAATGTGATTTTTGGCAGTAGAGCAAATGACGTTTGAAACTATTCCAGTCTTTAAAGGCTTTTTCATGATTACTGGCTACTAGAACATTTCTTAAGATATTTCAGAACTCAGTTACTTACATAAACTGAGTATTTAAAGATAATTCTTTACAGCCATTCAAACAATCACTGTAGTAAACATAGAGGATATATACAGTTAATATACATAGGGAGAAGGTTGATCTTGCTATTTTTTCTGAAAAAATAAAATCCAGGCGAAAGGCAGGAAAAAGTGAAAGAAACACTGGTGTGAGACAGTTGAACTATTCTGAGAATATTCTGAACTCTCAATTCGTCAGTTTTAGAAGCTGACAGCTTTCACAGCTGTGGGAGATAAAGGTGAAGTAGAACCATATTTGCCTCCCAGATGAGTTCTCTGCATTTTAGGCCTTATGGAGACACAGTGAATTCTTCTAAGAGGCTGACACACAAAAGCCCAACAGTGCTACAGTGGTGAATGTGTTTTGTACTGATTGAAAAACTAAACCATGTTGAAATTCCTGTGAGACCAGATGTTTTATTTCAAGGTAGAGTAATTCATAGGGAAAAAAGTCTCAAAACTCTACTGCTGAGAAACTAAAACACATCCACTAGCAGGTTTCATCAACTTCCACTAAAAATTAAAAAAAACCCAAACCAAAACAAATTGAAAAAAAAAACCCTGTGTTGAAGTCCTAGTAGATGCTCATGTCAACTTTAATTTAAATCATTTAATGCACAGATATAATTTGATTAGTGTTTTGGACTGTTCTCTTCTCATACTTCTTTTATTAAACAGAGCTTTTCTTTCATATTTTCATTTCTCCTTCATATTATTATGCAAGTGTACAGTTATGCAAATAGATTATTTGGTAAAATAAATCAGTTTTATTACCGTGTCCTTTCTCACTGGTACAGAATGCTCTCTTTGTGCTGTGACTGTGCTGTCATTTCCCTCCATTGCAAGCCAGAGCAGAGAGCTCTGTCATTCTAGAGAATTAGTAAAGACTAGCAGTCCACAAGAAGTTTGACTTTTGTGTCACTGCCAAAATACATTATATTTAAATTATATCTTTCAGAAAAAGACATACAAAACTTCATCCTTTGCTCTGCAAGGTAACAAAGTTTCTGAAAATTATTCCGAAACAACTGCTTCAGCCCCTCTACTAGTGTTCTTTGACCTTTCTGAAAGAAATCCCTTTTCAAATGGTTTCACCAGGTTTTTCATTATACAGAGACAGCTTCCAGGGCTCCCTCATCCTTTAACCAGTCTTGCATCCTAAAGGCATGACAGCCCAGTAATGTGTTTCAAAATGAAAATTTGTTTTTCAGCATGGGTAACAAATCAAGCCTAGACTGTATTTTGTCGTATTTGTAATGTGTGTGTTGAAATTGAGCTCTCATTTGCAATTCACAGTTAAGGCTACCCTGAGTCTTTTAAATTATTTAGAAGGCTATGTTGCAAAAAATAAAATGGAGCAATAATACTTTATGCTTCCTGATTATCTACATACAATTTTAAGCTTCTCCAACTTTTTTTTAAATCATTATTTATCTTTTCCTTGTGGGAGGCTTCCTGCTTTTGTATGCTTTGACCATCTTGAGACTCTATTGCAGTAAATTGTAGTGTGTTTTCTTCTTTCTGTTTTCTTCTGACTAACCTGTGAAAGGTCCACCGAAATCTTAACAAAATGCTTAAGTTTTATATCAAAGGATAAAATGATCCACAAATATTACCAAGAAACCAAAAATACATATATGATTCAAAGGAGCACTTTAAAAACTTGGGAGCTACTCTGAACTTAAAAAGAGTGATGTACCTGAAAATAAGATTAATTCACTTGTGAAAGGTCAGTACAAGAACTTCAAGAACCAAAACTTGAAAGCATGGTCAACATGCCTCAAGGAAGCAATTTATGAGTTGCTAGAAAAGAGAAAATAATGAATAACAATTCTCTTTAACTGAAAACTGCTAAAAGTAGAGAATTAGAACTTGATGAAAATGGAATTTTTATTTTTCAGAGGCCAGTTTTGAAAACTCAGCTCTATCTACAGCAATACTAAAATTTAATGTGATCAGAATCAAGATTAAACGAGTTTATAAAAAAAAGGAGTGGATAAATTTGTGATCAAGGGACTAATCCAAGAAATATTTTTATAATATTTTTATATAATTAACTGTTAAAGAAGTGTTATTTGTTCTCATTTTTGTTAATTTAAAAATTATGATCATAAAATATCTCATTCTAAGTTAAAGAATCTTCATGAATTTTAAATATTTTAGTATATTTCAGAATATCACCATAATGTTCTGTTGGGTATTAGATGGTGGGCCTTTTTATCTAAAAGAAAAACTGAAATAAAAGATATATAGCAGACTGAGCTAAAACAGGAAAACAAGAAAAAAAGCTCACCAGTTTGACATACTGTTCCCAATTAGATTCCTTACGAAATAGACACATACCAGAATAAGGATTCAAGCCACATATTGTAATTGTTTTCCCATTCTCTAGCCAACAGGAAGATAGGATAAACTGGTAAGTGGCTATGAGAATCAGAAAAGTTGAATTCTTAAATGTCAAATGGGGAGTATGAGTGCTGAGCAACAACGTCTAATGCATATCACCAGATGAAGTTTGATCATAAGTCAGCTCAACAGCAAGGTAGAACCACAAATTTTTTCATCTCTGCTTCTTCCCTTGTATTCCCCCCATGCACACAAATCATGTGTAAGATCCTAAAAAGTAGCTGGCTTTTTTTTCCTTTTATTTCTGTAGGTACCAGATTTTTCCAATGAAAACTCTCTGAAATTGTACTTCTAGTAATTCTAAGTTTTTGGGTTTTTTCCATGTAGCTTGCATTGATTCTCATTTGTGCATTTCTCATGTATTATTAGCTTCCCCCATATCTGATAGAGTTCCTTCTTGGTCCTTAATTTGAGTTTCATTAATTCTTTCATTTCCTTTAACCTTTCTTTCCTTACACAGTTAGTTAATGCCATCTTGCCCTTTTAACAGATTCTTTTCAAAACAGGTATGTACAAATTCTTCTGTTTGTCACAATGACTGTCATCGCTTGTGTAGCAGACCTTCACTGCATTCAGAACAGGGCATTTGATCTGAACAAATGGCACAAGGGTAAAAGTAAGTTTGGATAGTAGCATGTGTGCAAATTGCCAACTCTAACACATTCAGAATCACTTAAAAGATGGCTGCACTTTGTTAGAAAGTTCATATTCCTTGGCATGCTCTCCTGTACCATTTGCTGCCCTAGCAGAGTCTTGGCTCAGAGCTTTCTGCATTACCTGCTGATGCTGCAGACTCTTTTTACTCAGAAAAACACTCTGACCATTTTAGTAAACTTCAGATATGAGGAATTATGAGCATCCCTGAACAAAAATTATTTTTGAGATGTATTTGAAATATCAATTAGATAAAGGTGTCCCCATTAAATGATTTTTTTTTTTTTTGGTGGCACTTAGATCCAAAAAGATACCACAGTTTATCTTCATTTTGAATCCATTCAAATTTTAAAAATTCAAAGATAATAATTTATTTTACTACAAAACCTACATTGACATGGCTGACACATTAAGCTGTCATTGCACCTTTGGGTCAAATTAGCTGCCTTTTAGTAGACTACAGCCTGTTCATCCCTTTAAAAACTCCAACAGCTGCAGGACACATTCAAGCAAATTTGCCAGGCTCTAAACTTTCTATCAAAGTGCATCTGGCTTCACTAGTTAAATAAACTGTTGACTGCACAGTATTTGAAGTACTTGGCTTGAAGTACCTCCCCAGACTTTAAATATCAGTCTGCCTGAAACACTACTGAGATGATCTCAACTACAGCCTCTTCCCTTAGCAATGTGCTTCCTTTTCAGCAATATGTTTCTAATTTATCCTTGCTGCATTCAAAATAATTGCTACACTGCCTGAGGCAAATTTGCCACAGCTCCTCCCTTCTAGTTTTGAAGTCATCACTATCACTCATCTCAGTTCTCTGCTTTGAACAGTAGTTCAGTTTGTTTTGTGGATAACTGCTTTTACACTCTCTTGTTAGAATTTAATGGTGATACTGCTTCACCAATTGTCTTCGATCATAATTTTTTCTTAAAACTGACAACTTTGCTTGGAAAAAAAATAAAATTAAAAGCACAATTTTTGTCTCTTGAGATAACTCAGATGTCTTATCTACCCTTCCACAGTTCCAATGCCTCATCCTTTCTACAGAAACAGACAACTGGGAACTGGGGTTGTTATGAATGTCCCAGCCCTACCAGACTCAAAATGTCTTCATACCCATCTGGAAAGAAAAGCAAAAATTATCTGTCTACACTACTACTCATTAAAAAATCTGCTTAACGATTTTTCACACGAGGAACCACTGAGGAACAAATACCACAAGGTATACAAGCAAATTTTTTCATAATGAGGTCTAAAAATATGAGTAATTTTCACTACAGTAAGAGTGTAGGAACCAATGGAATCAAAGGCTTAATTCAAGAATTTATTACTCTGGAAAGGTTCAAATGGACTGTTAAGAGATGATGAAGTTCTTGCTAGTGACACAAGTTGAGCACATGAACAGGAAACTTAACAGAAATTAGAATGTGAACTTAAAAGACAATTTTATCTGGCTAGGGAATACTGTTATTGAAGAATAAGTCTAAGGTATTTTGCCTTGCAAAAAAGAGGAGCTGAATGGAATAACAGGGAATTACCTCCTACTGTCTAAACTGAGTACAGCAAATTTTGTGAGCCTGGGCATTTGTACTTAATCCTGAAATAGCTGGTGCTCTGGCCTAAACTAGCATCATAGCTTGTATCTGGAATCACAACTGAGCTCTAGATGAGGCAGCCATAGGCAGGGATAGCACACATAAAACACAGGATAGATAATATCTACTCCTCATATATTGTAAACATCAAAAATTATCCAAATACAAAAAACAGTCACTTTCAGTCACTGAGACTTCAGTGACAGTAGGTAGCTACTATCTAAGTGTAAATATTTCTTTTATGCTATTCTGCTCTTTGGTTTCATCTGGAAAGATTCAAAGTAAATTAATAAAGGTCTTATATCTAAAAGTTAACATCCATGCCTTTCAGGATTTAATCATTTCAGATTACCATTACATAAAGCAGACTGACAATGTAACACCCTGAAAGGCTGAAATTTTGCTTCAGCCTAAAATTCTTTGAGATAATACACACTTTTTGCAGCTGCTAGCACTTGAAAAATGATTTTTACTTACTTCCTCTTTTTTCTTTTATTTTGCTTTTGATAACAAGCTAGAGACAGACCAATTTCTGCACAATATATAACTCAGAACACATTGTGACTATCAATGAGTTTTTTTCCTAAGAATATATTTTTCCACCCTGATTGGAGCATATAACACACAATTTATTCATCACTATAACTTTTTAAAAAACTGTTGGTTTTTTTCTGTTTAAGCAACTTTACAAGCAGCAAAACTTCATCTTTTCTTTTTCAAAAAAGGGACATCCCATTACTTTCTGATGGCTCATATTATGAAATATGGCAGTGTGGTGGTTTCACATTGATTGACATTTGGGAAAGGAGTAAGAAACCACCTACGGAAGTCATTTCTTTAAGAGAAGCTGTTGGGAGCTTCCTCTGTGCCTAGAAAAGGACAATAGCTGGCTAGTTCTGAAAACTGACAACATTTTGCATCATTTAGAAATTAGGTCCACCCCTGTGAAATCTGCATTTTAAAAACCACAAGCCCTGTAACTCTTTCTCTCTTTGCTTCTGGCCTCAGAAGGGAATGGAGCTATGGTGAGGCCAGCCCTGCTCCCCTGCAGCCTGTGTGGCCTGGAGGAGGCTGGGCCAGATCCCAGTGGCTCCCTGGTGGGGAATGGAGGCTGTAGGACCCCAGCCCCAGGCTGGGCTGGGTCACAGCTGCTGACATCTTGCTGACACTAAGCCCCCTTGGTGCCTGACAGCTCCAGGCTGAGCTCCCCCCTCCAGTGGCTGCCAGGCAGAGGGAGGCACCCAGTGCGGCCTGAAATCCAACACCGTGACTGCTGCGCCACTGGGCGAGATATTAACCTTTAACTACACAGATGAGACCTGCCGACCTTGTTCCTCTCTCCAGGGAGAGAAAAGGACAGAGTAACGACACGTAAAAAGACAACATGAAAACACCAAGGTCAGTAAAAGAAAGAATCAAGCCTCAGATGGAAGGAGAATGAGGAAATGCTCTAATGAGGAGACACTGAAAATTCTTTTGGTAGTACCATGGAGATAGACAATGATATATTGAAATATCTTCTTTAATTCATGAGAAATTATGGGGGGGATGAAGTATTCAAAGTGCAGATCTGAGCAGAGGCACCCATTGATGAAGTCAAGCTGATGTTGGAGTAGCTGTGATCCCATGAGAAGCTTGAACAGAGATGAGAGTGATGAAGACCCTTTGCCCCCAGTGAGAGAAGAAGAAAACCTCTGTTCCCAGAGATGATCACAGAGACAGGTGAAGAGAATCTTTGCCTTTGAACAACTCATCCTTAAATAATACCCTATGAGTTCATGGCCCATGAGCACGCCTCTAGGAGGGCTGTGGAAATGGGAGTAATGTCACGATGAAGAACTTTTTGCCTGGGCGGCTGCTATTCATGGAAATGAAAAGCCATGAGAAAACTGTTTCTTGTGGAGAAGTCTCCATGGCATGACAGGAGAAAGCTCCTCTCCCTACAAGGACTGATTAAAGACTATTGAATAGTTAGCACTATTTTAACATCCCAGGCTTTGTCTCTACATTGTCAGCTGGGAAAGGGAAAAGTTGAGCAAGGGGAGGAAAGGTGCTCTGGAGGTTTTATTCTGATGCTTCTTATTCTTGTAGTCCTTTTAATAAAGTTTATTCCTTTTAAGTTTTAAGCCTGTTTTCCCCTTCTCCTAATCCATATCTCACAGCAAAAAATGAGTAAGTGCCCTGATGATTTTAGCCAGGGCTAAACCCACCACATTATTTAGTGCATAGGCGAGGAAACTCAAATTGCTGGATCTAAACCACTACAAGCAGTTAATAATGAGGGAGAGAATATCTGTTTTCTTGAAATTAGCTTTTTGGTATTTTTAGGCTATAACCACAGTGGGAAAAAATATTGTATTATCAATCTTTTAAGTAATGTGGGGCAACAAAATTCAGAATTTTAGCCCTATATTAAATTACATCTTTCACGCTTGTTTGAAGCATTCATTACATATATGTGGATCTGCTGGTACTTGGTTTAAATTTACCAACTTTTTGACTGAAGCCCATGTCATGCAATGTTAAGTATCATTGCCAAGAAGGAGAAATGTTTTCCTGTTGTTGTGATTATCTAATATTAGTTGCATACAGCTATAAATTTATAGTTTTGTAAAATCCTGTGTCCACCAAAGAGTTTTCCAGGCACATAATTTCAACTTAGTTTGACAAATTTACAAGTATATTAGTTGCACATGCCTAAAACTCATGGAAGACAAATAAATAACAATTATCTAAAATCTGCTATGGTGAAATGCATAAAATCTACTATGGTGAATGTGATTTCCAAGTTGTCATTTAAGTTAAACCAAAGTCCTGTAATATCTTAAATTATGAATTTCTAGGTATGTCTGTGAGAGGGAACGTGAATCAAGATTTTCAGCTCTCATTTCCAAAAGTACAAGGATCCTAAAGTTTTGAAGTTCCCTAGGTCTCAGGCAGCTCTTCACGCAATTTTCTACTGTGATGCATTTGTTCCATTATACACATACACACACACAAACACACATATTTAAACTCTTGAGTAGGTATAACAGTAGCTTACAATGATTTTGGAACTCTTATACTAAATGCCCTGCTGTCTATTCATACAGGGCTACCATATAATTTTAGATTTTCTAGCACAGACATTTTAGTATTTTACCTCATATTGCCAATCTAACAGAAAAGTAATCGTGACTGTTGACAACTGCACTAGTGAGATATTTAGTCATATTAGGATGCAAACTTCTTTAAGATAGCCCTCACTTAAACATGGAATGTAATTTAAGAGAATTCTCTGATACAATGAGATTATTGTACTTAGAGATTTTGTTGAAAGAAGAAATTAAGGATTACATTTTAGTGTAAACTTATAGTATTGTGAAAAAAATTCTGCAGAGTGAGACTTTTTGATCTCTATGAACAATCTTGTTGTTGCTATTTTCAGAATTTTGTTTTTTTGGATACTAAAAGAAGTATTTGTTCGGCTTTTTCCTTCCGTATAGGGTTGGAGGAGCATAGAAAATGTAAAATTTCTTACAGAATTGAAATCCTTATTCAACTGTCATGTGCTCATTATATAATTAAACACCCTTAAAATTTTTTTTCAGGGAACACTGTTAATTTCTCAAAACTTTAATCCTGCCAAGTTTTTAAGAACAATCTGTGACAAGCTGAATCACAGTATAATAGAATAATTTAGGTTAGAAACAGCTTCTGTAGGTCATGTGGTCCAACCTCATTCTCAAAGCATGCTGGCTTCAAAGTTAGAATGAGTTATTCAGTCTTCACTGGTTTGGTTTTGAATATCACCAGGGTGGAAATTCCGTATCCTTTTTGGGTAACCATTCCCAATATTTTTACCATCTTTTAACTGAGATGAGGTAGTGGTGTTTCAGACAGGGGTTTCTTGCCACCTCTCTACTTGCACAAAAGTACATTTATGTATTCTATTCATAACTTTTCGTCCTCCTAATAGCTTGTTTTTCTGACTCAAATTATTTGTCTTATACTTGCATTAAATGCCTCCCCAAAACCATATTGTCACTCTAATGGCCTCTGTAACCCTAAATTCATTTTTCTTCAAGGACTTTCTGAACTGTTTTTCATACCCAACCTTTTGCATTCAGAAACAGATCTCAGAAAAAAAGTCTCTTATGCTTCTTGTTAATGCACCATTTTGTTATTCTCTTTCTGAAGGAGTAGCATCTGTGGCACAATTAATAATTCTGAGACCTTAATTCATTTTGCTGAACATAACCACTTCAAGTTTTCACATGCCAGAAGTGATCCACCATATTTCTTTACTATTTCTTTATTTGAATTGTCTCACAGAAGAATTATTAATTTTCAAGAGCAGGATGAAGTGCATACATAATCAACAGTTTGGTCTTTTAACCCTTGAAGATAAAACCAACAATAAGAAAATATATTAATTCTTATTCGATTATATGCTTCCATCTGGAAAAGAAATATCTGTTTACCTCTCCCAGTACTTGAAAATCAGGTTGGCAATAGAGTTTTAAAGTAAAATAAGGAACACTTTGTACTAGGCTAGTAGTTTTAGTACCATCTGCAGATAAGCATTCCTGCTTCCAGCAGTAGAGTACCTAGATGTGAACAACCAGACAGGAATATGTGAATAACTGAATATTGATTGATGACTTGACTGGAAAATTACTGCTACTGAACTGATTTTGTTTCCTCAAATTCTTTCCAGAATGAAGCCCCCACAGATTTCATCTGTTTGATGTGAAACATTCACCTTTACACAAAATAGTAAGTTTAAAAGACTGAGAAAGCTGATGCTAATGCATAAAATAATGTATATTTTGGAGGAATATTTTTCATATCTACTTATATTAAAACATCCAACAATTGGCTCCTGTTTTACTCTCATCAGGCTATTTACAAAAACAAAATATATATAAGTACATTAAAATGAAGATGCACATCTAACAATTTACCAGCATAAGAATTTCCACATATACTCTATGCCTGACAAATGCAAGAACTCTCACTTTGACTTGATTGTATTTCTAAATTTCATGCTGTGTATGACAGGAAGAAGCATGAAGACTACAAAATTCCCTTATAGGCTTCAAGTTTAGAAAATAATGTCTTTTGTCAGTGCTCTTATGTTTAATGATTTAATTTATGGTACTAATATTGTGCTATGATGTTTAGGTAGACAAATACTTGTTTTCTTTTGGTTTTCTTGCCCCTGAGTGGAACAATTTAGTATGTCACTTGAGAAGAGTAGGAACCATGCCCTGAAAATGAGGACATGGCAAATGAAAGAACAGGTCATAATATTTTTATAAAAATGTCAAAATGCACATGACTCCATGGTTGTTGCCTGCAGTTATAACCATGTCACTCATCTAAAAGAGATAATCCATAAAAATGAATCTGAAAATGAATCTGTTGCAAGAGGCACATAGACAAAGAGATCAAAATGTCCAAAGATGAAAGAAGTCTCTTTACAGAGTCTAAACTGGCAACACTTTAAAAGAAATTATAAATATTAGGAATCTGTTGATTGTTTACTTTTTTGGGAAGTTCCTTTAAGAAAACTCAAGCCAAGAATGCAAGGAATTACTGATTTCTAAAAGTATTGACAACATTTTTTTGTGTGTTTATGTGAAATATTACTTAATGGAGTACAACCATACACTTTGCCTTACAGTATCTTAGAGATTGTACTTCATGCTATCAAATGAGGCAAGATGCATTATTTTATTTTTCTTTCCTCTGAAAATTACATCTAATACTAAAAAAATTCCCAACCAAATGCAATGGAAAACCACACTAAAACTCAACCCATTATGTATGCCTCACAGGGCCTTTATACAAAGCAAATATGTTTTCTGATGACTCTTTTTGCTGTGATGATTTTACAGTAGCTACCATAACAAATTTCCTGATCTGAACAAAGCTCTTTTATTCATCCCAAATCTTCTCTCCCTCCCACCCGGCTGAATGATGCAGTACTGTCACTTACAGACATCAGAAAGAGAAGTGCAAGCAGAATCTTGTTGATTCTGGCTTTCGCAGTCTTCTTGCAGCTGCTATGGTCTGAAGTGTTATTTGCTTTCCTGAGCTGGGTTTCAGATTAATATTTGCTTGCTAGTAATTTAACAACAACAACAAAGCTTTTAAAAAATGTTCGTCAATGATGTATGCCTTCAGGGGTGAATGCACTGGAATAATTAACAAAAAAGCAAGACACTTTCAAGAATTAGACATGAGAATCACAGACAAATATCAAGTTTCAATATACGCTATAAAATATTAACCAGGATATTGTAACTCTACATTGACTAGACAAAACAGAAGTTAATGAAAGATGATCAGCTCTTTCTTGCTATCAGACTAGTAAGCAATTTAAAGAATGTCTAAAGCATCACTTCAGAAGGAAAAACTATGTTTTCAGAAATTTTCTGTATTCACTCTATTCTTCTTCAGTTAGGAACAGCTGGCTATTTAGCATCATTAAAGGAAGAGAAGAATTAAGTCATTGAGAACTTTTGGTAAGTTTCATCTACCAAGCTTTTTGCTTCTATGAAAAATTACAGAGCCAGTTTCTGCTTCAGTCATTGCTACATCACATTATGACAATGAACTTGTAAGTTTTAACCTTAAAAACCAAAGACTAATCAGTAGCTTCTATCACGTTCATTTCTTTAAATCTATACATGATAAAAATACTGTGATTACAGTATACATTTCCTTATATTATAACTTCTAACATTATAGGGCTTGACTGATAGTGATCCTGCACTGTTATTTTACATCACCATTTAAGAAATAGAACCATATTAAATAAGAAATGTTTTAGTGGTATTTATCAAAAGTGTCTCTGTGGTATCTGCTGTCTTCAAAGCTTTGCAAAAAAGCCATGGTTTATATGGAGTGTGATCTTGCAAGATTTAACATATGACTGCACACTACAGACAGGCAGGAGGTATACTCCAGCTCTTTGAATTATGTAAATGAAATCAGGTCTCTTAGGACATCCATCTTTTTATTGACTACTGGCACCACACACATGTAATAGTGAAACAGAAAATAAGCTTTATTTTGTGCGGCATCCATCTCCCATAAATTTTTATATCAGCAGTTGTCCTGGATTTGGTTGTGAGAGTCAATTTTCTTTATAGTAGCTACTATAGGGTTATTTTGGTTTTCTAGTGAAAACTTTTTGATAGTATAGAGATATTTTTGTTATAGCTGACCAGTGCTTACCCAGAGCCAAGGGGTGTTCTACTTCATGCCCCACCCAACCAGAGAGCAGGCTGTGTGCACAAGAAGTTGAGAAGGGACAGAGTCAGGACAGCCCAACTGACCAAATGGATTTTATACCATATGGTGCCATATTCATATAAAGCTGGGGGAAGAATGAAGCAAAGGACTACATTTGAGGTGATGGCATTTGTCTTCTCAAGTACCCATTGTGTGTGATAGAGCTCTGCTTTCCAAGAGATGGCTGAACACCTGCCTGACTGTGGGAAGCTGTGAATAAATTCTTGTTTTTTCTTTCCTTGAACATGCAACTTTTGCTTTACCTACTGAACTGCTTTTATCTGAACCCATGAATTTTCTTTTTTACCCCTCTCTTTCTCTTCCCATCCCACTGCAGGGAGAGTGACCAAGCAGCTGTGTGGGGATGAGTTGCTGTCTAGGGCTAAACTATGACAGCAGAAACAGACATTTCTGCTGAAAATTCCTCTGACCTAATTTAGACTGTTACAGTAGAATGAGTCAATTTTTTCCCCATTTTTTTTTCACTTTATTGATTATAAAATGATGTCAGAAATATTATCTTATACATAAACTAGAAAAGGAGTAAATTAACCCCACTGAGTTCCAAATTTAAGAAACAAAAATTACACATAGAGCATATCCAAATAAGCATTCAACTTAAAATTTTACTTCCAGACAATGCTCTTTGCTCTACATAATTTCCCTGAGTTGTACTGCCAGTGTTAGATTTGGAGACTTGGGGTACAAAACAGCTTATTTAGCTCTGAATGTCCTCCCCCTCTCTCTAGACACACTCTTTATTAAAATAAACCAAAACAAATAAGCAAACAAAAACCAAACCAACCAAACAAAAAACCCACAAAAACAAAAAGAAATGAAAAAAACCCACTTAAACAAAAAACCACAAAACTTCTTTTTGGTGTGACATTTTGTATATTTAAAGAGCTTGTTCCCCTCTTCTACTGTGAAACACAAAGCAAATTTCCTTATCCTCCTAAACTGTCAGCAAGGGGGGTATCTGGATTTTATAATGAAATTAATTTGTTTTCCTGCAATCATTTTCTTATAATTTACAGTTACTCGTCTGGTTAACCCCTAGTCTAATCAGGACTGGTTTTTTCATATTAAAAGTTCCCCAAAAGTTTATATTGTTATGTGTAAATATACAGAATTTATAACCTGCATAATAATTTGGCATTTAAAATCACCGCTTCTTCAGTTATAAAAAGAGGTTTTATCTCTTATGTTCCTACGACCATCTGACACTCAGGTCACAAATCCTATGACCTTCTCAAAGGGCAGGAGCCTAGTCTAATACATCCCCCATCATCTATAGGAAATGGATTCCATGTTATTTTTCATATATGTAGTGTTGTTAAACATGTAAGCCTTCTCATAACAGCCATGCTTGTGGGAAGCACTTTGTCTTTGCAGCATCCTTGAGCAGTGTATCAGAGTTTCACATGACTTGGTGTGAGTTTCTGCACTGAGCACCAGCACAGATTTCTCAGAGAAGTTGTGCAGTCTCCATCCTTGGAGATTTTCAAAAGCCGCCTGGATGTAGTCCAAGGCCACTGGCTCTAGGTGACCTTTCTTGAGAAGGGGGTTTGGAAAAGATGAACTATAAAGGTTCTTTCCAACCTCAAGCACTCAGTTATTTTGTGATTTTTCTTTTTTTTTAAATTCAGCATATGTGAGAACAAAAAGGCAATTTTTATATAGTCAGACTGTGTTGATTCATACAGAACTTCATTTTGGGTTCATGAGAAGTTAAATGTTCAAGGGATAGAGAAGCAAAGTGAAAAAATGAAACTGAAGTTGGAAAGACTTATCTAGAAGCTAAACTGTGAGATGGGAAGGACACAAACAGATGAAGCAATTATTACTTACTGCACCCATTTACTTTATTCATCACAGCTTTAGGATTGTCATGGAGTTATTAGTGATTATATTACAAAGACACAGTGCTGAAGGTTGGTGAATAGCTCTAATATAATCCAAAGCACCAAAATAACTAATCAGGACACAGCTTTTAAGTGTCAATCATGTCCTAAAGTGGATTACTGTGGCACAATTATAATTCATTAATTTTAAATTTAAAGATGTAGATGTGAATAGTTTAATAGGGTTTGTGCATACCTCCTTCTGCTGTGGAAGATAAAACCAAAAAAAAAAAAGATAGGGGAAAAGTTGAAAATTCAATTTCTACTTTATTTTGAATAAAATATTCCTCATTCCTCATTCTTCTTTTGCGCCTTTTTGTTCAATCCTCATATGAATCTGTATGTTCAGTGAGAGATAAGAAACTCCAACAGCTCACAAAATGGTCACATATTGTGTAACTGAGCTCTGTTTTACTTGCTCACGACTCTGACTTCCCTCCCTCCCTCCCTCCCTCCCTCCCTCCCTCCCTCCCTCCCTCCCTCCCTCCCTCCCTCCCTCCCTCCCTCCCTCCCTCCCTCCCTCCCTCCCTCCCTCCCTTCCGCACTTCCCTTTATTTCCTTTATTTCCTTTATTTCTTTTTTTTCTTTCTTATTTGTTAATTTTAATATCCTCACAAAAAAGGGATTTTTGGGGGGATAAATTATTACTTTTATTTCTATCTACTAAAAAAAAAAAAGGAAAAAAGAAAAATAAAAAGTAAGTGAGCAGTCCCTCTTTAAAAAAGTTAATTTAGTGTTATAAAGCCATGAAGTGTACAAGAAATGCTAACTGGTAAGATAATTTTGTCCATCCTTATGCTCCTCCTAAATGTTGATGTGCCTCTGTACAGTTCTTCATCTTATTAAAAAAGAAACCCAAAAGGGTTATTTTTCTATTCATATGGACACAGATCACCAGCATCTGTTTTAAAACTATCCTTGATAGTCTCAAATATCTCAGGTGAGGAGCTGTCTGTAACGATGCCTTAAGTTTTAACTTTCATATTTTTCAAATTCTGTGCTGCCTAGATGTGTAATTCTGAGCTTCATATGTAGTGTTAGTGAGCTCTCTTCACAGGGTAGGCAGACAAAACCATTCCTTTTCTAGCTTTATACCAAGAACAGTTGTTACAAGTTTCAGGCCCAAAAGCATAAACAATGGTGGACTGAAGAGAGAAAACAAGAAGGATGGGACTTCGTAACCTGAAGCAGTGACTGGACAATTAACCCTGATACGCAGATGGACTAAAATTTATGAAAAATGTGAGACCTTGTGACCAGTCATCCATTTTGTGACCATTTTTAGGTCCATCCTGAGTGTAGCCCTGGCCAGAATCTTGTACTGCCCAAGGTGTGTCCTTTAAGGCCTTTTAATAAATACCTACTTTATTCTTAACTCTGCCTAGCCTCTGTTCTAAGTCAGCCTTCTCAAGGCATCAGTTTGGGCTAGTATTCCCCCAAGCACTGGGAGAAGCTAAAATCAAAACCTGAAAACTTTTCTTGTCAGGATAGGAAAGCCAAAACATGAGAGAATGGCAGACTTTTTTGATAGTCACCATGTAAATATAACTACAAAGTTTTTATTTCTTTGCCTATTTTTTATACAACCGTTTTTAGACCTATTACCATTTAGGAGATTATCAATAAGAGCTTCAATTTACCTTTTAGTTTTACCCTAATCTGATATGATGTGATTTCAGGTAGCTGGATGACTCCAGGCATTCTTTATCCAGAATATTTATTTAACCTTGCTGCCAGAAACTGGAGCTGTGAGAAAATCATCGAGTGTCCTAGTTCTCCCAGCAGACTCACAGCTCTATCCAAAATGTGACTGAGTGTCTTGCTGTTGAGCTACACAAGCTAGAAAGTGAATTATCATTACAAGGGTTTGAGATGCAGAGCTGTCTGCCACAGACTTTGAAGGCTGTTCCTCATGCTGTTCAGATGCATGAAGGCTGCAGGGTAACAGGGAGTCTATTACCTTTTGTAAGTACTGTATTATACAGGGTATTTCTTTACACAGTGTATTTGCTGCTGATGGTCTATATAGCTTACTGGCTCATTCATTAAACCCTAAAGAGCCATTTCAGAATGACTACTCAGAGAGAATCCAATACTAAGTCTAAATAAATCAATTAAAAGCAGGCAACTGCTGGCTGGAATTGGTGTAAAAACTGAACAGAAGAAAGGTAACATCAATGGGCATTAAGAAGACATGCCTAGATTCTGAATACTAGAAGCAGGTATATGGAGACCATCTTTCAAGAAGAGACAAGGTCAGACACTGAAACTGTTCTAAGATTAGAAAGTAGCAGAAAGTAATTCAATGTTATTTATTCAATAAGGCATCAGCTCCTTACGATATTCTTGAAATAAAAGCTATTTCTTGACATCATCCTATTTCTCTCCTTCTTTCACTTTGTTACCATTAAGAAATGACCATCTTCATTAATCTAATGCAAATGTAACACTAGCAATACTGCTTTAAATTAAAGTAAATTATGGTAAAATATTCATGAGCAGTTGATTTAGCCTACAGATGCTGTTCATGATGTCTGTGGATAAACTATGTTTTTATATCTCACACAGAGAGACTCATTTGAAATAGATAATCTGGATAAAACATTTTTATCCTTGTGAATGAATTTATCCACAGATGTTATGGCATATTTTGTTATAATCAGAGCTTCATTTAGAGAAGGTTTTGTTTTGTTTTTGTTTTCTTATGTTTTCTTTTCTTTTATTTTTAATAAATAACACTTAAGTTTATCTTTTTTAATAACATCTCAAATATAGATATATTATTTTCCATTTGATGCTGCTCTGGATGTAGACATTTGAGCTATTTTACAATATAAAGAAAAGATCATTCTCTTCTTTGCACTAAAGTACAAAAACTGCAGTGATATTACTCTTCATAACATGAAATGATATCTTTCCTGGTAAAACAGCATGCTATTGTACAGTAGGTGTTTATTCCAGTAAGCAGAAACTAAATGCAGAATTTATTTTTGACTTTTAATAAATAATTTACTGATCACTTCTGTACAAGCAAGACAATATTGATTCACTTTGTGTGATAATTTTCAGCTTAGAAAGATCTTTGAATGACTATCCAACATTAAATGAAAATTAATTGATTGGCAAACTGTGAATAATGAGGGGGGAATATAAAGAAAGCTGATGAAGACAACAGATCACAGTTACAAATTATATAATATTTTTATTTCAAAATCATATTAAATTGATAACTAAATGAATATTTAAATGCATGAGAAGGAAAAATGCATAACCAGTGATCTAAAGATTAATATCTTAGGAGTCCTTGCATATTGTGACACTCCCAGTCATAGTACTTGAAAGCATATGCTCTTGCTTGGCTTTGCTCTTCACAGTTATGTACAAGAATGACCACAGCTACTGCCCTAACAGGGGAGTTAAAAACCAGCAGAGGGAATGGAGAGAGCTATCTGCTCCTATAAATAAGCTCATCATGATAATCCTGATAATAAAAGAAATAGCATGCAAAAGCAGTAACTTTTGCCATAAGCTGTGAGATGGACTAATTTTAAGACAGCTATACAGTTGTAAGACAGAGGGTAACAAGAGAATTATGAGAACAGTGATGCTGACGTGTGAGACCAAATATTTTCAACATCACCCATGTGTCAAAACTCTATTGTTGTCTGAACATTTATGCAAACTGAGTTTGAAAATAGACTAATATTACCTTGTAAACCAACCAATACAGGCAAAATTGAACTAGAAATCAAAATGGTTTTACTAAAGCAGAAACCGTCAGGATTTGTTTTCTGAAAAATACTTAGGCATGCCTTTTTATTTCAAATTACTGTTGGGAAGAAAAATAGAGTTGTATAGAGCACAAATATTGACTTCCTGAATTTCACACTTAGGAATGCACCAGCTTAAGAATAGCAAGCTAGTTTGTTTAACTCTGGCTGTAGGGGCCTTGGTATACAGCCAATCTGTTAGTACCTTGTATGACACAGCATCTAGTACTACAGCCACATGAAAAATGAAATTAAAGTGCTCAACAGAACAATTCACATCAAACATGGTAAATAGAACTCAATGGATACACCAGTGATCAAAACGTCAGCTGAACCAGCCACTCTCAAATTAAGATTATTTGAAGAACACACATTTGTGACAGTTATTATTGCAGCCAAAACTTTATAGAAAAGGTCAGGTAGTAAAAAAGTATAGAACTTTTTATACCTGTCAAAATGTAGACAGAGCAGAAACACCTTATACCAGAATGAAACATGAAATTTTGCACCATGTTTCCTGATTTCCCAAGGTTGTATCTGAATGAGTCATATCTATGGGTTGCTCAAGTGGGAAGTACTAGAGACTACTTATATGAACTTGTGTAGACAAATTTAACAAAAGTTAACACCCCTACAAAACTATTGTCTTTTGTCATGATAGTAGATCTGTACATAATCTGTACAGAATAGATTTCACTACCCAGCAAATCATACATAAAAAACTTCTCTCTTGCTTGATTTGCAAAAGAAATAAGGATTTTTCCCTTTGTTACTTCACTTTAATGAATTACCTGAGTTATTTTGAACAATATGAATGTATTTCATACATAATGACTGTATTTCTGTTAAAAAATGTGATGCATTAAATGGAATTCATTAAATCCAACTGTAAATTTCTGCAATCTGAAACAATTGACTCATCAGCAATGAGAAGATGTCATTAATATCTGAAAATAGATTCTTACAGTCTGTCTCTACTGACATTTTTTTAAAGAAGAGGAATGTCAGTAAGAGGAAAGTCGGTATGATCTACATTTTGGATTAGTGAGTGTGGTTTTCTGAAATAGTCCATATAAATTAATAGTAAGCTGATTTTTTAGTTATATTTCTTGAGTTGATTCTTAGAAGAAAAACCTTGAAATCTGAGCATATGGAAAATTTATTTTCCTTTCCCTTTATTGATAGATTCCCACCTTTTCTGACATTGTGTATTTTTGAGGTTCAAGGATACTTTTGAAAATACTTTTCCTACAATTTGTTTGAAAAAAAAAATCTTTTAAAGGTTATTTCAGGTCATTGTGTCAACTGCCCAGTTCCAAATATACAGCAGAATACTTATATTCTGCCTTCAGTATTTATTAGGGAACACAAGAGTAGATACTTGTTTTATTAATACATATTTATTAATACATATTATCTGATTGTTAGATATGTTGCTCCTTTCCTTGGTGAAACTTTTAACAATTATTTATTTTCATTTCTCTCTTTGAGTCATTCCAAGTCACATCTTTTCTGAAAGCACATGTAAACCTAGCTAGGAAAGAGTGTGTTAGCCAAAATTCTTTTGATTTTAGCAACATATATTTGTTGTTTTAGATGAAAGTGTTCAAACTGATTTTTGTAAATATCTACTTTCTCTGGCATCTGTCTGCTGCTTGGTTGGATACTGACAAGTAACCTAGTGCTCTACTTGAGACTTTATTTGCATATTTTAATTACATACTCAATAATACATAAAGTTTTATAGAAGAGATAGAACTCTAATATCTAGTGGTCTTAGAAATAAACAAATTATCTGTTCCTTTTACCAGAGCAATTAACCCCTTCATTAAATTTTGTTCATTGCAATTATTTTATTTTTTTTTTTCCTAAAATTGTCACTGTGCAATTGGGAAATTAGCTTAAGGACAGCAACCTGGAAAATTGGGACATAAGAGTGTGGAATATGACAACATAATTAGTGAATGATAAGGAAGGGTATTTAATAAGATAGCAGCAAAATAGATCAAATTATAAAGAGGCTAGACTGTCTGACTAGAAGTATTTGTACATAAAAGTGGATAAGAACTGGTGTAATGAATGGGAAGACAGATAACTCAAACAGGCCAGGGATTACAGGTGATGGTTGCAATAGCTGCATTTTTTTTTTTTTTTCTATTGCTCATAGTGAAAATCCCGAGGTCAAGGGAGTAATTACAGCAATCAAGAGCAAAGATAAGGTGGTCTGAATAACACAATTTAGATTAAAAAAAGGATTTCTAATCTGGAATGAATTTGGAAATAGTTGTGGGAGTGTGCATACATGGAATATTTTAATTACTAATTCTAAAAATCTAAATTTAAAATATTTAGCAGTTCAATATAATTCAACTAAAGAAAATGGTCAGTCTTTCTCTGGAGCAAAACCAAAAAAATTTGCTAGTAATCAACATCATATTGCTTTTTGCATGTATTCTTTCAGCATACCAGCTGATACTGTTCAGGTGTATTAGTAAACAGTTTACAACATATTTATGCATGAAGAGCTAACACAAATAATGAAATTAATTTCACCTCATTTTAAACATCTTCAAATTAGACATGTCTGCTATTCATCTAAATTTCCTTCACAGACATTAAAGAGAGCAGCATCTCCAGAGGCATATTTATCATGGTTCTAATAGATACCTATTTAAAAATGAATTATTCACTCTCTGGATGTCTTACTCCTTTCTTTCCACTGATTACTTGGATAGTATAAACTTCTGACTTGGACCACATACTCGACTTGTAAATGAGTTAAGTGAGATGAAATGGGTGTCATTCATAGTCACTTATCCTATTGTGAGTTGAAATTCTTCATTAATTGTTCCAATTTACATTATACTACTCAAGCTTTTATTCTTAGTTAAAAGACTGTTTTGAAAATTCCATGTAGAAACTTTATTTCTTTGTTGCTTTTACCATGGAAATGTTCTTTATTGTTTCTTTAATGATACATTGTAATTAAAAGGGAAATATTTTGAACTTTTGTGTTCTAAGCACAAAACCAGCCAAAATAATATGAGCAGAAGAAGCAAAGAAACATCAGTTAGAATGAGGAGATAGTTCTCCTTTATAATAAAACTCTTGAGGCACTTCAAATCAGAAGTAATGGTAAATACTTATGACTAGTATGTATACTGTGTAATTAATACCACAAATTAAAACATTACTTTCAATCTCACAAATAGACACAAACACACATGAATACCAATACTCAATCTTCCTCCTAGTCCTCACATTAAAGTTTTGACTCAAAATTATAGTAGCAAAATAAATACCTTATATGTGTCCACTCCCCTAATTTGGAGCGTGGGGGGAAACAAAAGATAAAGAAAAAAGGAGCAGGTCTAGAAAGAAATAAACCAGACTTCTTGTTAAACAGCAGCACGCAAAGAGTTCAAATACAAAGAGATGTGATAGATGGGAAAGAATGCATATGCCTAAAGAGGAATACAAAATGTTATACGAGCTTGAGATATGAAGTTAGGAAGGGAAAAGTTCAGCTGGAGCTCAAACTAGAGAGCCTTCTATAGGTTGGTTAGTACTGAGCGGAAGCACAAGGAAGACACAGACTGCTGCTGGATGGAGCTGGCAACATAGTTAAAAATGACACAGAAAAGAAGTATTCAGTCCTGTTTTCACCTCAGTCTTTAAGGTTGATGTCAGCTTTCAAGCCTCCATTCCAGGATGAAATGGAAAAGCAAATGGTGAGTCACTGACAGCAGGGGAGAATCAAGCTAGGGACCATCTGTAGCAATTGTACAGGAAAAGGCTTTTAGGACCTGATGGAATGAATCTGAAGAAATCAGAAGATCCTATCGTAAACCTCCTCTGCCATTTTTAGAAGGTCATGGAAATTGAAGAAGAACATGGATTAAAAAATAGTCAAATATGTCCATCAACAACTGAAAAAAAAAAAAAAATCTAGGAAAAAGTACTGACCAGATAGCCATTCCTGGGAATATAATAGAACTAATCCATGTGGAAAATTTGTCCACACAAATGAAAGAGAAGATTATAAAGAGCCAACACAGGTTTACAAAGATTAAATTGTGCAGAGCCAGTCTTACAGCCACCTATGATAGAATGACTTCCTTGGAGAATGGAGTGATTGATTCACTCCATACAGCATGTTAGGCCACATGAGGCATATTGTGCCCAGGTTGGGTACACCCCAAGTAAAATACAGACCAAACAGAGGGATCAGAGGAGGAGACAGAAGATGATGGGAGTAAGGAGAATTTGATGTATAAAGAAAAATTAAAGGACCTGTGAGGGAAGAACACTGGGAGGAAAAGGTTCTGGAGAGATCTAATCACAGTTTTCCATCACCTGAATGGTAGTTATAGAGGAGAAGGAGGCATTCTTTTCAAAAGGCTGCAAAGTGCACAGACAAAAGATAATAGGCATGAGTCAATTCAGGGGGAATTCCATTCAGATGAAAGGAAAAAAATAATCTTGAGGACAGTTAAAGATCAGACAGGGTACTCAGACCTTTTATTTGTTGGAAATACTGAAGACAGTTTGACAAGGCCACAGTTAGCCTACACTAAAGCTCTGCTTTCCATAGAGGGCATCTGGAGGTCATTTCCAATCTAGACTCTTATATCATTTTTATAATTGTACCTTTCATGCAGAAATGTATTTGATTCATGGAGGATCATCAGTCAAATTAATCTGAATTTTTTAGAAAAATAAATTTAAAGTTGACTAGTTTAACTACACCAAACTCCTCTGTGGGTATTCTCATTTACCATTTAAAGGGTCTTAAACTGATTTGCTATAATTCAATTTCCTTACAGTAAATTAAAATATTAGTATTTTCTCAAAATGTAGGCATGGTCAATTTTTAATTGTTTATATTTAAATTTCAAATATGTGCTCAGAATGTTGGGAAATCACATTTAAGTAAGTTAACACATGTTCAGAAAATTGTGTCTCTCTCTGGTCAGAGCAGTAAGATACCTATAATACTCACACCCTCTATCATTAGTGGATAGTAACGGGTTATATCAGTATTGTACCAGTCTGGTCACTTGATGAAAAATCTCAATAGGTGCATCCTCATTCAGACAGTTATGTTGTACTGGTACAGACACCAAGTTATTTGACTAACTCCATCTGCAACAGACACGTTGTGATTTGGAATACTGATGTATTTGGAACCATACTGATGTTAATCATTACAGGAAAATGCACTCTGCCACCTGAATGCTGAATTCCATTGAATAGCACCATAAGGATAAAATGTGCAACATCACTCGTTAATCATGTCTCACTCTGTTCAAATGCAGATGGAGCATGGATATTCATATGACTTGCTTCTTTATCAGAAGAAACATGGACATTTAAGAAGGGGTCCTGGGAATGCAGGATGAATGCTGATTTTCACTGATATGTAACCATAAAGAAGGGAGTGCTGGACAACCCATAAGTCTGTCTTCTCTGCAGTAACTTTTAATCTCTCGAGATGTCATGCAGTGGCCCACTTAATCTACACAGCAGAATACTTGTCCTGCACAGGTACAACTATATAATGTCATATTTTTCATCTTAATTGGTCTCATTTTTTCTGCATGGAAATAAAAGCTTGAAACTGTATAATGACCTCTTGAACTGATCTGCAGGCCTATGTGGAATATGCACCTCACTGTACTTTATGTGGTATGCCAAATGACCCTGAAAAGAAATGCAGAGCACATTGTGTCAAAGCAATAAAGAAAAAAAAAAAACCAAAAAAACATTACTGGGATAGAGATTATCAGGCTTTTCACAGCTGAATTCAATTTCTTGGAATTTTATTTTGGATTTCAATCCCTCTTTAAAGAATGTTTATACCCTGAAGTAAGAGGTTTACTTTTAAAATAAGGTAATAATGATGCATAAATTGCCTGCTTTGAAGCTTTGTTAAAACTCTTTGAAGCTTGGGGTTAATTTGGATATAGGGACTACAGAGACAGGCAAAGTTGATTGGACAAAATAATAAAAAAAAGCTTTCAAGTTCTTCTGCTCATTCCTATGCACCAGTGCACCTAATTCACATTTCTTAAGCAGTCTGTAACCTATGTCAGTCTCCAAGAACAATGATGCTTCTGTAAGAGCTGATTCAGCAGAATGAGAATCAGCAAGAGCAGCTCTGCAATATTTAAAGTCATGAATACAAAAAGGGAAGGAGAAATTTCCCAGTTCTCAACTGCTCAGTTCAGAAATACCTTTGTTTTACATATGCTCTTAACAATGACAATAACAATATGCTGTTACCAATAACAATGTATGTAAATGGTATTAAGTTTAAAACATTATAAATATTACAAATAACTCCAGCACTTCATTTTTATGCACAGCTCCTGTGAGAGTTCACCTTAAAAGAAAAATGTAATCTCAATCTCTAAGAGTCCATTCTAATGACAAAACGAGGTTCTTTCATATTTTATTATTCCTAAAATGAAATTGATTTCTACTTTATGCTGTGAAAGGCTGTGAAGTGACCTCATTTACACCAGGGACTTGTCATTAACAGATCTTCCCTTTAATAGATCCAGAGTTCCTTTTGATTAGATCACTTGGCTCATTTAGCACAACACATTTTCTGCACCTGGGGCTTATGTTTCTAATGTTGTAGCTGCTAGAAGACTCATCTTAGAGGGCAGTCCCATAAGCTAGATATTCCATCAAAGAAGTTTTTAATACAATGTATTACATACAATTATTATTTCTGTGCTGCATAAAGACCTAACCCTAAGGCAGACCTCTGTACTGCTGTGAACTGTGAAGAACTGTGAAAAAAAAATCTAACAAAAAAACACAAACAATAAAAGAAATTAGGGCTGGAAAGGTTAGATGTGCAGCAGGTAGCAAAAGTGACACTAGTGAGATATTAAATGGAGTGCCGTGGCTCATGCTCAAGTGTCCTCTTTATTTGGCCTCATCACTTCCCTGCAGCTATTAACTGATGCCTGGCAGAAAAATATAAATTCCACATGATAGATAATTATGCACTACCATATCCACATGGGATCATTCTCCTTACCTTCACAAAATTAGTGGGATGCCTGTGTCCTAAACACAGGATTGTCTTTTGTACTTCTGCCAAATATATCTACTAACATTCTTATAGGTATAATCAATTCAAAAGAAAAACAATAAAGTTAAGAACAGACTGCTTATTTTAAATCCTTTTAATACATCAGAGATGCAGACAAAACTGTGAGCAAAACCATGTTACAGTGATTGTAACATGATACAACAAGATTCATATGATCAAAAGTAGGTATTTGAACTACATACAACTAACGCAAGCTCATCATCTCAATTTTCCTTTATAGTGGGGAGAAAAAAAATTTCATTAGACTATGCCTGATCTCATTCTAAAGCAGGTATCTCCTACAGAACCAAATCTGAAAAGTTGTTCTGATTTGGCTTTTTTTACTTATTGACTACAAAAAATTATTAAGGTGATAAGCTCAGACACTGCTATTTTCCCTGCCAGCACCTTGCTTAGGTGAGATGAATCTTGCTCTGGAAGTCTGTTTAGAGATTCACTGAGAGCAAGATCAGTAATTATGGAAAAGTAGCCATTAATTAATTTTCTGCTCTATGACTTTTGGAACTTTGTTTCATTCTAATTAACAAACAATAATTTCTAAAATACTTAAGCCCAACATAATTTCGTATATGCATCTTTCTCTCCTTTCTGTATTGTCTATATACATGTATCCAGATGTCGTGGTTTATAGCAACAGTACTCCCAGTTTAGGGCTTCCACTGTGTCTGCAAACCATGCTTTTCTTGGGCGTTCCCCCACTTTCCTCTCCCCCTCCTCCTTGCTGCAGCAGGGAGAGGAGAACTGGAGGGACAAAAGGCAAAGATCACAGGTTGAGATAAGAAAAAATTACTGGGAAGGGAGGGTAGAAGAGATGCATGATTCACGTAGGAAGCCTCCTGACAACAGACAATACACGACTGTCCTGCCTAGGTTTATTCCACCAGAAGGAATAAACCACCCCTTCTCCCGAGGAGACTCCCTTCTTCTTGCCAGGCAATGACAAGGGGTGGCGCAGAAAAACCTCAGTTTTCTAGCCATGCCCCCTCCTGGACAGTGCAAAAAATAACCCTCTCCTGGCCAGAACCAGGACACCAGTTTATTTTACCAAAGTTTGCAAGTTTGCTTTTTTTTTTTTTTTTTTTTTTTTAATCTATTCTTTATCTCAACAGTTTTACTGTCCTTATCTGTATGTAAACTGGCAATGTGTTTTTATAAATACTCTATCAAAAAAGTTAAAATCACAAGAAAAACAGCCCAATGAAAAAAAAAATTGATTATGCTTTGGAGTTAAGTAATTATATGCCCAAATTTTATTATTTTGCCTTGTAGAAAGATAGACTGCAATACTTAAAGCAATGTTGTGAGGACAATTTCCATATTCATAAGAAACTAAGACCTGAATCACTCATATTCAAGTTATCTCAAATTAGCTTACAGAAATGTACTGAAAACACTCTTAGGTAATATTGGATATATTTAAATTCCCAGGAGGTTTGGAAGAAATTTGCTTATTATAAGAAATAGAAGCAGAAAGTGACACCCATTGAAATAAATTCATTTCCTTGAAAGATTATGAAGAAAACTCTTGTAGAAATAAAAGAAATCAGAGGAAACTGTCTAGAAAGTATTTTTGTTACATTTGTTTTTCACCAAATTTTTGGGAAGTTGCATGAGTCTTGTTTTTTCCTCAAGCAGTATCTTATGTCTCTGGAGTCATAGAAGGTATGGAATTAAAAAAATCACTTACTAGCCAAGATGCTGCCAATCTAATTCATTGTGATAAGAACTGGGATACTCAAAAAACACATTACAGAGATAAGATGTTAATCCAAAAAGATACTTGAACCCTGAAGAAAAAAAAGTCATGCCACATTAAGCACATCAGGTTCCTGCTTTTTTAAAACAAAGGTAATGTTTTCCAAGTCACTGAATTGTTACGTTTTGACTTTTCCTTAAATTCAACTCAGTTGAAATATCTATGGCTTAGAATATGTTAATTTTAAAGAAATAAGTTCTCGTTTTATAAAAAAAGAAATTTAAAAATGGCATCTTATGTTTTATTCATGTATTTACTATTATGTAGAACAGATTTTATACGGAAGGTGTGGGAGAAGAAATCACTGGTCTGGAATATATGTTATATATATAACACAAGAAATGAAGCTGCCAGCAGTGGAATAATAGTGACAATGTTAAGATTTTCAAATGCCAAACCATGCTTGCCTCTGGTAGATAGATGGGAAGAACAATAATAATAATAAAAAAATATATTACTTGACTTGTCTTTATTACTTTTTCCCCAATCATTTAAAGAAATTTCTAATGTATTGTTTAGAAAAATGTTTTACAAAAGCATGGCAACCTAACAATTTGAAGAGGTAATTTTACTTTTTTTTTTTTTTAATACTTAACCAGGACTGTTTAGTCTGTGAGATCTGAGCCCAGGCATTTTTTAATCATCAATTCTTTTTATTTTGTTCGCTTTTCTTTAGTTCAAAATCAAAATAAAAGCAAACCCTGACTGAGCAACTTCAATTTTTCTGGAATTGGTTGCTCTCGTAGGACCTAAACGAGCTTGTTACCTGTCCAACCAACTTTACATTTAATTTCTATTTCACCCATCAGACTCTACAAGCTATCAATAGCACAGTATTCAAAATCAAAAAAATCAATTAATGCATTAAAACAGCTGTTGGGAAAAAATATTATCTCTAAGGGAAGTAATGAAGTAATTCACAGCAATGAAGCTGAGGAAAGACAAATTGCAGTATTTAATTTCTCCAAGAGCTAGTAACTGTAAAAAGGGAAGGCTGTGTTGTCATTTATGTATACTGATTTTTTGCCTTTCGTTTTACAACAAAAATCATAGCAGTGAAGAATCCAATCTTCTTACTAGTTGTACCACAACTTAAGCAGTCATAAAAATAGTAGGGGGGAAAAATGCAACAACCCTCAAATAAAAACAACCTTTGTTCCCTAAAACAACCAAAGAAACAAACAACCCCCACATTTAAACTTGTTTTAAATATTGTACATAAAATATCTTTCTGGTAACTATAAATTTCTTGAGTGAGTGAATTTTATTTTTTTTTTATTTATTTTTTAAAGAAATTGGGAGTTTTCAAGAAATAAGGAACATAGTGCTTGGTTTTTAGCATTAAATTTCTCCTTAATTATAATGACTTAAAAAGTCTCCTTTCTATAAAACACTAGTCATAAAACAAAGTGACTTCTATGTGTTGGTGAAGGTTCATTTTCAAGCTTGACTTCTATCAATCATCATACTTTCTATAATTCATAAATCACTGGGATGATAGTATTTGCTTTGAAGAAAAATATTTTTTTTCTCTGTTAAGGTAGGAGAAATTTTAGTTGGACAGTGCTGGGTTTGTTGGTTTTTTTTTTGCTTGCTTGGAGAAATTTAAAAATCTAAACTGAATATGAAAATGGCTCTTACTGACTTCATCCATATCAACTAGGCCATTTTCTTGCAGTCACAAGATCTTGGACTCACTATTGCTTTCTAAGCTAGGAAAGATTTCCCTCTAGGGTCTTCTGGAGGCTATTGCTGCACAAATAATCAATGGGAAAAACAGAAGGAAAAGTTGAAAGTTAAGATTGTATTTTAGAAATTCAAGCAGTCTGTATCTTAAATTCCTACTCCTATCCAAGATCTTAATCTAGTTCTTCCTTCTTAAATTGTCCTTTAATAGAGAAGGGATTACTTTAACATCAACATTGTTCAAAATTGTATCTTGCACAAAGAAGAAAATTACCGAGTAAAAATATAACTTTATTGAGTCTACTTTTCATTTCTTAAAACTAACATATACTTATGGAAATTACTTACTAAATTTAATCCTTCCATAAATGAATTTTAATACAGGAACTCAACAGGAACATTCCTGAGAAAATGAATAAATTAGAATGTGTTAGAAATTGCTATCAATTATAGAAAATCATCTCAGTAATTAAAAAAAAAATATTACTAGCATTATCAATAAAGTCACCAAGTTTTTGTAACCATGAAAGCATTGTACACATATATAAGTATAAAGTTCTAATACTGATAAAACTCAGCTGTCTTGTTTTTTAGGTTTATTTTTAGCTTCTGAGAGCATATCCTTACTGTAGAAGCCAATCAGAAAAACAGTACATTATTTTCCCCAATAAGGCTGTATTTTTGCTTAAGCTTTATTCATAAAAGAATACAATATTCATAAAAGAAACATTGTTTTGTTTTGCTTTTTCTTAGGCTTATTCATAGTTCAAAGATAAATTTTAGAAGGACAAAAAATCTCCAAGAAGGACAGTGAACCACTCTGAACCTTGGATTCCAGAACAACAGAAGCCACAGCTACAGCCTATGGCTCAAGCTCAAGTAGAACTTTTTATCTTTGGAGAACTACAGAAGAAGAATTTCAGCACTTCTTTTTTATTCTCTTTGGACTATAACAAAGAATCTGAGGAAAAAGGAAAGGAAGGGAAGGTAAGCAAGGGAAACGAGAAGCATTCCTCTGCTAGGAGTAAATCTTGTTAGTACTTTATATGCTTTTGAAAAGGATTGATCAATTTTAAATACTCCATTTCTGAATTTAAAAAAAAACAAAACAAAAACCCCACAATTTTACTGATGGTTGATGAAGGAAGGGATCTCTTCCCTCTCTTTCCTTGAGGTTTGCTGCCAAAAAAAGCCCTGCAGCATTCTAAGCAAGCAAAGTTACAAAGAAGTCATATCTACCTATGATAAGATGATGTAAAAAAAAATCTTAAAATAAGCTTATATTTTGAAAGCTGACATTATTTCCCAGACAGCAGTTTTTCTTAAAGATGTAAAAGAAAGATAAGAGTATTAATATTGTTTATATTGTAAACCTCCATAGCCAAACTTGAACTAGCTTCTTTATTAAAAGGTGTTTAAGCAATTTCTGTGCTTACCTGTTAAACTTGAGGAATTTGTTACAGAATTACACAGTTGTTGTACAAAGTTATTTTATGTAAAAGACTGTCCTAAATCAACTGAATAGAGTCACTGATGGTTTTCTTGGTGAATGATTCTCAGCCTTTCCAAGGTGGTGATCTATTAGTTGAAGAAAACAACAACAAATTGCATATACTATGAAAGCAAGAGCATAGAATGTATAAGTTTAGTTATTTTTTTCTTATATTTCAGGAGCTGGCAAAGAGTAGTTGAACGAGAATAGAATGCAATGCAAATGTAAAGATTGGGATTTTCTTTGCTTCATTTTGTATAAGCTAACTAAGTATTTTTGAAACCAAATTCTCTTTCCTGATCCTTTCCAGTTGTGTTTTAGAGGCAAGAACTGAGAAATAATGCTCTAGAAGTAGATTTTTCATTACTAGCTTAGGGTTTTCCCTTCCAAATGTACAGACAGTAGGAAACCTGTCCATGAGAAACATGAAGAATTTATTTCTGTTGTACAAAAAAACCTCAAAGTTAATTTCATTAAAATAATGTCCCCAGACATGGAAGAACACTACACCATGCTTATTAAAATTGCATTAGATATAAAAGAGAGAAAAATAGTAAAAAAGGCAGATGAAGCTATAAGAAATGAAATTTTAGGTAGTAGTTTCTCCAGTCTTACAGTTCATTTTATTCCACTGAAAAGCACCATCCATCTATCTTTGAACACACATGCTGAGGCAAAGTGTCAAATCCTTTTCAGAGAGGAATTTCCTTAAAAGCATTGAGGTACATGATTTTAATAAGCAAAAAGTCAGCCTTCATACTGGAGAGTCTAGCGGTCCCTGCATTCAGGAGAGTTTCCCATAGGAAATTCCTTCTGTCATTTGCCTTTCCCACCACCTGCTTCTAATTTCAGGTAGAAGTTTAAGTCATTAAAAGCACTGAATGGTTTCCTGTATTTGTTTAGACAACTAGCATAACTTTCATCTAGGTTTACCTTTCTGAGTGGTCATTTTCTGTCACTCCTTGAGAGTTCAATATGAATAATTGTTATATTGATGAATAAGGGTTTTCTGAGTTTGTTTTGTTTTAATGTTTCTTTTCTCTTGCCACATGCTGCTTCTTTCTCATAGCAATTAAACGTTCTATGACACTTCAGCTAATGGCTCAGTAGATTAAATGAAGAGTAGCCTTTACACAGCCCAGCCTTTTTGAGGCACAATCAACTCTGGAAATTGGTTTGATTACAGTCTGATTGTTTTCAGACCATGAAGTAATGCTAAAACTTTGAATAAAAGTATCTAGCGTATCTGACAATCTCTCAGTATTTCCCATGTAAATTGATCTAATAAAATATATTGTTTTCCAATTACAGACCTTATCTTATCCCAAATATCACTGTATCTAAATATGAATTATGGTGTTGTATTTAGATTTGGTATGAAATTACTGCAGTGTCATGGAGGATGCACTGTGGAGCTGAGTGGCTAAAAGAGTGATTTATTATAGCTCAGAGAGTTTTATTTTGTGTGGAATTTCTGTGGGGTAATGTGCACTTGAATAAATTTGTGTGGTCTGTAATATAAACACCCTCATGGCCATACAAGATTCTTGATCACATTTCAGTCCTGGTCACAATAGAAATTCCTCATCAAATGAGACAGTTAATATAACCTAGGTTCAGACTCTCACTTAGCGGTTTAACTTTCCTTTAGAGTTGATGGAATAAAACAGGTTGTTCCAACAGATGCTACGGAACAGATAATATAGGACATTTGCTCTGAATGAATATAAGATAAGGATCTCAGGCTGCTAAGCTTGAGAAAGTTAGTAGCTTTTTTATAAAGGATCTCTAAAATCATTAAGAGAAAGTGTCATCCTGTATATTGACATAATATCTAGCTCAGATGTGATTTTTGATGGAATCTGCAAATAGTACTGCAATACCGGTAGAGATATTGTCAGTAGAGATATGAGCAGCAAACCCCTGGAAAGCTTCTCATTCCTTTCAAACATCAATTTTTAAAGCAGATTTAAATTTTTTTAAAACCAAAAACCAAGGTAAGGAGACCAGTAGACAGGTAGTATAGAAGAATGATAATACACCACATTTTCTATTTGTCTTTAAAACTCTTGCTTTTTAGAATGTTGCTTCTACTTAGTAATATTCTCTTTATCTACATTCATTTATTCAGTATTTCAATAGCAAACAGCTCAGAGTTGATTGTAACTTCAGATCTTCTGTTATGACTTGGATCAACTGCCTACTGTAATTTAATTGTGTTTTCAGCAAATTAGTTTCATCTGCAAATCAAAACATTTGCATCAGCTGTACTGTTGCAGACACGTTGGACTACTTGCAGCAAATCTGAATGTTCTTTGCTGCTAATAAGAAGGGACATACAAGTTGTTTATTTATAGACTTTACAAGACTACAGTATTTTGAAAATTCTAATATGTGCAAGAACTGGTTTAATTCTTATAAACAGAGGTTAAAGAGCCTCAATTAATGCAACTTGCATTAAAAAAAAAAAAAAAAGTGTAAATACTGAGGTTAAAAGCTAATAATAAACAGAAATCTGAAAAAAAAATTGTCTCCTAGTATAATGCACATAATCCAGCATTGGCTTATACTTAGAAACCCCCAAAATGCAACCGGCATCTTGCTGTCAAAAACCAGGAGATGATAAAACATTATAACAAAAATTAAATATAATATAAACAGAGTACAGGAAATAAAAGGAGGAAAAAAGAGACCCACTGTAAAAAGAAAAATGGGGGAAACATAAAACTTAAGAAAGCAAAGAAAAGATTTCTACAGAAATACAGCATGACAGACTGCCAGTAGGATGGAGGAAAGATAATGCAGTGGCTAGACTTGAAGTGATGTCAAACTAGAGATACAGTGGTAATACAGAAAAATGCCTACTGGAAAGATGAATAGGCTCCCTTTAACCATGACTAGAACATGAACTGCAAAAGAGAGAATTGTGAGATGTACTGCATCCACCCAGCAGTGAAACCAGCACAGTTTCCCCTTTGGTCTTTCAGATATGAAAAGAAGATGACATTATGCACCTTTGAAAAGGATGGTTCAGAGCAGGTCCACACTCTGTGGTCATGGTATTCATTACATATTAACTGCCATTACAAGGACTCTAAAACTTCCATTTCCATCTCCTGTACATCTGAGCTTCTCCAGCTCTCAGAACAGGTTTGTTTCATTCTCTCTAGTTGCTCTGTGTTTCTTTCCCAGTGAACTGTGTGCAGAAGGGAAAAGTAATGGAGTGCTAACATTTGGAAGCAAAATACACTGTACAATGTAGTGGCTGTAAAAAAAAAGGACTTTGACAAGATAGAAAGAATGACATTGTTATAAATGGCATCTAATTTTTAGAAACATGAGTAAACAGACCCTTGGGCTTGATCTACAGAATGAACTGGAACAATTCATATTGACTTAATTTAGCAGGACTGTAGGAACTTTATTACATAATACAGAGATACTTCCTCATCTTTAGACCCAAACTTCTATTGAAGCATGACAAAAGCTTGCAGGGAAATGTTAGAAATAGTCATAGGTGACCCTGGAAATATACATAATTGCTACTAAATTTCCAAGTTTCAGATTTCTTATTTAAACAGTCTCCAGGAAAAAATAAATTATATTATAAATTGTAAAATTACCTGTAATTCTAAATGATGTCTGCTTTGTCTTCTCAATGGGCTGTCTCCACACTGTAAAAATAGATAAGTTTTTCTGAAATATCTCTATGATTTCTATTTAAAAAAATACTCTTAATCAAGGAACGAATTTTCCTGAATATTCATAAGGATCAAGATGCAGCCAGGATTGTTTAAATGTAATTAATATTAATATAACTAATTATATTGTCCAAAAATCTTGAGTGTATTGCTTGTGGAGAAGGACATGTCCTACAGAAAGAGGTACTTGAACTTCACTGTAACAGAAATGAAATGACAGAAGATTCATAACAGGAAAATAATCATCTATAGAGAGCAAACTCTAAATTGGTATAGCTATGGCAGTTTGTACCAGGCAAGAATTAAGCTGACAGTCTCAAGGCACATACTCCATTCCTGAAAATAAAAATGGCTTAGAGTAAGTGCATTAACATTTTTGACAATGCCACACCTGATCTCTTGAGACCGGGGCAGAGGAGGGTCTAAAAAGAATAACCAGTGGAAGAGATGCAGTTGTGTTCATATCAGTTTACATCTATTTCTATCTGATTTCTAGGACAAATTGCAGCCTGCAGCTGATGTACACAGCCCTCCTAACTAGCTTCTTTAATTGGTTGCTTTACATGGAGTCAGATAATATCGTTAAGCAACAGAATGTTATAATGAACTGAGGACTGCACTTGAAAAATAAGCTATGCTATTTTTTCAGGCTGGTAAAACACAGATTGCTTTCAGTTATTTTTCTTGGCAGGCCTATTGTTTCTGCCCATAGCCTGTCAAGCTAGCATAGTACCCAGATGGTTCTAAGGCTCTAGGGCACCTGTATAACTCACATCAGACTTTAACAGAAAAGTAGTAATATTTATATATTTGCATTTCAGTTCCCCCTCCATTCAAAGCAAAACACAGCTGTTGTATTTTCACCCTGGCCATTACCTTTTAATGTCCTAGCAAAGCAATACATCTACTCATTGCCAATTTGTAGCAATGTTCCTGCATTTCTCTTCTTTCTAGCCCTTGTGTAAAGCCACATTTGAATTAACACATTTCATGTAGCTCAAAGAAGAAAGCATCATACCAGGGGATTCTTCTGTTTTGTATAACTTAAAAGCATAATAATTTTTAATGTACTTTTTACACCACTCAGACTTACTGATGAGGTGTTATTTCTCTTATCTTCAAACCTGCTTTCTGCCTCCCTTCCTGTTTGCCATGTGCGTCATCTGCACCATCTGGGATGACCTTTCTACAATGACTGAGAGTACAGCACTAAAATGTCTGAATTCCCTGATTTAAAATTGACAATGTTACATTCCTTTCCAGAGTTGTTAATTTTTTTTTTCTTTTAATCATTTTGTGAATGGTAGACACTTTACATTATTCTATAAGCCCAGTGTATATGAAAGGAAAATGCAAATATTATATACTTTGATGGATAGAAACTTGTAAAGAAGATTTTTAAATAACTCCTCATTTACAAAATGACTTTTCAGTAAGTTATCACACTGCTGATTGTGAAACAGTGTTCCCAGAGTGCTGTTTCATCTATCCTTATCATTAATTAAATATGACAGCGTCTATATGTAATTTTAATAATAATTTTTAGGAGTCTAAAATGTAATGTATTCACTGACACTATACTAGCCACATAATTTAAAGACAAACAAATATCCCCAAGTATTTATACAGATAATTAGGAATCCTTGATAAAAAATAAAAAAAAAATTAAAAAAATAATAAAAAAAAGGTTGTTTCAAGACTGTAAGGAAAACATTTAGCTCAAGGAAATAGTCTATGCTCACACATAAAATGTGTGAAAAGTGGTCACATAATATGAGTTATAAACTGGACAAACTCAAAAATTTAGGACAATAATACATGGAAATAATTTGCTAATTTCAGGTGAATTTTACTCAATTAGACCAGTTCTCAGTGTTCAATTTAATTTTGAAGGTTTTTATTTTCACAGAAAATATAACAAAAATATGTTACTCTTAAGACTTGTTGACTGCCTTGCATTACTCTGATAAATGATGTTCTTTGTTGAGATTAGATCAGTCTGCCTGAGAATGTTTTGTGGTAGGCAGAAAATCCAGAAATTAGATGGAGAATTTATATCTATAACAATATTTCTTTAAATATATTAGAATATGTGCATTTATCACTTCTTGTCCATATCTGTTCTATCAAGTAGACTTAAAACTTGGATGAGTCTGAGAAGTGTACTGTGCATTTATCTGCCAGAGAATATTTAATAAACAAAGTTCCTGAGGCAGTTTTACATAGGACTTTTTAAAATCACTTTTCTAGAATGACAGTAACTTTTCTAGTCAGTATTTCAGATACACTTTCCTTTCCTCCCATTCAAATGTTCCAATACCAAAAAAGAGAAAAAGGAAGGCAGCAGACATTAACACAGAAAGTACAGAATTCAAATAGAATTAAAAACAAATTTAAGGTTATTGAACATCAATCTATTTCATTTGGAGTAGTCTTGTCATAGTTGTAGAGCACAGTGATTCACAGCATAACACTGATTTTCCATGCACTCCATGAAGATATTTTCAAGACTTTCATAGATATCTGACCACTCCTCACTGTAAATGAATGACAATATAGAAGAAAATAGAAGATGCATTTGCAACTTTAGAGCAAGCCTTGAACCCCTCTGTTGCAGGAGTCAGTGATAGAACATGTTTCCTGTAAGGAAAGATTGAGAGAACTGGGGTTGTTCAGCTTGGAAAAGAGGTGTCTTAGGGGTGACCTAATTGCGGCCTTCCGGTACCTGAAGGGAGCCTGCAAGAAGGATGAAATACTATTTACAAAGACATGTAAGGACAGGACACAGGGAATGGCTTCAAACTGAGAATAGGTTTAGATTAGATATTAGGAATAAATCCTTTACTGTGAGGGTGGTGAGGTACTAGAACAGCCTGCCCAGAGAAATTGTGGATGCCTCATCCCTGGAAATGTTCAAGGCCAGGCTGGATGCTAGACGAAGTAATATGGTTTAAAAAAATGTACCCCTGTTCACGGCAAGGGAATTGCAGCTAGATGATCTTTAAGGTGGCTTGCAACACTAACAGTTTTATGATTCTAAATAAATCATAATTATAATATTGAAAGCAGTTCTAATCTTTAGGGAACTGTTGCAGCCACACATCGAGACATACACACACACACACACACACACATACACACATGCAATCTAGAAGTGCAAAAATCATTAGTATGACAGGCTCAAGACCTGATATCAAGTTGAGAAGATAAATTTCATCAAGCAGTATATTTTGTACCAGATAGGTTACAATGTCTAAAAATATTAGCTATTGTATTTAATTTTTCAGTCATCATGTTAAAATTTTTAACAACAGAAGCCTTGCAGGATGGACTTGTCATAGAAGCCAGTGATTTTTATTTTTATTTTTTTACTTTAAAGAGGAAAAATTATTATTGGAAAGATTGTGCATATTAACTAATATAATTAAAATCATGGCTATATATACATATGTTTTAGAATGTGTATATGTAAGTACACATACAAAATATATTTGGAGTTTAAATTAGCTTACTGAAATCAGTCCCAACTTCATGATCAACTTTGTTTCAGTTGTAGCTACACAGGATATGACATCTTGCATACTTTTTTTCCTTGATATTTAACTGTTATTAAAATCAAAAAGTTATTTAGATTTTTTTCTTTCTCTTGAATTGATCAATTTGCAAGACAAGAAATACTTTAGAAACTTCTCAGCTGCCTCTCAGCAAAGAAATTCTGGAAAGAGACATTTTCTTTCATAAATAGAAATAAATTCTAATTTTATTAGATGGGTATAGGTGGAAAAAATAGACCAGCTGCCAACACAAAAGTTCTTCTCCAGATCTGAAGCAGAAGCAGCAATTTAAGCTGATTACAGATTAAAAGTGTTTCAAGTTTAAATTGTACTGTAAATGCAACCATTTAAACAAGAAGTCTATTGGGTTTAGAACAAAAATTATGTTAACAAAGAGAGCACTATTAAGTTTTTAATTATTCTCGGGGTTTGTGGCACAATTAGAAATTGAAATAACAAGATACATTAGAAGGAAAAGTAGGAAAAAGTGGGTACAGCAATGTCTGTATTGATGGCACAACTTCACTTGAAATTCTATGATGGTAACACTGCTTTTGGGCACCACAGGCTTTAGTTTTCTGTGGTTGCTTGTTCTTGTGCTTCTAAAGCATCATCCACTATTCCAGCAGAAATTTTATGCAGGCACATACCAAACTAGATAAGGAAACTATGGTTGTTTTGGATGGTTTGGGTTTTTTGAGTTTTTTGGGGTTTTTGTGGCTTTTTTTTGTGGGGCTTTTTGAGGGTTTTGTTTGTTTGCTTGTTTGCTGTTTGGTGGTTTTGGTTTTTTGTGTGTTTCTTTGTTTGGTTTTTTTTTGTTTTTTTTTTGAGGGGGGAAAGTTGGTTGTTTGCTTTGGTTGGTTTTTTTTTTTCCATTTGGCTGGTTCAGTTCCCCAGTCCAATTGAGGTTTGGCTAGAGAAACAAACTGGTCATCTGAGAGAAATAGATCTCACAGTCAGCTAAGAGGACCAAAGGCAAAACTAAGACTGAACCCAAAGGTAGAAATATTATCTGGAGACCCCAGCCTTAACAAAGATATTCTTAATAGCACATGGCAATTTTTCCCACAAGGTACCTTCTTTAATTTAGAGTGTTGTTGCAGCTTTTCATCTCTACTAGAGATGAAAATTTTAGATCAGTAGAAATAAGTTAATTTAATACAAAGAGATATGGATGAGTATGTAGGTAAATAGAGAGGCCTACTTGACCTCTGCCAAGGGAAAGAAGTCTCAGAAGCTGATGAATTTTTCAAGTTTTAATTTTGTCTCCAGTCTCACACAGAAAGAAAATCTTTTATCCAAGGAAAAAAATGTTTCTTTTATTTCACTCATGTACAGCAAGGTTTTGTTAAATTTCTTCAGTCACTTATGTGGCAGAAAAGTGAAATTTTTATAAATTAGAAGCCAATAATCCATGTTAGTAAAAGATGTCTTTTGACAAAATAAGATCCTGAAGGATCTTCACCCAGCTGTATAACTGAAATACAACTACTGCATTATTTAAAAAGGTACAAAGTTATTTAGAGTACTAATTCTTAAAACATATTGTGCTCTTCTGACAGTACAATAAAACCTATTATTCTCTAGCCTTTTAAACACAGAAAAGACCTTGAAATTGCATGCAAGAATCTACCCTGAACTTTGAAACTATTTATTTAACTAGTTAATGCAACTCACTATATAATTGAGAATACATTTTCAAGGATGACTTTTATTATCTTTAGACAAAGAACTGTCATAAACTTGATTTTTTTCTTAGCTAGAATGTGACAAAACAACTCTAGCACCTAAAATTGTTTTTCTTGTATTTAGTGCACTTTAGAAAAAATAACATAAATCACAGAAAATGAATTCTATGTCATTTAAGTGACTAAAATCCTACAACAATCCACTGCAGTAGAGAAAGTCTCCAAAAATAGAACTAATAAATAAGACAAGATGGGACAGGTAATGTTTATGCTTATATGTCATTCTTCAACTGCTAATAAAGAAGATCCTGACAAGTGAATACAGTATAAAAGGAAACTCTTTTTTTCTTGTCTTCTTTGTTCTCTGTTTTGGCTTTCTCTCATAGCTCTTTTTTCCACCTAACACATAGCCAAGCAAATTCAGTTCCCCAAAGAATGAGCTGATGGACCCTGAAGCAAGGTCTGATAATATTCTGGCTTACAGAAGAAAAGAGACATAATTCTAGACTAAATAAAAATATGATGATTCCCTCATCCAAGATACTTTTGCATTGAAATTATTTGACTGTTGTTAATTAAAATAGTAGTCCTCATCAGAATGTTCTGCTGCTGAGTAAAATTTCTTCCTTTCAGTTCTTTCTGTTCTTGAACTTCAAAGCTGTGGAATGTCAGCTTTTCATCTTGTGAAGCTAGAATTGTTCCTTTCTTGCCTTTGTTAATCTAAAACAACTCAGAAAACTGCATGTGTGTGTCAATGTCCCTGTGCTACCACAAGCCCAGAGCAAGGGGAAGGATTGCAGGTCAGCAGGAGAGTACCTGAAGATCAGAATAAAGGAATTCCATCTTCTTGGTCAGAAAATCAGCTTAACTGGGGGCCCAAACTAAATGTGTCTATACCCATGCACATAGCACAGGAATAAATAAGAGATGTTGGATACATGCACATGCCTGCAGGGGTGTGATCTTATTGCCATCACAGAAACATGGAAGGAAGACTCCCATGACAGGAGTGTTGCAATATCGAGAAAGGACAAGGCAGGGGAGACAAGGAGCGATGTCAATGACCAGCGGGAGTGCACAAGGCTTTGTCTGTGGATAGAAGGGGAGCCAACTGAGAGTTTATGGGTCAGGGTAAAAGAGAGAGCAGGGTCAAGTGATGCTGTCATAGGTGTCTGCTGCATGCTGCCTGACCAGGGAGACACAGTGAATGAGGCCTTCTCTACACAAAGAGGAGTAGACTGAGGTTCACCTGCCTTTGTCCTGGTGGGCAACTTCAACCACCCTAATACCTGTTGGAGTGACCCAAGAGACTAAGTTCTGTGTAAGCTCAAATTTCACCACATGTGCAGTTCTTCATATTTCAGATGTAGACAAGAAGAAAGTGAACAGAAATAAAGCTGATTACTTGGTAGTGTACTTTATATTTGAAAGTTAGTATGATCTAATTTAATTTAAAATAATTTCAGAATTATTCTTATGTTTCAAGTGATGAATGTCATTCAAAACATAATGCTATATAAAATTAAAATATTGATGGTATTCTAATATATCAGTGTCAGTCAATTATTACTTCATATTACTTCAAGATTAATGCATAACGTAACTTATTATTAATATCTGAATAATTAAAGAGGGCCAGAAATTGAGTAGGATTATTCATTTTGTAACAGGAAAACTATATTGCAATTATCAAACATGAACAATGTGATTTATTCTATATGCAACAGAATGTTTTATACCTGGAAAAAAATCAGTTTAATTAATTAACAAGTCACTCAGATAATGATTCTTCTCAACATACATGATATGATTTATTAAAGGCCTGAACCAGAATTCATTGTAGTCAGAGGAATAAATACAGCTGGTATAAGAAAGACCTCTATTTTATCCCAAATATAAAGAAAAGGTTTCCTTCCTGATACTATAAACAATAGTTGTAGTAAGTGCAGCTTCTTCATTTCTTTAGCTTATTTCTTGCTAGAAAAAAAGTGGTTGCTGTGGCCATTCTTATAATATTAAACCTCAAGATATTTTAAACCTGTTTTGCTTGTTAGTGGCAATGCCTCTTCCCTTGTCACAAGTGCTGCATTTGTATGCTTTTAGAGATAATTTTCAGGTTATATTGTTGCTACTTTAAAAAGTAGTATTGTAGTTTACGGCTACATCCCCAGAGTACCTTCAGTTCACTGCAGGCTCACAAACCAGAAGAAAAAGATTTTTCTTTCTTCACTTGTGTGTGTGTTTTTCTATTTTGTTATCACAATTCATTTCAATTAGGCTTGGTTTTTTGTTTTTCTTAAGATTTTGGAGGTCACACATCACCACAAGAAATTCTGGAAAGAGTGTTCAACAAACTATTTCTAATGCCATCTGTCTTGGAACCCAATGTAGTATTTCAATGGTGTTCCTGTGTGGCCAGTCATTACATCATTAAAGAAAGGAAAAATAAAAATATGCAGTTAATGAAATAATGAATGCACAAAAAAAAAAAATTGTTAAAAATTAGAAGTTTTAAGGAAAAGTGTTGTTCAAACCAGACAAAGGAAATTGTTAGATTTTATAACAAATTAAACATACCTTTGTGCTTGCTGGTCTTGATTTAAAATTGTTTACATTCATGGCAAAAAGTAATTTCCTGGGATACTTCAATGTTCTCCAGAATGCTGCTCACAGCATGGAAGTCATACAGAATTCATCTTACCTACACTTTAGTCATTGAGAGGTAAGGACATAATCTAAGGCATTTGTCTAAGTTACCTTGTACTAAAAGGAAAAGATAAGCATGATTTGTTCTTTCAAGGCAATTCATTCCATCTGAAATATGTGGGATGGATTTTCATCTCCGAGTGGCTTTTTATTTCAATCAAATATAATAGGTATTTAAACACACTCTGTGGGTGGAATGAATGCCATTTACTTTATGCCTCAAAAACATCCCAGGTTATTTTTCCAGTCTCAAGTTAGCACATTTGTACCACAACTAGCTTTTAGTTAGCTGTTTTCTAATCACTTTTCAGTCTTTTTTTACTTTGTTCTTTTTGCCAGGTCTTTTAGAGCTTTAAGTTGCTTCAGCTACACAGTGACTGGTAAATACAAAGAAGTCTTTACTGTCAGAGTTGTTTGCCAGTGTGGAAATAATTTGTTGGGATCGGTGTCAGCTGACAACTTTTGTTGCTCACTGAGTGGATTATTTTCAAAAGATACCATTTCCCTAGAGAAAAGAAAAAAAAAAAAAAAAAAGAAATTGGGATATTTGATCAATTGTCTTTTCATATTCAGGAGGTGAACTGAGTAGGCCAAAAGACAAAGTGTCATCTTAAATAACTTCAAAATTAACTTTTTTGTTTTAGTTTATGGTGGGTTTTAAAACTTAAAGCATGTTTTCTAAAACCTGTATTTGTATTTGATTAGAAGTGGAGTGGTTTAACTGTGACTGCTATTCTGAGAAACGGTGAACTATCAATTAAAAGAAAGAGGTACTTGAGATATATAAAAGGACAGGAAATCAGTAAAAGAGCTTTGAGATACAGATTAGCACTTGAGTAGAAACAATACATATGACACCTGAGGACACTGCCAGACCAAGAGGGAAAGCAGTGGACAGAATACTTATTTCCAAGGCCAGTATTCACAGAATTTTAGAAGGCTTTGGATTGGAAGTGACCTTATAGATGGTCTTGCTGCATCCTCCACTAGATGGGTTTGCTGCTAAGCAGACTGGCTGAGAGAGATGGGGCTGTTCAGCATGGAGAAGAGAGGGCTTCAGGGAGACCTCATAACACCTTCCAGTACATAAAAAGTGTATAAAAGAGACCTAGAGAGGGACTTTTCACAAGGGCATGTAGAGACAGGACAAGGGGTGATGACTTTAAATTGAAAGAAGGCAGGTTTAGATCAGATATTAGAAAGAAAGTCTTTAGTGTGAGGGTGGTGAGATGCACTAAAGCAGGTTTCCCAAAGAAGATGTGGATGCCTCATTCCTGGAAATGTTCAAAGCTATGATGGACAGGGAAAAAGAAATTGCTATAACATGATATTCAATAAATGCTTTTATTTTCTCTCATAAGGAATAAATGGTAATCTTGTAAAGTTTAGTAGAAGTCTGATAACACAAGTCTGGCCTACAATGTTCTAAAAATGTGGCTGAACAATTAAATAATAATGACAAATTAAAACAAAAATTAATTAATATGTTAGGAAAAAAATCACATTATTACACATTATGAACATTATTATCACAAAATAAGACAAAAACATAATAGGTGCATGTGGGATGATGTAAAATATCACAGATTATTGATATGACATATAAGGATGCCATGCTGAAGATTTGCACTCTGAGACAGAATCATAGGCTGAATCAAAATCAGAGTATGTAATCCAAGGAAGTTGAAGTAGTAATCCAATAAGAATTTCAGAAAGTGAAGCAGTAGGTAAAGGTGTTAACTTTCAAAAAGCCTGACATCCATTTTACAATCTGGTAGAAGACAGCCATTCTTTAATGATGAATACAAGTATGTATTCGGATGTTTTGTATCTGTCCCCATGAATGAGTGGTTCATTTGGTACCATACATTAATTTTCTTTTTTCAATATACATCTTGGTCTCATCCATTTACTCAAATGTTTTGAATGAAGACTGCAATCTGCTGTATAACCTGAGATTAAACTTCAAATATCTCTTTTACTATTATTTATGTAGTGAAATAGTCAGTTTCATCATCAGTTCCAGTCCTCACAAATTCATAATTACAAATATCTTAACAGTAGACCCACATTTTCATTCATTCTTCAAAAACCTCAGATGCTACTGAAAGAGTGGAACAGGTTTTGGGAGGAGGGATTGCCATATGGAAAGCAACTACAAGAAAAGAGCAAACATAGAATAAAACATATGGAAAAATGTCTGTATGGAATAAATCAAGTTAGTCTTATGGAAGTTATCTTTGGCCTCTCCTGACTTTTATTTATGTCTCTGACTAACAATTGCCTACATCTTATTTTTACTAATGCTGAGGAAAGAGGAAAAAAGAGTATTAAAATGAAATTTCAGGAAAATAAACAAAATGTGCCTGTATGGAGAAATTTCAATTTCCTTATGAGATAACCTTCAGCTAGAACTACAGAAGAACTCTGATTCATGGTATGAATATGCTGCCCTTTACAATGAATTAATTTCTTGAGAGCTCCTTAGAATGTATTACATACTACAGATCTTTTTTCTACTGGTAGCAAGTTAATTTACATTTTATCTTATTGTTTCAAATTAAAAAAAAGGAAAAATTTCATATCATGGGTGTCAGATTACATGATCTTGATTTTTTTGTAAAATAAAATTTTAATATCAGATTTCACATCCATGTCTTGTTGCTAAGATAAAGGGAAAACCAGGTAGCTCATTGAAAATGTTTCCAATGTGACACCTTTTTTTTTCTATTAGTTTATAATATTATGTAACTGAACATATAAACAAATATAACATATTTTCTAGTAAGAATTTTGTAGGTAAGTAAGCAATGCATTATATTTTAGATAGTGTTGGGTCTGAATAATCTGGAAGATTACATAGTTTTTTCTACTTGCTGTTGAGAGGATATTACTTAATGCTACTGCACTAAACAAAGCAAATATAAGAAAAATAAGCACTATTTATAGAACTGAAATTTTATGGCAAAAAAAAATTATGAGTCAATATGGACGTGAAAAAAATATTCCATTTTCTTCTCTTTTCATTTTATTTTCAAGTAAGGAATATAAGAGAAATGTAGGTAGTTAGAATGGAGCCACTATGATTCTGTTAACTAGTAAACTACATTTCAAACATCTTTTCTGTCTGTGGATGAGCACAGGAAGTTTCAAAATGTGCCAGAAAAGACTGTGTGTCTATCGAAACAGGTGTGTTAAAAATCACATCTACTTGTAGTTGTTTAAATACAATGTCCTCGCACAAATATGCGCTTAAGCTTGTAGGATAGAGCAAATATTTCTTGGGTTCAGATGAACTGATGAGCAGTGAGCATGACTGTTGGAACAGAGAATATTATTCACCTTATTCTAAGGTAAAAAATTATGTGTGATTTTTATCTAACATGGATTTACAGCTTCATTTGAGCTATCCAAAATATCTGCCAAGCTTCCACTTGCATTCCAGAAATGAACAAGACTACCGCTTGGATCACTGTCATATTTGCCAGCCTTCTGGGGATTTCTTGGATGTCTTAAGACATTTCAGACTGCTCTAGATGTCTATGTCTAGCAAATTCAGTCAAATATCTAGTTGGATGCTGTCATATGCATTTAGAAATTTCCATTTAAATGCCTTGATATACGAGATCATTTCTATCCCAATGGACTTGGGATGACATTATTAACTTGAAAATAGGTTGTAATAGGTTGAAATAGGTTCTTGGAATAGAAATAGAAGTGGCTGATTGCAGACCAAAATCTAACTCTGCCACATTTGAAAGAAATTTTCTAATCCTTACATTATTTCAGGTTGGCAAGAGATGAGAAATTCCCTGCTAGCTAAGGAAGTGCTTTCTCCTGATTATTTTCTGAGTGTAGAGGTCTAGCATAACCTCTGTCACATTGCAGCTACCATTGTAATGGCAATCTGCAGCACCTCTTTGCCTCACGACGAACAAGCAAGTTGTTGAAATCCTGGCTGACAATCTTCTGCCTTAGTCACATTACATTATAAATAGAACTCAAGTGCTAAGTGTAAAGAAAACAAGTAGTTAAACCTACTGAGTTTTTTCAAGTAGGTATCTTTTCTAAGAAATATTTGCACAAATGTGGGTTGAAAATAACTTAGCCAGAGAGGAACATAAGAAATGCTAATTAGCTTGCAGAACAGTAAAACAGATAGACATTTAAATATCAGTAAATATCAGTATTGATATTTAAATATCAGTATATGCGCATCAAGGCACATGGGTTGGGTAAAATCACCTTTTAGGTGTGATTTTAGGAACCCAAAGGTAAAGGAGATCAGGACACACAAAAAAGTATTTGTAACTGATTTATAGTAAATGTAAGAATTGTTGCTATCCTTTTTAAGGGTATAAGTCACAATAATGGATTAGTGAATAAGTGAATAAGGAAAACAAAAAATAGGAAACATTGAAGCTAAATGAGGCACACATCTAAAATTGTGACTGTCATGAAGGCTCTGGTAACCCAATACAGCCTCAACAAAACATCTTTGAGTGGTTAGATATCTCCAGGCTTCCTACTTTAATGTGACCAAGTTGTATCTATAGCAACTGATGACTAGCCTTAGCTGTTATTTCAAGAAAGGCAGCAGAAAATATTCTTTCCCTGTTTTCTTAAGGTTGATAGGTTGGTGATAAAATATTCTAATTCCCACCCCCCACACGCATCCCTTTGGTTTGGAAAGAATCCTGACCACATTGTTTCCAAGTTCTTTTAAGTACTTCTAAGTAAGATACCTGTGTGTGTGTGTTTTCAAATAAGCCTAACAATGTCAAAGCTAATCTTTGACATGAATCTCAGTACTGCTTTTGATTTGCATGTTCTGAAAATACCTACAGATATGGACCACTTGGTGCTTAATTATGTACAGTAACAATTGTCTCACATAATTTTAGATTTCACCAGCCTAGATAATTGTATCTATATTAAAACTTTTCATAACCTCTCTCACTGGAAGAAGCTTTATCTAAGATTTTTTCCTCATTGTCCCTGTTTCAGTATCAATTATACCTTCAAGACCTCTGTCATATGTTTCAGTGCAGCTCAATTTTAGTTTCACAGTGGCATGAATTCCCTGATGCTCCCATCTTAACTTCCTAAGTGTTTAATGCCATGGCTTACCTCTTGTATTGTTGATATCAAACTTGATAATATACGTCACTGATTTTCAGTTAATTACACATTAATAAATCCATAAACTGCTTTCATCCTTATTAAACAGCTTGAGTTGAAGAGTTTTTGTCTGCAACTAAATCAATATTGATTTACCAAGTATTAAGCATACGAAAAATTGCCTGTGTTTCCCAGTCTACAAACTAGAACAGAACCAGCACACACAAATATTTCTAAGGCAAATGAAGCTGCCTTACACTGTTCCTCTGCCTGAGGACACTATCTTATTTACTGCCCAGTTTTTCTGTTACAGGTATCCAAAGCATTCATTTCATCTGAACACAGTAATACCTGAATGAGGTCTCAGTCAAATCCTTTTTAATCATATGTTTTCAGCTGTGAGAAAGCAATATCTGATTGCAAAGTAAATTATCTCAAGGAATCTCTTTCCACAATGCATGTAGCACGAGTGTTAATTTTCCTGTCTCTTCCCTGAACTAAGATACCAAAAGCTGCTCTTGAGTAATGGTAGAGTCTTTCTGAGATGCTTCTGCACCTGAATAGTATTTACTGTATTGGTTTTGTCAGTACTGTCAATGTGAAAACTGAAATACCCATTGCAGTTTCCAAGTATTTTACTTTGTGATATCTTGTGCAAGTGACTAGGACTTCTGATAGTTTGATTATATCTAGAACAGTCATTGAAATTTATTTTTTTTGAGACCACATACCATTGTATGAATGGTATGAAATGTTATGAATTTGTCAATGATCCTCTAAAAAGTAACAAATGGGGTTCATGAGATTGAGAAATGAGTCCTACAAATTTTCATAATAACACAGACTCCACAGTTTTGTTTTTAATTTGATTTCTTAATGTTCAGTCCATTTTTTGTCTGAAAATCTTGCTTAGGGTTATTTTTGGACTATTATGGCTCTAATATACAGTTCTGGGGGCAAATGAAGTCACTGTAACCTGAGCTCAAGGTCGTCCATGGCTCTAGACATTAACAGTTTGGGTTCAGACTCCTAAGAGAACTGGACTGGTTTTCAAAGAGCTTGAACATACACTCTTCCCATAGCCCAAAACAGGAACTATAACTCCTAAACAATGCTTTTTAGAAGGAAACTTCGCTATACATTGCTATATAAATTTTTAGTTCCTAGTGTTCAGCTCTGTCCTAATTCATGTCAGTACTGTTTCTTTCAGTTTCCTCGGTAGCAAACAAACTTAAAGCCAGCTAATGTTAATATTAAGTCATATCTTGATGTGCTTCACTTCATTTTTGGTTAAGGTACATCAGGAATCAGTTGGGTTTGGGACAGATAGGTGTATAGAATTCAAATTATGCCAAGACACCAGAATCATACCACTACAAGGTTTTTTTTTTTTTTATTCCATGTTTTAGCATTAGGCTGTTTTGTATATTTGGAATATATCAGAGAATAAATAAAAATTCCTTGGGGAATCTGAAGAATAGTTTCCTAGCCAGCCTCAAAGACACACCATTTGATATACAGAAAGAGTTTTAATGACAGTGCAAGAAAAATCTGGTGCATTTCAGCAATTTAAATCTTCTGTAATGCCAGAAAGGAACACTTTGTTAAAGTATCAAAAAGACATATAAAATAGGATGTGTCTCCTGTCAATACTTTCTACAGCAGTAGCAGAAAAGCAGACAGAAAATAGTTGAAGTCTGTTGTGGGTTTAAACTAGTAACAAAAATTACTTATTTCCTGTTGTGAGATATGGATTAAAATAAGAGCAAAACAAGTTTAAACTTAAAAGGAATAAAGACAGTTTATTAACAGACTATTAGAATAAGAATACCAAAATAAACTTTCAGAAAACCCTTTTACTTCTTACTACTCGATTATTTCTTTGTACACATAACAACATAGAGACAAAAAAATAGTTTTACAATCTTGGTGGTCAAAAACAGTCTCAATTGTTAGAGTCTTTTCATCAGTCCCCGTAGAAAAACAGAAGTCTCTTCCTGCTAATCCATGGAGTTTCTAGAGTCCACTCCTCCCATCTCACACTATTCTGAGGTGTGCAGTGGGTCAAATTGAATCTAGGGATGTTATTTTTAAAGATAAGTGATTCAAAGGTAGAAATTTTCTTCAGTTGTTTCTGTGAGCCTTCCTGGAAAAACAGCCATCTCTTTGGCTCCTTTAAGGCTTTAAAATCTTCACTCACTCGCAAGTTCCAGCAACTCACAGCATTACAACCATCCTCCTTTTCTTTAAAGTCCACACTTTGAATACTCTATTCCTCCCATACTCTAGCCATGAATTAAAGGAGTCTTTAAACTACTGTCCATCTCCATAGCTGTAACAGAAAGACTTTTCAGCAACAAGCATCTTCTTTTTTCTCTCTTTCTTATTTAAACTTAACTATTTTCTTCACTGTTTTTGGTAGTTTTCTGATGTCTTACATGTTAATTGTCTCTCTTTCTCTGTCTGTTCTAAGAAAAAGGAGTAATCTGTTGTTTATCTAGGTAGTAAAGGAATTAAAAGAAGAAAGCTACAAAAGTTCATAGTGTCTGGTTTCAGTCTAGCAGCAGACCTTGAAAACTAAACTGAACTGCTAAACTCTGCTTTTCTCTCCTTCCCCCCCCTCCCTGCGGCCTTGTCCCGGGCCTGGGGGGGGGGGGGGGAAAGCCAAAACAGAGCTTGTTACCTCTCCAGAGCCGGACCAAAGAGAACGAGAGAGCTCTGAGTGTACTTCTTAAGGGGGTGTTTACAAGTTGAATTCACTTTTTAATGGTCAGATCTGCTGTCAATTCTTGAAAATGACTGATAATTGGTCAGGAAGAAAAACTCCCATCAGTCACCAGTAGCTTCAACTTCCCCTTTTTTTTTTTTACTCGGTCTTAAAGGTGAAGCTAACCCATGACAAAGTCTAAAATCAAGAATAGCTGATAACAACAATTTAAAGTGTTTTAGTTGACTTTGGTAGTTATCTTCTTCATTACTTAAGACAATTTTTTTATCAAACTTGTACTTCAAAGGCAGTGAGGCTGCAAAATACTTTATATGATCTCATAAATTCTTAGTTGCACCTCTCTTAAGCTCTGTATTGATTCATACAGGAGGGCAAGCAGCTTCTTGAGGTTGATCTATCAAACATGACAATATTTTAAAATAAAATTACCAGATACATCTCAACCACCTTCACCCCTCTGTAAAGCAAACAACCAAGCCAAGGAAACAAGCTTCAAAAACAGATTGAAAGCTGTGACTCAGGTTAGGTATAGGAATTTCCTTCATTCTTTACAATACTCTGTTACTTGTTATGTCTACAGGTTGTTTAGCTTCTACAGCAAACACAAATTTAATTTGTGTAACAGGACCATCTGCTGAGGTTACTGTGTTTACTAGCTCCTAGTCATCAATTTTTGATGATAGCAGCAGAAAAATATTCAGTCTTTTTGGACATATGTTTTCATCTTCTAGATACACACTTTCAAATCGTAATGGGTTTGGTCTCCTTTTTCTTTTTCTAAATGTTTTGATGTAAAGATTTTGTCTCTGTTTGGCTGATGCTAACCTGCATCACCCAGATGGTATATTCTAATCTGATGTGGCCATTATCTTGCAGAGAATGTGAAGAAGTGCAAATGTTTTCAGCAGCTCCTGTGGCACACGTAAGCCCAAACCTTGAGACAAGGGCAATATTCACCTTCATTCTATGACCAAAATGCCACTGAATAACATAACCTGTGGATACATCATGACATCAGCCAGCTGCCACTCTGAATCTATACCCAAATTCACATCATACTTAAAACAGAAAAATTCACATCAACTGCTATTTGTTTTCCTGCTTCCGTTTCTTTATCAACTGATTTTCATTCCACTCCAGCAGCTGCTGCTTCCAAGTATGCTTATAACACTATTACTTTACTTCTTTAATCAGTGTTTATTGTTTTCAAAAATAACAAAGAGAAAACTATAGGACTGGTGATCAACAAACTAGTTGCCACCTTACTCTGTTTTTAAATTGTTAATACAGAACAGAAATCAGTCTATATATAATTGTCAGTTTTAGAGGTGGATATTTCTGAAGTGACTTCACTTCCTCTTGGGTGGATGAAACAAACCAAACTAAGAGTAAACCCTCCGAACATTATGTGGGATATGAGCTTGACTTTTGCTCCGTCACGTTTTAGTAGTTCTGTATTATAGATCTGTATTACAGAAATCCAGGAATTTTGTAACTTAGTGCCAAATTCTTTTACTTTTATTAATTCTGATTAATAACTTTCTTGAGAAAAATAATTTGAAAATTATTTATATCATACTTAATATTCAGTATCTCACTGCCATATTAACAGTAAAGCATATTTTCCTGACAAGACTCTCAAACATTTCCTGAGTATATACTCTTCTTTGGACTAAAATTTGTAGGAAACCTTAGCAGAGTAATCAAACACAGTTATGAGAACCTTTCCAAAAACCTTTCTCACCACTGGTCTTTTATGTATCTAAAAAAGTGTGTTAGTTAAGTGGTTTATTAATATAACATATAATACCAATAACAACTTTAAGAGTAATTTATTTTATCCTAAGTATATTTTGTATTTAATTTTTCTACAGATGATATGATGTTTCTCACAATCAACCTGTGGTATCACACAACTTTCAAAAAGGTCACATAAATAATAATAAAATAATAGTAACTCATCTGTCTGCAGGATTATAGAAAAAAGGCCACATCACACTGAAAAATTAAATAATAATAGAAAAAAATACTGTTCTATCATTAATCTGCTGTAACAGCTGATAGTTTCTTTATGTGAACAAAATTTAGCACAGAAGGTATCAGCAGAAACATACTTTTAACATTCTAGTTTGATTATGCTTCAAACAATAGCTCAATGCTTTTGTGGAATGAAGAGAACTATGGGGATGAGAGAGGATGGAATGAGTTCAACAGTGCAAATAATAATGATAATAATTGATAATAAGCAATTGACAATAAAATGTAATAATAATAATAATAATAACAATAATAATAATAATAATATTAACAGTAGTAATATTGAAGTGTCACAACAATGTGTGTGAAAAGACGGCTGGGGTCTAAAATTAGAGAAGACTGAAAAGTTATAGTCACATCCTAAGAGAGGTTTTAACAATATAGAAATTATAAGGTCAAATATGTTTGCTACTCTCTGGATAGAATGTGATTGGTATGCCGGAAACTTATTACATGATGATTGACCACACCCACAATCTGCAGCCACAGCTCCTGCTAAGGGTGGTGGAACAGAAGGAAGAGCTGAGTGGAGACACCTCGGCCAGGCTCTGCTGAAATCCTTGCAGGGAGGGGAACTCAATGGTACTTTTCAGCTGAGAAACCACATACTACCTATCAGCCAAGGGACACAGGAGATGTCCTGCTGCAGAGCCAGCAACCATGGCAAAATCACTCTCCCTGGGTGAACTTGGTTCACTATGACCTAACTCTAATATTAATGCACACCTGCATCCCAAAGGTTCCTGTGTCCAAGGTACGATCATCCCTCACTGGACATGTGCTCTTATTTATTTTTAAATGTATCTTTTAAAACTAAGTGAGAGGATTTTACATCAATCGCTTACAAAGGTATGCATAACTTGAGTCACTTCAGCTTCACCTAAACATAAAGAAGTAATATAAAAATTAGTAAAAAATGGAGGAAAAATTAGGGGACACTCTGTCATAAATGCTGGGATCTGTCGATGGGTTGAACCTGTCCACTCCCCCACAGTGACGCCTGCTGGGTAAGAACTGCACTCTATCCATGCTGAATACTTTTATTGGGAATTAGAGCTTGTCTGTGTATTGCTTTGAACATGTTTTTGCAGTCAGATACTATCACCAACAATCCTCGAAACGTAACCTGTTACAATTTTTTATTCATAAAGATTGTTATTCTGTAAACTTTTAGTGTGAGTCCTTCACAGGTGCTGGCAGTCACCATCAGTGAGTGATATACTCAAATATAGTAGAAGACCCACTGATGAGTCTCCCTCATGCTTTTGGTGTATTTCACTGACTAAGTCAAACTGTCCTCTGATCCAGCAGGACTATTCAGTGAAGGTCCCCTTAACATGGTGATGACAGGCTGTCAGGCATAATGGTCTTGACTTTCCTGGGGTGCTGACAGAAAAATTATATAATAAGGATTGAGTAAATGTCCCCACACTAAGGGTCAAGTGAATATCCCCTTTTCATATGACAAATGTGACTGAAACCCATTATGAATTTGGTTTTATTTTAGTCATCTCAAAATATCAAAACAATTTTAAAGCTCACATAAAGTCAATCAGATTTCACTGTTATGAGTGCATGAGGTGAATGGGTTTTTCTAATCTAATTTTTCTAACTAATCACTTTTCTCCCTTCACTGTAAATACTATGAACCTCTTGCTACATATTAAGAATGTATTAGTACTACAGAAAGAAAAAAGGCATGACATGGGAATTTCATGGACAAGACAAAGGAAAGCATAAGGGGTTGAGACATTGCACAGGTGGCTAAGGGAGAAGAAATAAGAAACATCCAAACAACACAGGCAGTAGGAGGAAAACACTGGGACCATTTGACGAGCAAAGTCCTGCAAGGCCAGCATTGCCTAGGTAGTTCCATTGTCACAGGGAGATTGGAAGCTTGAGACAAAGTTTATTAAAGAAGTCCTGCCTTGTCTGAAGATCAGAATGGACTCCTTTGTATATTTAAACTCTTTCAGTGAAAGGGGTTTAAATACGGGTAAATCCTGTTTTAGTCTTAGATTTTGGCAACAGTTTAAATTTAAAGGAATTACTTTTGCCCACAAGTTTTAATGATGGCAAATCAGATATATTTAAAAAATAAATTATATATTTAACAGACAAAATATCTTAATCAAAATTCCTCAGTAAACAGTATAAAAATAAAATAATTACTGGTAGATTGCAACATACCATAAGACAGTGCATGATATTAAGGTACCTATACTAAGGCTAAGAAAGAAATAGTCTCAGTTAGGAACTGAATATAACTTAGCACCAAATGATGATAATGTACACAGGTTCCTTCACTTAACCTCTGGGAAGTAACTGGGAAATAGATGTCCCTATTCACAGGAGAAGCTCCACACAATTCCAGGAAAACGTATAAAAGATTTCTAATTTTGAAAGTTTGCTGTGGCTTTTATAGTTGTAAAGTGAATGAGTCTTAGTCAGAAATCCAGCTTATCTTTCCACATCTCACTTCACAGAAAGATGTTTATTGGAAGTTGAGAGATGCCAGACTAATGTTAACCCCATGCTGCCAAAAGAACTCACTTTAAGATAGATTGTCCTGTCTGAATTATCTGACTGGTTAACAAGTAACTCTCTCATTAAGCTCTCGTGAGGGGAGTAAGATGCCCTCCTACATCCAGCTGTGACATCATAAGATTCACAGATGATCCAAGTTGTGGTATCAGAACAAGCAAGGCTGGCTGCAAATTCAGTAGAATTGAGATCAATGGGGAAAACATAATTAAGGACAGGTTGTGTATTTGGAGGAGACTTGAAAAGAGGAATGCGATGTACAATGGAGACAAATAGAATGGTTAAGAAAAAGGACTAGAGGATGAGATTTGCAAGTTGTGTGACTTGGGCTTCTTGGGACTCTGTGCTGAGCAGCCCTGGGCTTGATCATTGCAAGCTGCAGTCTGAGTAAATGATAAGGTAAATCTCTTATTCTTAGCATACTCTAGATGTTAAGCCTACTTCCAGGAAAAAAAGAGGGATTAATGGGGTGATTTTTGTGGCTACAGGTGGATACTTACATGACTGGATACAACGATGGAATCTGTTACTGATATTGTGATGGTAATTCCTGCTATGGGAATGCATCAGCAGGTACTGGCTATTTTCTCATGCAATTTACCTATTGAAGTTTTAGGGGTAAAATACTGTAAACTTTGCTTGTTATTTGGCATACTTTCCAATTTCCAGGTACCTGAATTATTTAGAACTATTCAGCTTATTTCCAAGATAAATTCTACTCTTTCAAAAATTACAACAAAGAACAAAAAGCTACATCAAATGTACCTGGTGGGGTCTGGTACTTTTGAGACAAGGGAATGATGTTATTTTTGTGCAATTTTAAGCTGTACAATACAAAATCAACAGTGTAAAATAGTTTTGTGTTATAAGACAAATCATCACTATTCAAGTAAATAAAAAAAATATATGTTGCTTATTTGTAGAGTAGTTGGGAATTAAAGAAAGCTGGAAACATTTTGTGCATTTTCCCTATAATGAACAGCTATGTCTGAGACATTGACAAAGAGTGGGGTTTTTTTCTTGGCTTGTTTCAGAGGAAGTTAATGAAGGTATTATTTACATCCTCAGCATAATTCCACAGCTAATATTAAATAATTATCCAGTATTCATTGTAATCATCATGATTCACTAGCTTTTATATGCCATGGTGATTTCAAGTGGGCAGTAAATGATATTTGGCCTTTTAAAAGACTAAAATTTCTACCCCACTGCCTCTCAAAATCCACCAATTCATTTTGACAAATCAACTTTAACTGTTATGTATCAAATCAGTAGCCAGTGCAAGCATCTAACCCCACATCTCAAGTCAATAAGATAATTTTCTAGCACTGTTTTCAAACAACATACTGATGACTGACATATGAAATCTTTATTCACATTTATACACATCAAACATTAGAATTAATTAATAGAAATTAAAAAAAAATAAAATCACAACCTGTAATATCATTAAACACTCAGGTATTTACTCTGTTTACTTTGACATTCTATCTTTTGGAGAGAAGGTGCTACAAGAGAAATGCCATGGTTTTCTTAAATGTTCATAGTTTTCTCTTTGCCTTCGTATTGTCTCCACTAGAAAGTCAAACTGTTTCTTATATGGTAGACGATCCTTTTGGACTGTCATGCATTTGCTTGACACAAATAACCATAGACTATAGAAAGCTTAAATCTACAGGAACAATGATATGACAGTTTTAATATTTCATCTCATATTTTTCAGGTTTACCATGAAATGTATTTCTACCTTTCTTGCTAAGTCCTCAAGGATACTTGCAGTGGCAAAAAACCTAAACAAATCAGAAGAAGCTCACTTAAGATTAATGTGTCAGCAACTTCCAGTAATAACATAATTCTGATTTTTTCTCACTGTGTTTAACCATCAGAATCAAAATCTATTTTAGCATGTGTGACCAGAAATGAATGTATGATTTTTAAAAAAGCAAAAAAACCAAAACTAGTTCCTAAATATATTTAAAACTTTAGGGTGAAGTGAAATGGTACAGAGATAAAAGACATACAATACTGGTGTGTGCACTGGCATATGAGGACAACCACCAGCATAGTCATCACAATAATAAACAGGCCTGAAGAACTGACAAGGGTTTTTGGTATCTTTCTGGTGGTGGAAAAACATACTTGTGAGCCTCCATTAAGCCTCAAATGCAGAAAAAAACAAACAAAAAAAAACCAAAAAAAACCAAAACGAAACAAAAAAACCCCACCAACAAAACTAAAAACAAACCAAAAAAAATACAAACCTAAAAAAGCCCCTACCAAACCCTAAACATATTAACTTGCCTGTTTGGAAATGAAGGTATTCATCAACTTTTTGAGCTAAGATATCATAGCAGCTTGTGAAATATTTTATACTTGATGTGATGGAAGAGGACGGACTGGCAAAATGACAGAGATGCAACATAGTGATATATGTTTTGAGATTTATACAACTTCATTTCTGCTTTTCAAGGACCTTAAATGCTAGTTGGAATTTCACTCACGGTTTATTCTGTGTTCAGGCTGACACAAAATTCAGCCACAGGTTAGTATACTCATTTAAACCATATCCTGAAATCCTGGCCACAGGAAATACAGCTGCCTGAAGTAATCTGGCTGACCTCCATGACCCAGTATTACCTAAGGAAATCTTACCCTTCTCCTAGAGTTTTTGATTTCTGATTCATTCTCAGAAAGAGTTCTCTCCTACCCTTTACCATTGCCTACTCTTTCAACTCACCCACAACAGAACAGACGCCGCACATACAAAGCCTTATTTCTCACTTAATTCCATATGCCACATGTCCTCATGGAATCTCTGATGCTGAAGTTGAGAAAATTGAACAGTAAAGAGGAATTTCAAAAAATTGCTGCTAGGAGGTCTCACCCTCTGCCCATCAAATCCTGATTCAAATGCGATGAAAAGAGTAATTCCAAAGAACAACCCTGTGAACTGAATTATAAATGTACTTGTTACTAAAAATTTCAGACTCAATAGAGATACCAGTTTGATTGCTTACTCATTTTGCCTAGCCTTCATCCTTCTCTTCACTATACCAAAAGTAATAATTAACTGCCTTTCTCTTTCTGTTAGGAGCTGGGATCTCACCCACATCTCCCTCAGCTCCACCAGTGCTAGGTGCTTTTCTTCAATTTGTCCAAATGATTAAAGCAATGAAATTAAACCCAGAGCAACTTCTCTTACCCCATATTTAGCTTGAAGGCTTCTGTTTCTATTTTCAAACCTGATGATGGGCTTGCATGCCCAAAAGCTTGTCATCATACCCAGCTACACTTAGTCTAAAAAAAACACAAAAACATTACTTACTATTAATAACATTACTATTACTTGTCTCTAAATTTTTTTCCATGTAGGCTTATAGGAACTATTAATTCTATTTTAGAATTAACCACAAGTTAAAAAACAATGCAAATCCTCAGAATTAATAGCTAAGCCTGTCTATTTTTTTTGTGCTTGAATATACACCAGTAATTATCAAATGCATTAAAAAACTGTACATAAAATACCCCAAACCAAACAAACCAAAACACAAGTTTGTATCTAAGGATTCTGTTTCTCTAGAATAAGGTTAGGGACATAGTTGAAAGTTCAGGCCATTGTCACACTGAGACTTAGCTCTGGTTTTGTTTTCACGAGTTCAGACTTCATCCTGGCAACTTAAAATTGCCTGTGTTCTTAATAGAGAAGTGCCTCTAGAGTGTATGAGTTCAAGGTTAGATCCACAAATTAGCATTGTAAAATATACATAACCTACAGGAAACTAAAATCTGATTTATTACTTCATTGCCTAATATAGTTATAAGTATTTCATAAGTATGGCAAATACAGACTAGGACCTAACAAGAGACAAGTGTGATACTCTTTGTGTGTGTTTGCTCATGCCTAGTAGCTATATGAGTTTAAGAATGTTTACTATCACTTTCAAAATGGAACATGTGGAACAATTTTCTGAAATTTATAAAGTAGTAAAAAACATCAGAGAATATTTAGAAAGAAATACCAAAATGTGGGATCCTGAAAATAAACTGAGTAAGCAAGTAAATTAACAGAGGAAGACTGTAATTATTCCCTGTTAGAAGTGGGAATTAGTTTGAAATGCAACCCAAACCAGAAACTTAAAATTTGTCTATCAGCAATCTGGTGTTAACTCAGTTGCTTAAATGGCAAACTTACTGCCATTTGCAATGTCCCAAGGACTTCATCTGCCACCCCAAAAAAGAAGAGGTTTCTGACCATCCAACTGGCATCAAATCTAAACCATCCCTGTTGCAACAAGAGGCCATTTTATCTTGTCCTACAGCTTGTAACTTGGGGGAAGGGACCACCCTACAGCCTCCTTTCAGGTACTTAAATAAAAAAAGTGATAATGTCTCTTCTGAGCTTTTTTTTTTTTCCAGACTAAACAACCCCAGCTCCCTCAGCTGCTCATCACAAGACATGCTCCAGAGCCTTCACCAGCTCCTTTGCCATTCTCTGGACTTGCTCCAGAACCTCAATGACTTTCTTTGAGTGAGGGACCCAGAAATGGACACAGGATTTGAGGTGCAGCCTCACCAATGCCAAGTAAAGGAGTGTGATCACTGTCCTGGTCCTACTGGCCACACTATTTCTGATACAGGCCAGGATGCTATTGGTCTTCTTGGTCACCTGGACACACTGCCTGCTCATGTTCAGCTGAGTGTTGACCAGCATTCTCATGCTCTTTTTCTGCTTGGCAGATTTTCTGCTGGGCACTCATCCCAAGCCTGTATCATTCCATGGGATTGGTGTGACACAAGGGCAGGACATGTCACTTGGCCTTGAACCTCATACAGCTGGTTTTGGTCCATAAATCCAGCCTTTCCAGATCCCTCTGTGGAGCCTTCCTACCCTTGAGCACATCAAGCATACCAGTTGGTGTCATCTGACTGAGGGTGTGCTTGATCTCTTCATCCAGACCACTGATAAAGTTATTAAACAGTACTGGCTGAAATATTGAGGTCTGGGTAACTCATGGCTATTTGTCATCTGTGTGGAACTCCATTCACCACCAGTCTCTGGGCCCAACCATCCAGTCAGTTCTTAACCCAGTGAATAGTGCACTCATCCCAGACTTGAACACAAGGAGCTGGGAGGAAGCACAGCCAAGAACAGAACTGGACAAACGAATATTCCATATAATGTGATGCCACACTCAGTGTCAGCTACAAGGAGCTGGCTGAGTGAGTGGTTGCAGCTTGGGAATGAGCTAGGCATCAGTTAGCAGGAGGTGAGCAATATTATTTTACATCACTTTTAACTTTACATCAAGTTAAGCCTTGCCTTGGATTTCAACTTTAGGCAGTTCATGAAAACGTGTTTGTTTTCTAGGGGTGATATCAAATTCAAGAGTAACCTAAATCCAGTGAGTGACATAGTGGGGATGAACTACTTTTACTGAGCTATCTAAAATAAAACGACATACTCTGTGGTTTGTATGGTTTTAATTCTTATATCAGATCAAAACTGCAGCAGACCTATCTCCAAGCATGGAGTTTGTTAGAACAGAAACATTCCAAATGATAGTATGCAAAATAACACCAGATGAAACAGCTATGAGTCCAACATTTTCTATGGCTAAAGAGAGTTGAGAAGAGGTTTCATGACAATATCTTTTTAGGGAGCAATTTGCAATCATTAAAAACACAAGCACTTTTCCAAGATACAGGACCATCATGATGTTGAAGTTCACTTTATACATTAGTAGTATCCTGGGGCATATTTATTTAGCAGAAAGCAGGTTAGGATCTGGATTGTATGATCTCTAGTTGATATTAAAAACAGCATAGAGATATACTAATCTATAAATAACAATTAAATCAATTTTACCTTTAGGAAAACTGTTCCATAAGAGCTTCCTATGTTATTTTTTGAGAGATTTTGTATCAAAGAAGCTAATGTAATTTTATATAATTATTAGTCTGCAAGTCACCAATGAGTGTTATCTTAAAAAAAACCAAAAAAACACACTTAAAAGAAGGTTCCATAATATGTATTGTATATTTATGCATATACTTTTATAGATAGTATTGTCTATAATATAATAAAGTTAATATCTAAAAGAAGAGATATGAAAAAAATGCATTTATATTTTAATGCAGAGCTAGAAGGGGGTAGCATAGTTTACTTCATGGTTAGTAGAATTTATCCAGACACGTAAAGGAGAAAATTCAAATTAAATATTCATTTATGCACATTAATATTAGTTTTTTTGCTGACTTGAGTAGCCCTGTGAGGAACATCTGCTGTTTTATAAGATTCCTAATATGAGTTGTTTCTTAGTAGTGAACACAAAATTCACAATATTAGGGAACAGTCCTCCAAATAAGGTTAGAAAGAAGCAATTCCATACATGCTTTAAGTATCTAGTCCATTTAAGTGAATTAGGAAGCAGTCATTATTACCTTCAACTAGGATTTAGCAAAACCTGCAGACAAAAATACTTACACTTGATAAATAATCAGATTAGGCTGTCTAAATTTAAACACAGCGTTTATTCTGTCAGCTCATCCAATCTTATCTATAACACATCAAAAGAATAAATTTTCACTTCTGTATTGAAGCCACACAATACCTCCTACAAGACAGGTGGAAATTTTTTGGGGGGGACTAAGGACCAAAAAACGTAATTGTAATTCAACAGCACTATACGTGGTTAACGTACCTGTCACTCAGACTCTCACAGAGACATACACCAATGTAAGTTATATTTGGAGGAGAATAGCCGTGTTATATAAGTTAGAAAGCAGAATGTGGAATCACAGAAGCACAAATAATTTGGATTGGAAGGAACATCTTAATATCGTAGATTCTAATGCCAACTTCAGATGTGGTCCAGTAAGGCAAAGGTCTTCAGGATCTCATCCAGCTTAGAGCTTTGAGTATCTCCAAATGTGTAAATTCTACAGTTTCTCTGGGCAGATTGTAGGCTTGATCGCCCACATCACAAAAAAAGTATTTTCTTATACGTAGTCAGAATTTTAAGTGTTTTGGCTTCTGTCCTATTCCTATGTCTTTGAGAGAAGTCCTGCTATATTGTTTTTACATCTTCCCATTACATAGCTGTAGACAGCAATAAGATCTCCCATCACCTTTTCCTTCACCAGCCTGCCCATCTTAGAACCTCCTTATATGGTCTCTTACCATGTAGGTCGTCTCTGCTGCACTCACTTCAGTGTACCCATGCCTTTTGTGTAGTAGGAAACACAGCACTGAATGTTTTACTCCAGTGCTAGACAGAGAAGAAGCATCATTTTCCTTGATCTGCTGGTGATACTCTTGCTAATGCATCTCAGGATGCTGCTGACCTTTGTTGTGAGGACACATTGTGAGTCACAAGAGCTAATAGTTGGACGACTGGAAAGGCCTTAGCAATCTCTCAGCAAAATCCATTGTATGAGTTTTGACCATGCAGCAAAAATTCTAGGGCATCAAGTCGATCTGGCAAATGGTTGGACACACCCCCTAAGGGCTTAGTCTCTAGTCACTATTGCCACGGCGATGGAAGGGCTGGAGCACTGCCACTTCTCTAGAGAAGCAGCCCTGAAAAGGGCTGGGCCGAAGCGCGTGTGAGCAACTTCGGGCAGGCAAGTGATTCCAGCTCGGCTCAGCGGCGGCAGGCAGGCGACACGGGAAGAAGGGACAAGAAAGCTGGTCCAGCGTTCCGCCAAGTACAAACCTTTATTCAGGCAGAGCTTTGGCGAAGGGAGCCAGCAACAGCTATTCTCTCAAACAGGGGAAAACCCGGGATATTTATAGGGGAGGAGAGGGGTGGGGGGAGCCCGAGATACATGTATCGGGGTGGGACAGCAGGGGGGAACACCAATGGGACACAACAGTTTAACATATCTAACTCAAAGATCCCTGGGAGCAATACATTGTCTCTCTCTGAGGGCAGGGTGTCTTGCCTCCAGGGGAGACCCAGGATGGCTGAGCCAGCGGGTTCCCCGGCCCCCACAACTATCATTTGCCACCATATTGCTTGGAGACACTTCCTTCAGTCTAAGTGGAAACAGGTGTTTCCATTCTGAGTGCTCTTCCTTCTCACCTTTCCTAGGGTAATACATATTTTTTTAGGTGGAAAACTTGCAGGTGGATAATGAGTCTTCCTGCTGCTGCCAGAAGGCACATTCCCTGCTTTCCTTGTCATTGTCCCTGATGTTTTCTTCAGTAGTGTTTCCTCCGTTTTCTTCAATGGTCTCTACCTGCACTTATTCCTTGCAGCTTGAGACTCAGGTTTTTGTCCCTACAGGGTCTCTGCACAGACATTGCTGATTTATGTGCTGTGATTTAACTCTGGTAGTCAGCTAAGTCCCACACAGTCACTCAGTTGATCCTCCAAAAAGGGACTGCTCAAGAAAAGCAGAATAAGTAATTCATTCACTGCTTCTGGTAGGCAGGCAGATGTTCAGACATTTCCAGGAGAGCAGGGCTCCACCACATGTGACGGTTATTTGGGAAGACAAATGGCGTCATTTGGAATGTCCCCTCCCTTCCCCTATCTTTACATGCTGAGCACAACCCCACATGGTATGGAATATCCCCCTGGTCAATCTGGGTCATCTGTCCAGCTATGTCCCCTCCCAGATTTTCATTCAACCCCAGCCTCCTCACTGGGGAGATGGTCTGGGAAGCTGGAAAGACTGTGACTACTTAGCAATAGCTAAAACTGCTCTGTTACCAGCTCTGCTATTGTGTCACAAATCCAAAACATAGTTCTTTACTAGCTACTATGAAAAAAATTAACTGTGTCCCAAAAAAAAAAAGCAGTACAATGTGATTCTGTGAGTCTGATATCACATGTTCCCCTTTTACTGGTGCTGAAAGGAAGAAGACCTAATGAAGGAATTATCTGTTGGATATGAAATTGCTGTTGTTATCCCTGCAATAAAAAGGGAGGATAAGACAGTGCATATTCTAGAAATCTAAATATTCATGTCCCTATAGCAAATGAAGGTTAACTCTTAGAAAAATTGATGGGAGATCATTTAAGTCATTACAAAGACAGTAGAAATGGCAGACAGTCAAGAATGGTCTAGCTGGCCATAAATTGGAAGAGTACCAATCCCAGAGGGAGCAAAAAGAGGAGACACAAAAATCTTAAGTGTGAAAAGCTCTCCGTATTCCAATAAGATTAAGAGCTTCTTTAATGAATACAATTGGCAAGGGAAGTATTTAGCAATATATAGTACCACTTAAGACATATTAAGAACTTGCATTTCCTTATGACTGTTCCTTTGAGATAATTTGAAGGACAAATAGTCTTTTGGGGCAGGGTAGGAAGGAAGAATGTTTTCACATTGTTTTTTCTTTCTGAATGTGGCAGAAATAGAGAAACTTTCCTGTGCAGATGATTTATCAATTTTAGGAGAAAAAGGTTTACAAGTTGCAAAAGCCATCTGTCTTTGGAAGACAGATTAGTACAGAAAAAAGACACTGAAACGTGCAGCAGGGTTGAATTTCCCAACAGTGTGGGAACACAAACAGAATCTGATGGGTCCATTATGTATATTCAGTCATATAATGCATTTTAGTCCTGTATCTCTCCGCAGTCAAGTTCCCCAACAGTTACTTCAGTTTTAACAATATGATTACAGAAATTGGAAATTAAGGCTTTTTAAACACTTTCTAATCTCAAAGCAAGGTATTAACATATTGTATGGCACACTTGCACCAAATTACTTAAAAAGATATTCTTTCTCTCTGTGGTGTGTAATTACATCTAAGACTCCTACAGTGAATAAGTTCAAATGAGGCAGGAGGACATTCTGTCACCACAGTTTGCACAAACTTTCTGGATTTTAGGTCAGGATCACCACCTCTACTTCACTGTGACCACACTGTCTCAACCCAACCCCAGTAAAGAGTGATGAGCAACTTACAGACTATGAACCCTCAAAAAAAGTGAATCTGCCTTGTATTGGAATAGGCAGTGTGTTCATACGGCTCTGCACCAATGCAAATTTATTTAAAAAAAATACCTCTGTCCCTTGCCTCCTCTTTAAATCCTAGGACAGAGAATGTCATCAGCTGTCAAGAAAGCTGTAGTGGCCTTAATTTAGAAAGCATCCAGTCCTATTCAAAGTGAGAATTTATGAAAACTCGAGGCCGTAGGTAATTCACCTGATAGTCAGAGTGGATTATTAGGTCCTGCATATGGACATTTGTTATAAAAACTTACCTAGACAACATGAAGGAATGGCCATAGGACCACATGAAAAAAGAGTTGGAATTTAAGAAGAAAGATTTTCTAAAGAATCTGAAGGAAACTCCTGGAAGTTTTCAGATCAGTTTTACAGACAAAAATGAGTTTTTCTGAAGCATGTTATTTTGTTACTCTTTATTCAATAAATATAGACAAATTTTTGCCAATAAATTTAACTCTCAACAGTTTTTTTAAGAGACAAGGTTCGTCTTGGAATGCCTGAGCATAGATGTACAGAAATAGAGATTTCTAGAATTATAACATTGGAAGGACACTTGAATAACTGTACACAACAACTGATAACAAATGACGTGTAATTCATGCAAATAAAATTGTTGAATGAAATCTCAATTTTGTTTTCTTTTTCTTTGTTTTAATTTAGTGGGGATTTTGTTTCATCTATTTATTTACTTATCATATTGTTTATTGATGTGGTCAGTTTTAATGGCCATCAAGAATGCTGTCAGAGGACTTGTACAAGATCTTTTGGAGACATTGAACATACAGTCCTGAGAAAATTTCAGGGGATATATTGTTGCTCCCTTTCTATGTTAGCATGATAAACTATTGACCAGCCATAATTTTGCATTTCATCAGTTCATTAGTACTGAGAAATCAATATTTTTTTGCATTTATAATCTTAATTTAAAAAAATAAATTTTTTTCCTCATTGTGTCTTAATATTTTTCCAGGCATAACTTTTGTGCTCAGGGTCTGGAAAGACTCCATATTGTTGAACTTGCAAGTGTGAGCCTTTATCAAAGGTGGAAGTTTCTGCTTTTTTCATCTAAAGTGGCCTTGGACTTCCTGCCATGTTTATTATACTTGCCAGTCTGGTTCACTAGACACCCACACAAAATACTTTTTACTCTTGCTTGAAGAGAGTCCCAACATTACTGAGAAGGTGATCTAACTATAGACTGCTGCCAAAATGAAATTTCTCTGCCAGTCCAGCATAAATTTAAAAATAAATAGAACTACAAAGTCCACAAAATATTTTTTTTCAAGTGATTGCAAATTAAAATCTCTCCAGCAGATGGAAAAGTGGGACCACCTGGCAATAGGCCAGAAATAATTTTTGTTTTGCATTTAAGCTTTTTTGGATGTGTGCCAGCAAACCAAACCCAGCATCTGTTTCTGCAGCTGCTACACAGGGAAACAATAATTCCTCAGGCTAAAAGTTGCACAACAACAAATATCAAAGTAACTCAATTGATGAGTGATCAGTAAGGGAAAGGAGAATTTTTAATTGTCACCCTTATGATCTGTGAATTGAAGTAAAGGTAGTGAATTTAAAGAGATCTGTTTTAAAGCAAATCTCAATATTGATAAAATATAATTTTTTACTCTTAAAGAATATTTTCCTAGTTTAATTCAAATGGACACAGTTTTATATATGCAAAGTACTTAGCACGAGTGGAAAAGTTGTTTCGCAAATCACTCCATCTTCCATGTAAATCATCTCAACTCCCTTTGAATATTTTAATATTTAATATTTTAATATTAAATATTTAATATTGGTCTTAACACACAGCTCAGTACCCTAGAAAGCAACGCTCTGCCTACAAGATGTTTTGGTCTTCTCCACTGGTTTGATAATGGTGGTAAGCTGTTGCTTTCTGTAAACTGATTCAAAAAACTTTAACCATGTTATAGAGAGGATCAGTGATCAGTGAGGAGTGAGACAAGATCCTTATTGTATAGACAGGACAAGTTGGTGATAAATGTGATAATAAGGAACTAGTAACTCCTGCATCTCTATTACTAAATTTCTCCTTCCTTCCTTCCTTGTTACACTCAAAATCTTGTTAAGAATAAAAAGGAACATTTTTGCTAAGAGTAAAAGCCTTCTATGTGAAACCCATAATTTTTTATTAGTCTAATTAAGGCCTTAGAGTCTAATCAAAAGGAGTTGTTATTATTATTAGAGTTTCACTGAAGCTAACACATTCAGTAATATAATGCAAATACATACATATTATACCTACTTGTCCTCTGGTTCTATTGTTTATACTTCTTTTGAATCCTAAGGTCTACAGCTTTGGTCTTCAAGAAAAATTGTTCCAGGGAGTAATGAAAAGTCACCGGTATCCTGAGGCTCTTGCTCAGACAAATAGGATGTTGAGGGTGGAAATTTACTCCTCCTAGTCACCCACACTTGGGTCCCTTTTTAAAATAATTAATTTTTTAATACATATATGTTTGTGCATGAGATTCTGGTATGAAAAGAAAGAGCTCAATAAGAGCTTTTAAGAGAATGGAAGCTTCTAGAATAAAAACCAAATGGGTCATGTTGTCTGAGATATATGTGGGGTCTTCTCAATGCATTCTAAATACAGTTATTCTCATTTTCATTTAATCCATGTGTCCTTTCCCATTTTAGATTTTTGCTGGCATGTCCTATTTTGTGCATCATTTTGTAGTCACACCTTATTTTCTGTTTTTCTTTTGGTATCTTTTAAAGCTTCCTTATAAATATTTTAAAGGTTTTCAGATATGTTTAATTTTAAAATGTAGTCATAACAAATTTTAGACCCCTTTTATCCAGCTTCCTGCAGCAGTTTTGCAAGCTTAGCATCAGTGTTGCTGTCAGTAAGACACAAATGGGGAGTAAACACACTTGAGCACCATCTTGGCTTGGATATGGAATGCTGCCAGCCTCCTGTTCTTGCCTTTAGTTCACTGAACAGTAACTCAGCCACAATCCGTGACTGAGAAATAAATTTTCACCTTCATTTATTTAACATTGATATAAACAGTCTACAGAGACGTTGTACTCAGATTAAGTCAGCATAAATTGATACATCAATTTTCGCAAATGAAGAAATTGAAGTCTACTTTTTCCCACATACTTAACAAAACAAGGATCGTACTGTTGTAGCATAATTTTGCAGTTTAACTACTATAAAAATATTTTGATAATGAAAGTATTTCCTATTTCTACATTCCTAAAGAGACATGGGCAGCTTGTCCACTTTAACAAGACAACTGAGAAGGAAAGTAAATCGTCAAATGGAAAATGCCATTGCCTTGAGGGCAAGTGGCTGAAGTTTTGTTTGGTATGAAGAAGAAAAGGCTGAGGGATGACTTCTTCATAGACAGCAACTTCCTCAAAGTGGACAGTGAAGGGGGAGGTTCTGATCTTTTTTCTCTGATTAAGCCTGATAAGACAAGAAGAAATGTAATGAAGCTGTGTCAGAGGAAGTTAAGACAGGACACACCCACAGGGTTGTCAGTCACTAGAGCAGCTACCAAGGAAGGTGGTCATGGAACCAACCTTACAAAGTTCATAGATGTTGTTCTTAGCTATGTGGTTTAGTTTTTGACAGTTCTGAGAGAAGTGGGGAGATGGGCATGATGTTTCTTATAGGTCCCTTCTGCTGAGATATTCTGTTATTCTCTTCCATCAAAGGGGAGAAACTTATCATGGAGAAGAGCTGAAATATTATGAGTTGTCTAGCGACTAGGGTATGAAACGTGTCTTTTTGAATATTGTCATTTTTTCCACTGACAACTGTCTTTGGTCAGGTCTGTAGAAAGTAAAAAAAAAAAAGTCTTTATGCCAAACAATGACATAGGAGTTTATTTTCTTCTTTTTTTCTTTTTTTTTTTTTTTCTTTTCAGAAATCTTTTTTTCTTAGATTCCTTCCTTCCCAGTATTCTGCTAATAATCTGTAGATTATGAAGCCATAGGGCAAGTCTGACATATAAAACATATAAAACAAAGGACAAAAATTTAGGACATTTAGTTTACAGCCTTGTATATTACGAGGACAATCTACTAAAAATCCATCTTTCTAAAAAATCAGTTGAAACTGTTCTTTTTCCCCACGCATATAAGTTCAGATTTTAGCAATTTAGCTTCAGTTAACAACCCCCCAAAGGACTAAAATTAATTCCACTGTGAGGATCTTTTACTGTGGGTATCCTAAAATTTTAACATTGTTCAACATTTTCATTCAGAAACACACTTTGTTGATGGTGTAGCTATTAAATAAATCAGAGTATTATTTTTTTCTGTGAAGGTACATATCATGGACATCATGTTTCTTGTGGTATTTTCAAGGAAATATGAAATGTGAACCTGATCATAAAAACTCAGTTCACTGCTTTAAAATCAAGAAATCAAATATTTTGATTATTTTTTTTAAATCTGTCTCATATTTTATCTGTTCCAAACATTATTATTTTTTTAAAATAACTATTAAGATAGCAAATACATATTCCTTAACATCTTAAAAAATTGGAGCATTTTCTGTATCAAAAGGTTTTGATACTGTTTTTTCTTATGCAGGTAGTGTTCCAAGCCATGCATGACTAGGAAATATCTCCTTGGTAGTTCCAGGAAAATGACAATATCCTAGAAAGAAGAGAATTAACTTGTAATTTCATTATAAAATTATTCTTCTTCTACCTAAGAATTAGTCACAGAATGAAACTTAATTTTAAGACTATAGCTTATTAGGATAAATGTTCATATTTTACATCTTCTATTTCCTAGAATTTAAAGCAATGAAGTACTCAGTCTGACATTACTAAGAACAAGGTTGTAATTCTTGTTTTTATAAGAATTTTATTAATTTCAATAAAAAAGCAAGATGTTGAAATTACAATAAAAAATCTATTGGTATTTAGCTTAGCCAAGGCTTTATTTCAATGTCTTAATAAATTAATTATTTACTAAAACAACTAAGTTTTGTCAAAGGTGGAGTAGTTTAAAATATTGGAAAAAAGGTTTAGTTCAGGCATTAAAATAAAAAAAAAAAATAGCTGATGTAAAAACATCATTGACTTCTTTATCTGGATAAATAACAAAATACTGGGTTTTGCGTGTTGTGCACGACAAGCCGCATTCCTCAGATTGGTTGTAGATACAAAGAGCAGATGTTTGATTTAAAACAAGGATGTAATGCCATGCCATAGCAAAAGGAGGGCAGCTTAAGAAAATGACAGCACTAACATTCTGCTACCTTACGCTAATGAGAGCTGGCAACATAACAGTGTATATCATTATAAGCTGTCATCATGAAAAATTATAAGAGACACCAACTTGCCAGAGCTGTTACATTTACTGAGGCCCTTACATTTAAGTTGTTGTTCTGCTTTCAGAAGAGAAGAAAAAAAAAAAAACAAGACATGTTAGAATAGTCTTCCTTCTTAAAAGGAAAATTTTTCTCCTAGACCTTTTCTGCTTCTTATACATTAACTCATTGCAAAGCTTATGCACTAAACAAAAACATTAGATTTTCTGGCACTGAGTGGACAAAATGATCATATAAGTTTTCACGTGAGAAAAATTCTTATTAAAAACCACAAAATTTATTGGACTTTATGGTGTCCTCAACAGTATACTAGGGAACCTTTTTTTCAAAAATATACAATTTGTTAAAGATTTGTTAATTGTAGAACTGGAAGGAAACCAAAAATATCAAGCAAAAAAACCACCTGAACTAATTAATCCTGCTGCAAAAGACTCTTGAGACAAAGCTATTTTCTCTGTCATGGCATTATGCCATTGGAGCACACTTCCTCACTTGGTGATGATGTGGATATTTCTAGGACAGTCTTATAAAATTACCCCCATTCTAAGATATTCAGAACTAACAGACAGGAATTCAGAATAAGAATGCAGAAGTCTATTTTGCTTCCAAATGACCACTATCCCTCAGGGGTCCATACTGGGACTGGTACATTTCAATTAATGACATGGACAGTGGGATTGAGTGTACCTCCAGCAAGTTTGCAGATGACAAAGGAAGAGATGTTATATAGAGGGACCTTGAAAAGCTTGAGGAGTGGGCCCACTTGAACTTCATGAAGTTCAGCATGGTCAAGTGCAAGGTCCTGCACCTGGGTCAGGACAACCACCAGTATCAATACAGGATGAACAGATTGATAACAGCCATGCAGAAAGGCTTTGGGTGTAGTGGTAGATGAAAAATTCAACTTCAGCTGTCAGTGTGTGCTTACAGATCAGAAAACCAACTGTATCCTGGGCTGTAAAAAAAAACCAGCAGTGCCAGCATATTGAGGGTGGTGATTCTTTCCCTTTATTCTACTCTATTCTTATGAGACCCTCATCTGGAGAACTCCAATGAGAAAGCCATGGACCTATTATGCAGGTCTGGAGGAAGGCCAGAAAAAATTATCAGAAGGCTGGAACATATCTGATATGAAAAACAAACTGAGAGAGTTAGGGCTGTTCAACATGAAGAAGGCTCCAGGGAGATCTGATTGTGGGTTTTCAATACTGAAAGGGAGTTTACAAGAATAACAAAGGCTTTTTAATAGGGCCTATAGTGAGAGGACAAAGGCAAACACTGTTAAACTGAGATTCAAGTTATATATAAGGAAAAAATATTTTTAACGTGAGGCTGGTGAAATCCTGGAACATGTTTCCCAGAGAAGCTGTGGCAAGTGGAGGTGCTCAAGGCAGACTGAATGGTGCCCTGAGCAGTCTGCTCAGGGAAGATGTCCCTGCCCATGGCAGGGGTATTCAAACTAGATGATCTTTAAAGTTCCTTCCTGCCCAAGCCATTCTGTGATGCTATCTATGATCCATACTTATTTCTTGTGTGTCAACTGTTGCAGTAAAGCACACAGAAAAAGAGAATGACTTCATGCTGTGATTTGTCCCATTAAGTCTTTTTACAGCTTTTAAGTGTGTAACACACGTCAGAAGGAAAAGGAGTCTGAGGTCTTAATAGTGTCATAATCTTAGTGCCAAGCACTTTTTAAGGTGGACTTCCTCAGATGGAAAAATAAAGCTTGCTTAGCAATCATTGTAAGGAGAAAACTACCAAAAATTAAAAAAACAAGACAGTGATGGACAAATTAAGGTAATTACTTTCAGTTTTAAAAAATATTCTAGGTCAAACATATTTGGAAAGATAATCCAGGGATTAGTGCAGTTTATGAATACCTGTGCCTCAGTGATTGACATTTCAAAGGATATCTTTTTCAAGCTTATTAGGAAATAAAAAGTAAAAGACAATTTACTATGATGCGTGTGCAACAATCCTTATATATCGTGGAAAATAGCTACAAGAAGTGTTAAAAAATCCAAAAAACAAAAACCAAAATGAAAACTGAAATAAACTGAAAATATAACAATATAATGCAATATGAAGGACTTAGCTGTCAAATAGTATTCAGCGTACTGTCACTTACATAACCACATTTCCCTAGATATTTTATATGGCAATAAGAAAAAGCTCCAAAATATGTACAAGCACAGTATGCTTGTACATCACAATACTTTTTCTAAGTGATCTCTTCTTAACTTTATTAATCTCAGACACATGAAGCTGAAAATTTGCATCTTACTATTAGACCACGATAATGGAAATCAATAATTTTCATCCCCTGCTTATTTATGGGTCACCCATGTGAAAAAGCCTACACATCATTTTAATCTTAACCAAAAAAAAATATTAAAAACTGCAATTCATAGTTCTAATAACACCCTAAGATTGATGCTGAAGTGTATCTGTGACTTTTGTAAAAAATTCAAGTGGGATTAATTTTTCCTGACTTTAAATAGCCACAACATAGATGAGTCCATGTCTGAGACAGAAATCTAGTATTTTCAGTTAGAGAAGAAAAATAAGAGGTTTATGTGAGTTCTTGCCAATGCTAGAAATTACTTGTGCTCTGAAAGTGACTGTTTCATTCTTTTGATTATAAGGAGAGTGAAAGCACCCTGCTCACATGGAGGATGAATACAGAAAACACTTGAAGTCGAAATGCATTTCTTAAATTTGTCTTCATTACTGAAGAAAGCATTGAATTATTTGCTTAATACAGAAGATAAAAAGGAAGATATGTCTAATGCTCTAACCTTCTTAAGTGTGCTTACCAGTACAAACAACAGTCTCACTGAAAACCTGAGTATCTTACATAGCCGAGTGCAAAAATATTGGTAAAAACTGGAAAGTAATTCCCCAAAACACATCAAATCCAGGAACTTTACATTGTTTAAATCCCCTATCATGCAAGTGAAAAAACCTGAAAATCGTTGTCTTTCTGTAAAAAAAAAAAATTATGTGTCACTAAATTAAGCTGTTATAGTAAGGATTTGGAGAAGACCAGAAGTGTATCTCTTTTATAAGCCTCTTAATAAGTATGCATGATGGAGTAAAAGGCAGAAAAAGTATGTACTATTTCATGTAGATTACTCTGAAAATGAATGATATTATGTGCATATTTATAATGCTTAATTATTGCAGTGAAAAAACTGAGTGTGCATGTGTATATATATTCAAATTACATAGACAAATAAATGTCTGTAAGCACAGGAGTATACTGAAAAATATCTATGCTGACATTCTTCATAAAATTCATGTCTAATTGAAGAAAAACATTCCATTTCAGTGGTATAATAGAAACAAAAACACAGTTTTCAAACTTAGCTGAACAAACTCTAATATTTCAACCAATATTTATGAGAAAAATCAGGTTTGTTAATATGGAGAATTTTTAGGTTTATATATTGATGTATGAGAGAGACAAAACAAAAAAGCAGCAAAGTTAGAGATCTACTCTAATTAAAATAACTTTTTTTCCCAAGCAAGTGAAATAAAAAGGCATTGTGAAAATTAGTTTAGTTCTAATGTATCATATAAAGGTCGTTGGGGGTTTTCTTTTTTTTTCCTTTCTCCACTTGATTGTCCCTTTTACTTCTGTCTCAACAGGAAAATATGTCACTTGATCATGCTAACAGGATTAGCAAGCTGAGTTTTCTCCAGTGAAATAAAAATGAAACATCTGGTTCCCAAACAGCACTTTCTTTAAATGTCTGAAGGCACCAAGCACTTTTGAGACTTCAGCAAAACTCACAAACATATCAAGAAGACAGGACAGATGGAAGGGAGTAACATTTACCGGCATTGCTCCTCTGCCAGTGTCCTATAGATTGAACAAAACATATTTTGGCCTTCTGCAGCCTAAGGCATCAGACATAACTTATCTCTCCGTGACAGAAGGCAGTTTCAGAAAAAAACAGAGCTCAGATAACCAAAGAGGATTATTGGACAAGTTTGACTAGAAAGAGAAAAGAATCAACATGGTTGACCTCTGAGAATAAGTAGCGTAGTTCTCAAGTCAAAACAAAATACTATGCAAAATATTAGATTATTTCACTGCAGCAAAAAGATCCCCTTTGTTCTGACATCTGGACTTGGTAGAGCTGATCTCTTTATGATTCCTGACCTACTGCATTATCACAGCTCATGAGCGTAAACAACCATCAGTCTGGAAAATACTCAGTGGGAGATGGAAAAAAGTTAAATGAAGGCCTCTAGAGTTTCAAAACTCTCATCAGAATGTGCAACAGCACATAGTGAGGGTTAGACTGCTTCAGTTTCTGCAAATTTTTGATTAACACCAATATCTGAAAGTTCTAATGTCTTTGATTATTTGATTACACACTAATTTCCATGTGTCACTTATAAACATTTCTATCCACACTTTTTATTTTTTTTCCCTTTGGTTGGATTATTTTCTTATAGAATTTAGCAATAGTGATAATTTGCTTTCTTAGGCATTAGATGAAATATTCCCAGTCACTGGCTGTTTTTATAGTCTTTGTAATGGAGGCAAAACATCTTCCTTCTCATGAACTCAGCTTTCAAAGCTATTTTTATTATACATTTTTTCTGAATATAGTTTATATAGGCCTATGTTTAGACTAAACTTAAGCAATGTATTTTACCTATTTACTCTCCATCATTTACTTTTTTTATTTCACTGCTTCTGCAAAAAATTGTGACAAAGACCAGTTTGTACACCTGTGTAAAATGATAGAAAAAAATAATTAAACAAGGCTCCTGATTTTATTCAGAATAATAAACCATTTGTCTTCTGATGCAATGATCATCATTCTGATAGGAATTTCTGTGGGGCTTCCTCCTAGTTTTTCTTCCTTTTTTATTGTTCATGCCCAATTTTAGACTAGAATAGGTTATGTCTTATCAGTGCTATGTATCAAAAATATTCTGCCTAAACTAGGAGATAAAAGAAGCCAGAGAGCATTGAAAGCCCTTCAGATCAGTAAGATGGTGTGGCTCCTGTCTGAACATCTACAATGCATGGCAGCATCTCAGCTGTCAAGCACAAATGAAACCACATGTGGCACTGCTAGTTTTTCATGGACCATAATGGTACCAGTGTCCATGCTAATAATTTGATTAAACAAACAGACGTGTACCAGTGCTTAGACTGTGATCTGGCCTTTTTAATTCACAGATGCAACTGAAATGTACCACCATATATGTGCTGTTCTGTGAAACTTGTGTGTCTTGCTCTCTTAATATTTTTAATTCACTAAAGCCCTAGAGTGGTTAATGCACATGTTTAGGGTACTCAAACTAACCCCCAACCACAAAGATTTTCTCAAGGGACTAATTTTCAAACTGGCTATTTATTATCTCAAGTTTATATAAGACCTTTTCAATTTTCACTTTTTTTTTCCCCCTTAGACCTTAAGACTTTATCATTTATTCTTTTTCATTTCTTAGATTTAAATCCTCTCTTTTGTTTTTTTCTCATTCCTTGTGTATTATGGATTGATAGTTCAATTCTTCTTCAGAATTAGCAGAACTATCAAAAACATGAACTTATTTACCAGGGAATGGATGCTTTTCAGAAATTAAGTTACCTCCCAGCTGTCTTCCTTCCTATTGGCACCAACTCCTTACTTAGAGAAGTGTTTTTTCATATATTTCAGATTGTCCCTGATTTATCTAAAAAATTGAAATTTGTTGAGTTGCTAATTCTCCTATTTTCTTTTTTTTTTTTTTTTTTTTTTTTTTTTTTTTGTTTTCTTTTTTTTTGTACTCATGATAGTTGAAGGGTCTGGTTGTCTGTCTGCTTCGTGGTGTTTTTGGTTGGTTGGTTGTTTTGTTTCATTCTATATTTTCAGGTTTGTTTGAGCTTTGGTACTTGACTTACCAATAACACTTCTGAAAGCTGCCAGGTCTGCCTTCATTCAGTGTCTGATACCCAGCCAGTAGCAAGAACTAGTACAAAGAGTTCAAATACAACCTCAAGGTGGAAGAGGCTTTAAAACACCTGTGAAGACATACTTTAATGCAATGTGAAGGAAAATAATACTATTTTATATATATAAAAATGTAAAGAGAAGGAAATTGAGACAGAATTTTTTTTTAAAAAAAGTGAACTACTGTGTACAACATAGTTACTGGCTCAAGATGAAGATATTTGTTCAAAACAAGGACAAGAGTCAGGTTGCCTTGAAGATTAGTGTTATGATGTAATTTGCTGAAAGAAAAGGTGTCCTTCCTATGTTTTTTTTATTTTTTCTCTGAGGAGTGAAGGAGGAAGTGGAATGAGACAAATATCTATTGTGGAGATTTTGTGCTTGTTTATTTTTTGTTTTCTCCAGACAATGGTACATCTCCTACTGTCTATATAATAATATCCCATAAACTGGACTGGGAGATACCATCTACATACAGATTGCATTCCTGATTCTTGTATATACATTGTGGTATAATATTATACCTTATATATTTTTTTTTTCAGCTGTAACTGTCCATTAGCTTAGCTTGACAGGATTTTTCATATAGTCAGGTTAACTTCAAATAGCTTGTTTATAAAACAGTGACCACATTATCAAAGGAGCTTTAATTCTGTGCCAAAAACATTATCACTGAACTCTTGCCTTCCCACCATACCTGAACATGTTTCAAGCTTAAGATAAGAAAAATTCTGTATCTATTTTTTTGTTATAGCTATGTCTCCATTCTTTGCTGGTTTATTTGTTTTCTTAAGGTGGAAGTTTTATGTCTTTTGGTTCTGTAAGGCCATAGTGAAACACTGTGTTCCACTGGGATGAGATTGTCCTCTTGAGACTTGCACTCACTTTTAGCCTGCAGAGCTATGAGATACTGGACTGTAAAGCTGTGACATTTTTATGAATAGAAACACTATTTTAGGTTCTTTAAAGATATTTCTGTGACTCCCTCTGGGCACTATACAGTCAAACTGAGATTCAAAAATAGATCAAATTAAATTTTTAAAGACTGATACTTTTGCAATTTCTTTGCTTATGCTGAGAAAACAGTGTCAGGCTGTAAATGTGTGTGGGAAATGGGCATCCCAGCTGTACCAAAATAAAAAGAGAAATAAAGAAAATAATTTTTAAAAAAGTACTTGCTCTAAAATCTATCCTGAATGGCAGGGTAAATATAGTTCTTAAATTAATTTATATTGGAGTAAATATTTATAAACATTTTCTTCTTCCTTTACAAGGCAGGTTAAAGCCTCCCTGCTAATCTCTTCTCCAAATTAAAAAAAAATCCATTTGAGAAAAGAACCAAAAAGATATCCTACAGGAGTCTATTCTTGAAATACTATGGTGTTATAGTGACCCTGTCTGGACAACAGGTGCCCACCAAAGCCACTCTATCACTCCCCTCTTCAACTGGACTGTGGAGAGAAGATAGCAAAAGGCTTGGGAGTCAAGATAGAACAGGAGAGATCACTCACCAGTTACTCTCACAGACAAAACAGATTCAATTTAAGGAAATTAGTTTAATTGATCACCAATCAAAATCAGACTAGATAAGGAGAAAAGTGTTAAAACTTTCCCCTGCTCCGCTTTCTTCCTGGGTTAACTTGACTCACAATTTTCTCCACCTCATCCCTGCCCAGAAGTGAAAGGAGATTGGAAACGAGGGTTTTAATCAGTTTGTCCCATTACATATTCTTCTCCTTCTCCTCAGGGGAGACTCCTCACATTCTTTCTCTGCTCCACCATGGGATCCCTACCATGACAGAAAATCCACCAAAAACTTGTCCACCATAAGGTCCTTACCTAGGGCTGCTGTTCTTCAGGAACTGCTCCAGAGTGTATCTTTTCCTAATTCCTCCAGATAACTCAGTATTTTCCCCTACTGTTTGGTTTAAATTTGAATAACGTAGCTATAACACTAATTTACTTCCATGTTAAGAACCATACAGGCTAATTAGGTATATGAATTGATAGTGTAAAATTTGAAACACACAGCTCTTCTCTCTCTTCTCTCTCTTCTCTTCTCTTCTTCTCTTCTCTTCTCTTCTTTCTTCTCTCTTCTCTTCTCTTCTCTTCTCTTCTCTTCTCTTCTCTCTTCTCTTCTCTTCTCTTCTCTTCTCTTCTCTTCTCTTCTCTTCTCTTCTCTTCTCTTCTCTTCTCTTCTCTTCTCTTCTCTTCTCTTCTCTTCTCGAGTCTCCTCCCCTCCCCTCCCCTCCCCTCCCCTCCCCTCCCCCTCCCCTCCCCTCCCCTCCCCTCCCCCCCTCCCCTCCCCTCCCCTCCCCTCCCCTCCCCTCCCCTCCCCTCCCTCCCCTCGAGTCTCCTCTCGAGTCTCCTCTCGAGTCTCCTCTCGAGTCTCCTCTCCTCCTCCTCTTCCGCTCCTCGAGTCTCCTCGAGTCTCCTCTCCTCTTCTCCTCCTCTTCTCCTCCTCTTTTCATTTATTTAGTGGAGAGGGAAATTATATAGAGGAAACATGATCTGCTCATAATGTCTACATTAACTTCTGCTTCTATTTATCTTTATGAAAAAAATCTAATATTTAAAATTTCATCACTAACCTTGCATATATCTATACTGTGCTCATACCATCCTTTTGTTCCTGCCCTGTATCATAGCTCCAGTCAGCTTTCCTGTTTCCTGTTACATTCATACATTTATTTGCTTCTGGTCAGACATTTTTTTAGTCTAATTATAACATCTGATTTTTAACATTTCTTATTGTGAACTATTTGCAAGAATTTGCTTTTATACCTATGAGTAAAAAAAAAAAAAAAAAAAAAAAAAAAAAAAAAAGCAAAATTTCAAGAAACTGTCACTCATATTTACTAATACAGATAGAAAAGCTACACTCAGTCTGGTCTCTAATGATGGACATGTTTATGCAGCATATGTTAAATAAAAAACTACTACTTATGATACTTATTTAGTCAGGATGAGCCACCAATGTTATCTGCATTTCATGTAAGCAAATATAAACTAAATGTTATGTAATAGGTTCTAAGTTTGGAGTTGATAGCCGCTAAGAACTGTATTAGAATTCTTTCTGAATTCTGAAGCTATAACAGTGTTACACAACTGGAACTGGAACAATAGACTAAGCAACAACACCAAAAAAAAAACAAAGAAAATTATTTTGATTACTATATGTTACAGAATGTGCTGGATGAAAAACAATCATATAATTTCTTTTTCTTCTTTTTTTTTTCCCTTAATGTATCTCTTAGTGCTTCTAACAGCAGATACACATATACAAAGACAGATATAAAATACATTACAATCCATGGTATTTCCAATTTTTTTCTGTGTTGTTATTCTCATACAGTCCATAAAGGTTTATTTCGTAAGGCTGTTTCCCTCAGAGGAAAGGGAAGTAAAAGCAATCAGTTAAAGAGACTTTAAATTCTTATCAGCTCTTACAAAATAAGCTAGTAAGTTACCATTAAAAACGGCAAAAATAAAAAAAAGTCCATTTTTAGGTTCATAAAATCTAAACCTGAATTTTTTTCCCTTCATGCAGGATTATGCTATTTCCCTCTTGGATTTAAAACCAATTGAAATCAATGGGAAACTTGATAAGGTTTGGCTCAGGTCCTCTTTATGAGTATTATTTTATGGCATTTGCACAAAAGCTAATAAAAACAAGTTTTGAATTTGTTTTCCAAAAATCCACAAATCCATCTTCTGATCCATGAGAAATCAATGGTTAATAAGCAGACAACAATTTTACTATCTGCTTTTGAGCCCAGACCACATCTACCTACACAGTGAGCCAGACGTGGGTTGTGCAAACAAATGTAGGTCAAACAAATTCAGAGTATCTAAGTCAATTCTACCAGCTGAGGAGCTGGCTCAGTAACTTGCACTAGTGTTGAAGTGCAAGAGGGGCTATAGATGTATTTACTTAAAATATTTTTGGCTTCTGCCTGAACTGTTCTTACCCTACATAATAGCAGTAAATCCATTTTTAGTGATTTTGTTTATTGGTAAAGATAGATGTTGTCTTTTACAATAAGTGTAGTTTTGAAGACTGCATTGTATTGGTAATTCACTTACCTATTTGATGTATTAGCCTACTGGCACCTGACAGCAATGGGAACTGATACATCCCATATCAGAAACTGATATGTTTCTTCCAATCTCATTTCAGACCCTTGAAGCTGGAAACACTCTCAAATGCTTGTAATGTTAACAGCTGTTGATATTTTCTTTTCTCTCATCTTAAAGGCCATAACACACTCAGGAGCAGGGCTGGAAGTTCACTGATGCTGCTACTCACTTCCCAGGAAAATATACACCATGGGCTGACCTCCATCAGAGTCACTGTGTTTTTAAGCTTCTTCCCTTGCGAGATAAGGATTGGTCTTGCAAGTACCAGCAAGATGCACTCTCATGTGACATGCATTTTTGATGTTTCCCTCCTCAGGCAGTCCTTTTTTTCAGTCTTTCACTTTAATTCAAGGTGTCTTTTGAAGAGCCAGAAAGGCTGTTTGACACTTCTGTTTACACCTTTCTCTATTTTTGGAACTTAACCACATTATGTGGTTTTAAAATGCATATTTAAACTAGTCTGCATCAAAGACTGTAATATCTTCAGAAGGTGAAAAAACTTCCCAGAAATGGTTCTTCTTTCTCTGAATTATTTACAGACACATTGTCATCGCTACTTTCACTCCTTAGCGTTCAATCATATAAAATTGTCTTAGAATCAATTTAAAAGAGAGTTGGGCAGAAAAACTCTACAGTGAAATCTCAGGTGCTCCTTGACAACTTATTCTGAGGAGCATGCAGAGTCTACACAAGGATTAACTGGACATTTGCAAAAAAGGGCCAAGCCAAAATTTCATGTAATGAAAGCATTCTCAGCTACTGTATGGCAATCTGTACTCAGCCACTCTAGCTTTCCTGCCGCAGTGACAGAAATGTTTATTGCTCAGGTGCCATTAGTGGGCTGATGTGTAGTGAGACCTCTCTCTCTGCAGACTCCTCTTCATGCAAGGCTATCACAGTACAGATAGATGAGGAAGGACGCCTCTCACATATGGCTTTTCTCATTGCACATTTGCATTTTTTAGTAATGTAACTTCTTTGCTGAACAAGCTAAAATAAATTCAATGGCCTTTCCCTATAAGCATTTAAATATCTTTAATATTACTTACACTGTGAGTTGTTTTTTGCTTGGCCTGTACACAGATGCAGATTTATCTCCAATGGAACTATTCTGTGCAGTACATATCATGAATCATTTACTTAGATCATAAATTTCACCATCTTCTCCATTCAGACCAAACCAGAATCTTGCTGGACACTGGGGTGTGTTCCTGTCAGGGAAGAAGTCTTCTTCTTCCATTCAGGACTCTCCAGGGGAAAAGATTAAACAATTCCCCAAATACAAAAGGCAAACATCAATTAACATTGTGATCTGAAAATATGTGAATCAGATGCTTTTCCTGCACAAAGAAAGCCAGATTCCTTGGAATTAAAACCAGTCAAGTAGAACTAGTGAATCTAACACCTTTAAAGTATTAAATGCTATTATGCACAAGCTAGTTCAAAAACTTGTGATGTCTTCTGTTCATTGGCATTCAAACTTCATGAGATGAGCAACTGTTCTGTGGCTTTCTCATAAACTGTTTATAAATTGATTACTTGGACTTTACACAGTACAAATCAATTATTTGAACTTCTTGATAGATCATTGAAATTTCTGCTTTATAACATAAACCAAGTAATGAATGGCAAACAGCTTATGGAAAATGAAAATATGAAACTAGAACAAGCTAGTAAGTTAAATATTTAGAATTTTAAAGAATCTGATTATCATCTGAATATTCATGACTGCTCTTTTCCAGCAAATACTTACTTGCATGCATATTAATAGATATAATTGCTTTTATTACTTGATGATTTAACTTTAATGGCTAGATTACAATATCTTTCTTTATCTTCTAGATCATCTGATCTCACATTTTTTTTTAGTTACACATGCACTACCTTCTATAGTCACATGTAAAACTGTATGTATCAATATTTCTCTTCTGCCATATTTCCTTTCTAACCTTCCTTTGCTTAAGGAGATTTTTTTTTCATCTTCTCTGCAGTCTTAAAGACACAGATGTTTTCCTTTCAATTTTTTGCTTTCCAAGGATTGAAATTCCTAATTTCTTTGTTCAGACTGAATATAGAATGAAACTGCTTTTAGCTTATCCAGCAATTTTCTCTTCAATAAGATGACTGTTTAGATGTTGACCTTAATATCTTTGTTTTATGGATGTCATTTCTTCTTGGTTAAAGAAAGAAGAAATATTAGGTAATGTCATGTAGTGAAACCTTTAAAATACATGAGCATATATATATCACATGTTAATTTGAACAAGTGATAGCAAAAAGATTAATAATCTCCATCCCTATAGGAGCCCAAGACATGAATTTTTAAGCTAATAATTTCCAGACAGGACAAGAACCTTTTTCCTATTGCAAAAATAATGAATGTTGTAAACTTCAGGAAAAGGCATAGCTGTGACTTCCTATGTACAGGCCTAAGAGCATCCAAATAAAATACACTGGATTGTTTCTTCCTGTGGCTAGCTAATATTTTGGTTCACAAGAAGACAAAAGTAAACTTTTCTATGTTTCCTTCTTTTTGGGCAGACCCATCCTATTTTTCAATATGAAAAGGCTTCTTAATTTCTGGTGGTAAATAATTTGGTCAATTGTTTCAGAATTGTCTATCTACTTCAAAATGGCATAAGGAAAGATTAAAATGCAAACTATAATATAGTGGACTCTTACTACCAACAACATTGAAGGATTGCTGAAACAGGATCAGTCCCATTTTGTGATCAGATAATGTACAAGTACAGAGTACTGTCTCCCACTTCTCTATAAAAAAATCAGCTTTTGTTATGTTTTGTGAGGTTTTTTTTAAGTGCTCAGCACTTCCTGTCTGCTATATTTTCAATATGTTCTCGAACCAGTGATGCTGGGATAACAGCTCTGAGGAGGTGGTCCCACGGGATGGATGCAAGTACAAGGTTTTTATTCCAATGCAAAGTTTAGTTTATGAACCATAATCAGATCCTGGAAATAAAAGGGAAGAAAATTCTGAGTCACTTGACAAAATGGAGGAGGTTTGAAGGACAATTTCAGCAGTATGGTTTCTTATCAGCCTTGCTGGGTCTTCCTAGCCTTGTGAGTTAGTTACTGAGAAAAGGACAAAAGCCCCTAGCAATGAAGTTGGTGTATTCTTTACATACATTGATGAGGAGCACAGTTTCTCACTATCTGAAGTATTTAACTCTGAATTGTCATTGGGATCCCAGCACAGTGTCACGTGAAATGAGACGACCACCTTGCAGACCAAACAAAGTATTTGATATTGGTAATCTGAGGGAAGCACAGAGTTCCAACAACATGGACATAAAAATGTTATGGTGTCTTTTTCCACATTTGACTACCAATATGGTCCATGTGATTGCAACTTCCATTTGGTGTGATGACCTAGCCAAATAAAGAAGACAAAATTTAATAATGCAATTTTTCATTGATTTTTTCTTCTGTCATCTTGTGCTACCTAAATCAAGTAGAAAGCTCCATTTCATAGACCATGGCCTTTGATGACATTGCAGTTTTAAAAAGCTAGTCTTAAACAGGTAAGGAATTAATCAGTAATGTTTATAACAACAATCTAGTCTTAAAATTCAATTGTTGTTTCATTGATTTAATGAAATATTCTGAAAGAATTGGTAATCTTTCACATTCTCCTGGATTAGAGGCTTGGTTTCAGCGTTTCAGGCCAATCATAAATTTTTCTGAAGAAAAAAAAGCCAAACCCAACAAAAACAAACAAACAAAATACTCTAAACTCCCACACTAAATATCTCTGGAGAAGATGGAAGAGAAAACAACATATTAAAAAAACTCCAAACAAATCCACACATTCATTATGGAGGCATGTCTTTTTACGAAGAGATGCTCTAATCTCATTAAATGTTACTCAGTGATCCCAAGATCAAAATTCACTTAAAAAAACTGTCAAGAGGTTATTTCAAGGGATTTTAGAAGGAATTCATAAGAGGGAGACAAAAATGGTGAGGACCTAAAAATTTATTTTGCATTTAGTTCTTCATTCTCAGAGGAATAGAGTCAGACTTTTACAGAACGAGCAATATACTGATTAACGTAAAAAATGGCTCCTTTACCAAGACCATTAATTTCTGAATAAGTGTTAGGAACTACCCCTTGCCTTAGAAGACAACTCTACAATGTCCTCTTTTCTAAACCTAGGATACTTATGCTCAATGGTAAAAGGATTGTTTCAGGCTATCTCAACTACAAAAGGCTTTTTAATCCACAGTGTTCTGAATACACGTACACATAGATTAAGTGATTACTGAAGAAGTTATTATTCCCCTCTTGCCTACTCTTTCTTGAATGAAGCACAAACCCACCAGTTAATCTCGTAGGAACCTTAATAGGATCTTATCATAACACTATAAGGTGCTGCTGGTTTCACTTTTCACAGGCACAGAAGCCACCATAGGTGAAATGTCTTTTTCTTCCCAGTCATCTTAGTAGCATAAATAGCTGTCAAAAAAATGCCTACAGCCTTCCTTGCAATGGTGAACAATACTTGACAGTTTTTTATTATATGTTTTGATATGGATATGAATTTGGTTTAATGTTTTAATTTCTATTAATCACTCAAATCTAGTTTTAAGTCTTGCTTTGATCTTCTAGTAAAAATTCTTCTCTCCTCCATCCCCTTCTAGACACAGAACTCTCACTTCTATCTTATTATTATTCTTCAGCTTTCCAAGTACATTGAGTCTCTCCAAATATTTAAAAAACCCAGACCACAAATATTTGTCACTTTCTGAAGAAAGTATTGCATTATGGGACAGAATACATCCAGACTGATAGTCTTTGATTTTAACTGATTTAACCAAAGTGTTTTAAACCTACTAGGTAGCTAAGCCCCACAGGGACAATAGTTCATGCCCCCTGATGGGATAGGAGGGAGAATTGATTGGGTTAAAAGGAGAAAACTTGTGTGTTGAAAAAAAGCAGTTCAATAGACAAAGAAAAACTGTGCACATAGACAAAGCAAAACAAAGAATTCATTCACCACTTCCCATGGGCAGGGGGGTGTTCAACCAGGTCCAGAAAGCAGGACCCCATCATGTATAACAGTTACCTGGGAAGACAGGCACCATCATTCCTAATGCCTCCTCTTGTACCTTCTTACCCCATTTTTTATACTGAATATGATGTCATATGGTATGGGCCATCCCTTTGGTCATTTGAATAAATCTGACCTCATCTGCATAGCCTTAATTATTAAAATATTTAGAGTAGTCTGAAAAAAAACCAGTCACATCACATTAGTTTAATCTGAAATATTACTCTTTTCATATTGGAGATTCTGTAAGGATCATATCCATCTAAACTAAACAAGGTAGTGGAGTTAAAGCAAATCATTGGGGTTTTATTTCAAATCAATAGAGAGAGAGAGAGAGAGAGAGAGAGAGAGAGAGAGAGGCAGAGACAGAGACAGAGACAGAGAGAGAGAGAGAGAGAAAGAGGAAGACAACTCCAAAAGAATGATCATCAAATCTGTTCCACTTGAGATGAATCATCTTCTGGAGGTGTTTGTTTTCTCTTGACTATCAGGGAGTCTTCCTAGTCTAAATTTTACCTGTCCAAGTTTCATTAGAAAAATTCCTTGCTTTTCTCAGCTACTGTGTCTTTCCAACACTTTACAAAGATTAATCGCTGTTGTCTTCCTCTAATAGTTTTCAATTTCTTTCTTCTTCCCACTTGCTCTGTGAAACTCTGTAAATAGTATTTAATAATTTAAATACAATCTGTTAAGTACACAAAGTGAAAAAAAGATTGGCTGCTAAGTAAAAATGCTTGCTGTCTCAACTTTTGAATGGTTACTTTAGCAACATAACATTTTCTTGGTGTTTTGCTTTTTTTTGGTATTTTTTCTTTCTTTTTTAAAATTCTAGTAAGAATGGCTTTACCACAAAGGCACTATATAGATCGGTTCTGGGGGTTTTTGCTATAGTGTAATTATTGCTATCTCTATAGCTAGATATTTTGAAGTCTGTGCAATTTAGTAGATGTTATATTCAACAATGAAAACTGATCATCAGCTACTGTGTAGTTGACGTAAAAATGCTATAGAACTAATTGGCATAATTTAAGCATTATTTACATTAAATTGTCTGTATTGAAAACACTCAACCTCTATAAAAAAACCTTCTTTATTTCTACTAAAAAAAGGAAACAAATACTTCTTTTTAAAATAAAATAATAATAGAGATTGTGTGGATTGAACACTTGAACTTTGTCTTTGCTCTATTAACAGAAGAATATAGTATTAAAAAATTTTTTCAGTACATCACAAGATTGACTCAAATAAGAAATATAATTCTAACAAAAAGGCCTATTTAATACAGATAGCAACAAGAATTTGTACTTCAAATGGAAATATTTTAGGCTTCTTCACAAAAATAGAAAACAACTTTATTGGACAATAAACATACCAAAAAAATAACATTATGACAGGAAAAGAGGGGATGAGCATAACCAGTACACAGGAAGTTTCATATGAATATGAGGAAAAACTTCTTTATTTTGAGGAGGACAGAGCACTGGAACAGGATGCCCAGAGAAGTGGTGGATCTTCCTCCTCTGGAGATATCCAAAACCCACCCGTACCAGAGCACTCTGTTCTAAGTAAATCTTCTTTACTGAGTTGTTAAATTAGGTATCTTCAAACATACCTTCCAATACCAAAAATTCTGTGAATTACAAAGAAAAAATATTTTCTGTCTAAGAATTCAGAAAATGAGAATAGAAAGGAGCAAGAGACTAAGGAGGTGCAATGACATGACTGATACTATATAAATTGCATCAGATGCTTTTTATTTTATGACAGTATGAATTGATTAGATTTGCCTGGGGAGCCTGCAGTAAGTGCTGCTTAATAGCACACTCAGGGTTCCTGGATTTATATACTGAAGATAAAAAGAGTTTGGTTAAGAGTTAAAAGAGATTAAAAAAACCCCACAAAATCCCATACTGTAGAACTTAATTCACTTTAGTTCAGAAACAATGAATTCACAGCAGGGGAAGTACAAGGAAGGCCTATGTGATTCACCTGGGGAAGGTCAGCTCCTCATGTAAGAGTGCTCTATGACAGCTCAACTTGTTTAGCTTAGATGAATGAAGTTTAGGCAGACATGTGTTGCTACTGATGAATAGATCACATGGACACAGGTCGAGGTGTGGTGAAGAGAGAGTTTATTTTTCCTCCCAGGATTTATAGGCTCCTGACCACAGCCAGGGATTGGATGGTCAGGATAACACTTTCTCACTGCACTGGCCATGAGAGATGCCCATCACAAGACGTGTAACAGAAAGAATGTACACATATCTATGTTTACAGTTACTGTCCTGGGAAAGTCTTTAGAAAACCATGTCAGCAAGCTCAGAAGCTGAGTTTTCAGGGCAACAGACATGTTTTCTTTCCATATCAGGAAAGAAAATCAGGAAATAAGGCAATATTTTTCATCAGACTGACAAGTATCTGTAAGAACACATTCAGCTTGAAAATTAGTATGAGGCTTCCCAAAGAAATGTGTGAGTTTCTGGAAGAACTAATTACTTGCAGTCCCCTTATACCAGAGATATAGGCATTATCAGTGTCTCCCACAACTGTCTGTTTTACTTTAAACAATTTTGGGGTAAAACAGAAATAGCCAGTGAGGAAGGGACTTAAAGACATTTCTTTCTCTATGTCCTAGCCTTTGTGAAACAGCTTCTTGCTTCATAGCCCTAAAATGCCTGCAAAATTTAACCTTTTACAGTGAGCTCCTACATAACCAGAAAGATGAGTCCTCAAGCATTTATACCCAGATTATCAGACCTGACGTTTGGAATCACAGCTAGAGAGGTAGAAAGGAAGTTTTGAACCCACTAAAACAAAAATTAATGTTCTTCAGACCTGTACCTTGTGAGAACAATGATCCATTAAACCCTCTTTATGTCCATGGTATGTAGTCTGGGACAACTAATGTTAATGGTCTTCTGCTAATGTTTCAGAAGGCTCTCTCTTTAAGAGTCTGTCATCTTCAGCACACAGTTTCTAACCTAATTTCCTAAGGACACCTTGAAGAAGCAGTGAAATTAATCTCAGCTGATTTTTCCAATTTTATGTTAGCCATTTATTATGAGACATCTACCTGCAAAATAAAAACATAAAAACAAACAAATAATAAAAAATAAATCAAATAATAAAACCCCAAGCAAACACAAACAAAACGAAACAAAACAACCACAAAAAACTCCCCCAAAACCCACAGACAAACAAACAAATAAGCTTGTCTGATCCATTCCAGGGAGCATCAGAGACCAACCTTTCGTCTTGGGGGTGATACCTACCTGGCAATCAAAGATCCTTTACTTAAATTATCAGTATGTTTTCCATATTAGCTGTAGGAACCTAGTTATCTTCTGTGCATTAGCTAATAATAATTTTTAGCTTTTAAGTTATGCCTACCATTCTTGCACATAAATTGCATGCACTAAAACATACTGAAACAAAGTAACTCAGTGTGGAAGGAACACATCTAGAAAATCTAACTCCAGAGAGTGATTGCACCCTGTTTCAGGAGTGGCTAAATTGCTCTTTGGAAGAAACTTCTTCCCTTGCTGGGCTTTAGGAGTCACCAGCATGTTTGGGTTTATTTTCTTTCTAGCTTCTAGAGGCAAGTGTGGGGTAGATACTGAATGGTAAACCTTTCAGAATCAGTTGAGCCTTAGTGATGAGGGGACAACTTTGACCCTCACAGAAATTTGCAGATTAAAAAGTGATCAAATTTCAGAATAGATATTGTGGGTTTAAAGCAGTAACTAAAAAAAATCACTAGAAAACTTACTTCTTTCTTGCTATGAGATATGGATCAGAACAAGAGCAAAACAGGTTTAAAACGTAAAATGAATAAAGAAAGTTTATTAACAAAATTACAAGAATAAGAAAACCAGAATAAACTTCCAGAAAACTCCTTTATCCCCCACTACCCAACCATTTCCTTGTTCACATGACAATATAGAGAAAAAAAAACCTTTGGTGTTTACAACAGTCCCAATTCTTGCTAGAGTCTTTTCATCAGTCTTTGTAGAGAAACAGAAGACTTCTGCTAATCTATGGAGTTTCTCACAAGAAAATTATTTCTGTTATAGTTTTCTATTTCTCTGATGCCAGCTGCCCGGAAATCTGCCATCAGTTCACTCCTCCCATTTCACATCACTCTGAGGTGTGTTATGGGCCATGAGTCTAGGGATGTCATTTTTAAGGATAAGTTATTCAAAGGCAGAAGTTCTCTTCATCTGTCTCTGTGAGCCTCCCTGGAAACAAGAGTTTTCTCTTTGCCTCTTAACGGCCCCAAATCTTCAACTATTACTTCTCCCCCCTCTGTTCCAGCACTTCACTGTATCACAACTACTTCACCATTTGCTCAAAATCCACACTTTGAAACACTATTCCTCCCTATATACTCTGTCATGAATTAAAGGAGTTTTTTTTTTCAGAACACTATTGTCCATCTCCATAGCTTTAACAGAAAAATATTTCAGCTTATTAAAGCATCTCCTTATTCTCTCTTCCCCATCTAAAACTTAATTTTTTTCTTCATTGTCTTTGATGGTTTTATGATGTCTTCTTCATGTTGATTATCCCTCTCTCTCTCTCCCCCCCTCTCTGGAAAAAAGGAGTAATCTGTAAGTCTCATCCAGGTTGTAAAAAAAGTTGAAGTCTTGGAAAAGCTGCAGATGTTCATGGTGTCAGGTTTCAGTCCAGCAGCAGAAATTACAAATGCAGTCAGGCTGGCCGACTCTGTTTCTCCCCACCCCCGCCGCCCTCTGCGGCCTTGTCCGGCCTGGAGCGGGGGGGTGGAAACGCCAAGACAGAGCCTGTTACCTCTTCAGAAGGCAGAAACCAAAGAGAGAGAGAAATTCCCCGTCTTGAGTCTTAAGGTAGGTATTCACAAGTTGAATTCACTTTTCAATGGTCAGAATCACTGTCAATTCTCAGAAATGACTGATAATTGGCCAGGAGAAAAAACTCCCATCAGCCACCAGCAGCTTCAACTTCCTTAGCTCCCAAAGCTATCTTAAAGGTAAAGTCACCCCAGGACAATAGAGTATGTAGATTATATAATTTTTTTTTAACTTGGGCAGTACCCGAAAAAACCTAACAAATGAACAAACATGCAAACAAAACCCCTAAATATATTTTCCCATGATAGAGTACAAAGAGAGAAGTCTTAATTCAATTGTCTGTACAGAGGCATTTATTGCTATTTTACCCCAAGAGATCAGAAGCAATCAAGCAGAGCTGATAAATTTGGTGCACATGATGACCTTATACTCCTACAGAGAAGCAGCTGGAAGCAAGGTTGAACACTGCAGGACGTCTCAAGCAGCACTTTGTGCAGGTGTGTAGGAAATGTCACACTAAAAATCTTGTCACAGGCAAGAAAAAAAAAGCATTGAGAAGTTAGATAATGATTTATTCTTATTGTAATGAAAATCTTTGCAGTTTAGCTCAAAAAGTACTATTCAAATATATTTGAAACAAAATGAGAAAAACTAAGAAAATAAGATAAAGTATACTGTTGTACCAAGCATTTAAATAATTTAAACATAATGATAACAATAAAAATAACAATAACAATAATAATAATAACAACAACAACAGTATAATCCAATTAAAAAAATGCTGCACACTTCCTTGCTACTGTTACTTTTCTTCTGATATTGTGCTCACACATATGATAGATACCGTACATTTTCTGGGTACCAAGAGTGTGCAGTACTGATCACCATCACAAAGGAAGAAGGAAATTCCAGCAAGCTGTAAGTGTCTTTTACAGGAAGAAACAAGAGGTGTATGCTAAAGTTTTTTCTTCTCCCTCTAGGATTCAATTTGGACTATTTGTCCAACACACTTTTACACCTTGATATTTCTTTCAGGGATGCTGATCTCTATCTTCATGTTGCATCCAAATTTAGTGCACCAGATGGATTTTACATATGTTGAATGCTTGTTATTCTTTTCACTTGTTATCCCCATAACTGTTCCTGTCCAACTCCTATTTCTTTCACTGATGATTGGTGAGTTATTCATAGCCTTGCAATCACCAGTAACAAGCTGTGCCTCCCATCTCATCATCCCATGCATGCTATGATCTCTTTCAAGGCCCTTATTATCATGCCAAGTATTTGTTTCTCTGTGCTACATCAGTATATGAGGAAGTCATAAATACTCTGTTTTACACAGAATAACTTTCTGCTACTAATATTTATATAAAAATTATGTTTCTAACAAATTCATTTTAAAGATCATATTATTATAAAAAGAAGTTATTTAAGCTAAATCTGGTAACAGCAAAACTACAGAGAGGTTTAGAAAAGCTCAGGAAAAACCTAAGAAATTTCAAATTATTTCAATTTCTAAATTTCTAATAATTTCAAATCTGAGGTTTTCAAACCTGATACAAAGCATGTGGCTGGTAATTAGTAATGGAAATGTTAGATTTACTGGGTTTCTGGGCTCAAAAAATAATTAAGTCATGAAAAACTAAAAATGAGAAATGGGAAATAAGCCTCTGAATGACACCGATATTGATATTCATTTGCTTAACCCTTTACTGTTCAAGTGTCATGATCCTCTCTCCACTGAATATTTCTTTACTTTTTCACCCCAGGTTTTCCTTTATCATACTATTGTTTTTCTTCACAGTTCAGTACATGGAAAGAATCTGTAAAGAGTGGGAAAAAAAAAAGAAAACCACTCAAGTGCAAGTCAAGAAACAACAATATGAACATAAATTAGAGGCAAATTGAGACTTCGATGTACAGAGGTTAAATATCAGTAAATTTCTATGGAATTGCCTATAGTCTGAAGTGTTATACCAGACCTAAGACAATAAATTCTTTTAGAAAGGTCTTCCACATAAAATTTTCACCGTATTTTTCTTCCAAATATGATACAGAAAAAACTTAAGGGATATACAGGAACTTGAGCTCTTATGTTGCTTAAATTCACTTGAAAGTCCCTATAATTCCTAAAATCCAAATGAGAACAACCCAAACAAACAAAAAACCAAAGTAAACAAAATTAAGAGGACAAAATTATTGTTAATGTCAAAGCAGATCTGTATTTTTCTTTACATATTTCTACAGAAATCTGAGTTGTAAAGTTCATACTTCATTGTGTATTTAAAGTAAGAAAAAATAAAATAAAAATATCCAAAGCCAATAAGCCAAGCTGAAATAGAATGAGCAATGTCCTCCCTCAAAAGAAATGGTAAAAAAGTCTTTAGGAGTGTATATTTGTGAATTAACATAATTTCAAAAGTTTTAAATCCACAGTTTCAGTTCATTCATATACAGTTTTGGTGCCCTTAACCTTGGACAGCAGCATTTGATTTACATCTAAATTTTTGCTAAACCCCATAAATACAATACAAATGATATAATTATATTATATTATAGCTATAATACAAAGGACATCTGATTTACACACTGCAAATTACCCTGTAAGTTCAGTAACATATATGGTGCTACAAAATCCTGATATAACAGATTTCTGTAATTTGTTCCTTGTCAGTGAGACTGCTAAGAGGAACTCATCAGGTTTTCAATATTTCATGAGCAAGCTATGATTGTGTTTTCTTTACTGGGTAAACAATGAAGTTACTGAAACAATAATAGGCAATACAAAAAGAAGATGTAATATATGTGCTATTTCAGGAGATGTTTCACACAGATATGTACTATTATATTTGAAACTTATGGATACATTAGAGAGATCTATTAAGATGATAGGGAGAAAAAATACTTTAAGATATGACATAAGACTAAAAGAGTGTCTATACCAAACAGAAGACAGTGGTAAAGAAATGTCTGCCTTATCAAAGAGCCTTCTTGAAGACATTGTCTAAAATCTGAAAAGAGATTTGCTTTCTCAGATGGGCACTGTGCTTGTGGATGGGAGATTATTTTTATGAGGACATTAGTATTATCATACTAAGTTGTGTATTTCACAGAATGTCACAATCAATTAGGCTGAAAAATACCTTTGAGATCAAGTCCAGCTTATGACCTAACACCAACATGTCAATTAGATCATGACACTGATTGCCACATCTAGCCTTTTCATAAACACCTCCAGGAACGTTTTCTCCATCATCTCCCTGGGATACTTGTTCCAATGCCCAATCAGATTTTCTGTGAAGAACCTGTGGCAATATCTCTTCAGCAGTGCCCAGTGAGAAGACCAAAAGCAATGGCAAACAGAAACACACAAGGTTCTGTCTGAACATCAGAAATCCCTTTTTTTCTGTGAGGACGACCGAGTCCTGGCACAGGTTGCCCAGAGTGTTTGTGAAGTTTCCCTCTTCAGAGATGTTAAAAATCCACCTTGAGGTCATCCTGGTAAGGCTGCTCTAGATGACTCTGCTTGAGCAGGGAGAATGGAGGAGGTGACCTTCAGTTGTCCCTTCCAACCTCAACCATTCTTGTGATTCTGTGATCTGGTTATGGAGAAATTTCGGTTAAGCTTTGGTAATTTCTACACCATCATCCACTGTAAAAAATAGTAATAATCCCAAAAATATTTGTATTATTAAAACTGTAAAAACAAAGGTGGGGGGAAAACACTGCTGCTGTCCTCTATAAATATAGTTGCAGAAACAGCATCAAAGAAAAAAGAAGATCAGTGTAAGCGAACAGATACTGCTGGCATGAGACTGGGAAGGTACATAATGCCAAGAATAAATTTGCATTCCAAAGTAGAGGTAGATTCCAAACAAAATTGTTGAGTTGTAGTAACCAAAAATAGGTAATAGTACAGTTTTCTGGAAGAGCAGGGAAATTGTCTCAAGCTGCTTTTAGTGTGAAGCTCACACATTTAGAGAAATGTGAGACTGCCAGTCTCCTAACGACTGAGGCTTGGTTAGACTCACTGAGAATAACTACACCATAAAATAAAGGCCAGTGAAAAAGTGAGCTCAGAAGCTGCAGTTTTGAGTGTTATGCACCACACTTGAAAATTTCTCCTGCAATAATTTGATTTTAAGGTTATACAAGGAAAACAGGATGATTCATAAGACTATTTCATGCCAAGATAATCTGGCCAGAGATAGCATTTTATAAAAATAGCACAGGATTCAAAGGTCCAAGTAATTATTGAAAATTTAGAGATATCATTACCTGGTGTCTTATGAATAAGAAATTGAACAATTTGAAATGGTCTCTTTGTTTAAAAAGCTAGGGAGATTGTGTGACGTTCTAGTGGATGTGCATGGCAAGGTTTTGGTAGCAGGGAGACAGGAGGGGTGGCTTCTGAGGCCACCCCTATTTCCAGCAGAGCCAGTGTGACTGGATCCAAGGAGGACACATCCCTGGCCAAGGTAAAGCCCATCTATGACAACAGTAGAACTTCTAGAATAACAGTTTTAAGGAGAAAAGTTACTGCAGAACAATTGCAGCTGTGACAGAGGAATGAGAATATGAGACAAACAGCCCTGCAGGCACCAAGATCACAGCTGAAGGAGGGGAATAAGGAGCTCCAGGCACTGGAGCAGAGATTTCTCTGCAGCCCATGGTGCAGACTGTGGCGAAGCGGCTGTGTTCCTACAGCCTGTGGAGGTACATGGTGGAGCAGAGATCCCATTTACAGCCTGTGAAGGACCTGCAGATGCATCAGAAGGAAGAGGACATCCTGTGGGAATCCCACACTGGATCAGGCTCCTGGCAGGACCTGTGGTCCTGTAGAAAGACAGGAATCCATGCTGGGTCAGGTTTGCTAGCAGGACTTGTGACCCCATGGAGGACTGCTGGAGCAGTCAGTGAAGAATCATAGCTTGTGGAAAGGACTCACATTGGATAAGATCATGGAGAATTGTCTTCTGAGAGAGGGATTCCCTACTGGGTCAGGGGAAGAGTGTGAGGAGTCCTCCTCCTGAGCAGGAAGGAGCATCAGAGACAGTGTCTGATGAACTGACCACAGTGTCTATTCCCCATCCCTTGGTGTTTCTGGTGGGAGGAGATAAAGAATTAGAGAGCAAAAGTAAGCCCAGGATGAAGGGAGGGAGAGAGAGTGAAGGTGTTTTAAGATAAGGATTTATTTTTCCTTAACCCACTTTGATCTGGTTGTTTATAAATTTAGCTAATTTCCCCAAGCTGAATCTGTTTTGCCTGTGCCAGTAACTGGTGAGTGATTTCTCCCTGTCTTTACCTTAATATATGAACCTTTGATTATATTTTCTCTCCTCTCTGGGGAGTGATAGAGCAGCTTTTTTGGGCACCTGGAGTCCAGCCAAGGTTAGCTCATCACAGAACTGGAAGCAGAAATTGCAACGTCTTAAACATACTGAGATATTTTCTGAAAACAAAAATTTATTAAATCCTCAGTATAATACAAGCTGAGGTAATGATCTTATCAAATAAGTGTATTTGCTAAGACTTAGCTATTATCACTCTCAGATTGGTATAAACCTCATAACAATTTAAAGCTGACCATGCTATCATGTCTTTCATCCCTCCAGACTGCTTAGCAGCACAGGATTATAACAGCAGGGATATTAAAAGTCCAATTAGTTCTAATAAGTCTTCAGCTTCTTTTCAGTGCTTATATATTTCTACCATATTTCCTGATATGGTTAAAATATCTAAAGCCAGAATTAGTAGTATAAGAATTGAAACAAACAAACAAACTTGAAAAAATGAACAAGCAAATAAACATCAAACAAACAAAAAAAATCGCAAACACAAAGCGACCCCCCAAAAAGTCCAGATTGTCCTGGACCAGGAACATTTGCATAGATTAATATCATAGGGGTGTTGGAGAAGAGGAAAAGAAAAAGCATCAGTGGGTAGCTTAGATTCCTACATTAAGATCTTATCAGATACACAAGATTATCTAATTTAAATATCTGAGATAAAGTCTGTGATTCTGAAAAATTTACTGCTATTGATGTGTGAGACTGAGCTGCATGGAAGACTCAGGTTTTCACTGTTAAATGTCTCAGGCATAAAATTTTCTCTTTTCATACATGCTCATAAAGTGCTTCATCTTGAAAAAGGCAGTAGAATTTGCTACTTCTATATTGACTAAATAGTAGTCACTTCATACTGTACACAGTATGAAGTGACAATAGCCACTTCCTTTAAAAAATTACTGGAGAATGTTTCTGTTTTTATACAAATTTTTTATGAGTATTACAGTTATGCAGCTTCTAAGCAACATAAATTTGGTTACCCATGTCAGTTACAGAGTATTTCCTGTGAATATTTCAGCATGATACAGAGAAGAAATACTCCATAAATACTCCCAAAAATATTTTATTTTTCAAATAAAGAAGAATGGAAGTTGAATTAGGTGATAAAGATGTGGAAAACATCTGAGTTGAGACTAATCTTACAGCCCATTATTTAATATACTTGCTTATAAAGTCTTAAAACTGTTTAAGCATCTAGCATGGATTACTTGTTGCTCAAGATGGACAAGATGACATCCATCAGTGTAAGATTCCTAAGTTCCATAAAGGGGATTTAGGATATACCAAATCATACTGCTTCCCCCATATATAACTGGAATCAGCTTCCCAGTCAGCATGACAAATACTTTGAAAGCCAGTTTAGTGAAATGCTGAATATTCCTAAAAGTAAGGTAAGAGACAACACATGGTGTCTGGTAGTTAAATAAATATGTACATTTCAGCGCCTAATAGTGTTGCTTATCCTAGTTTTACTGACTCAGGTGAATCTGAAAGCACACCTTTTTGTACTGTAGTCACAGAAGAGATGGACTGGAACTGTCTGCAAAAATCTTTATACATGTTTAAAAATAGCCAGACACATGGAGCTGCAAGATGCCATTCAAACTTACATGTCTGTCAGGATACATACCAATATTGGCAACTATCCCTTAATTTTCTGGGAAAAAAAGAAGAGGTATTTTTGTCTTTTTCTTTTTCTTTTTCTTTGGAAACAAATCTGAACTTCAGAAGGTCCTCTGGTTTTAATCTGCAATAGGTGTAAATATTTAAATATAAAATTTGTAGAGCACTAGTCACTGTCTAAATGTGAAATGTGTTGTACATATAGTCTTCCTCAAATCTAATGACAAAGAATATCATGGTAGTCATGTACCAATGTATTTATGACAACAGTCTACACGTAATGATCTCATGTATCCTTCTGACTGCACACTGTAAATGCTGTAGGGCTGTGGTCCTGCAGATCAGCTCAAACTCCTTCAGCTCTCTACGTTCCCACAGCACATAATGGAGTGAACAAAATAAATGGTAGGAAGCTACTAGTATCTATGCCTGTGCACCATGCTTTTCCCATTTTCACTCACATAAAATCTGTAGATGTTAATTTTTTGTTTGGCAGATACTCTGAAAACAACTGCCGAAACACAATTTGCTGTACAGAAGAGTGTGAGATTGCAGCTTATTGAGGTTTGGATATTAATATGCTTGAGCAGCCCTTAAAACAATGGTAAGCTTTGCACAGTTAAGCAGAAAAGTGTTATCATATGTCTTCAGAGAATACTTTGAACAGATACTTTGCATAACCTTTTGGCATCATGCTAAAAAGATTCCTGGAAATAATGGACCTCCAGACTAACTATAGTCTGAATATCATATATTCATATGACTATCAATATAGTTAGCTATCTAAATGGTAGTTTTTAAATTAACTCTTTTGGTCAGCTAATTAACATCCAAATAAATTGATTCAGTTTGACCTGAAAATTAGAATCAAGTAAATCATGTAAACATTTATATCTTTAAGATGAAGTTGTCTATTATCTTAAGTGTCACAGCTTTTCTCTAGGTTCAATAATAAAAGATTTCTAACAACAAAAAAAAAATTTCTGTAAAATAGGTGAATTAAACTGCATTTATACATATACATATACATATAATTGCTTCAGTATTCCTGGATCCAGGTGTACATACTAAAGAGCAACTGACTTTACACAAAAACCATAAAAGGATAGACATCAGCATTTTTTCACATCTGATTTTCTGATTGTCTTTATATATACAATATACATGTGTATATATATATATATATATAAAATAAGAACTAACATTTACCTAAAAACTTACTGTTAAAGGGTACCAAAGGTAGAAATTTGTAAATTCGACTTGCCCACTTAATGTAAATGATGTATTACACTTCAATTAGAAGGCTTGCTAGACTTGGTGTGACAATTCTGACAGGAAATGTAGTAAAAATGACTAAAATATCCTAATTGATTGAATAATTTGTCACATCTGGTCAGTATAGAGATACTGCTGGTTTATATCCTGTGTTAGATTTCCATTAAGAAATAATGCATGAGATTAATACAGGAATTTAATATGATTTATAAATAGGGACACATTAAATATTAATATGCATTTCAGTATAGGTTGCTCATAGTATATAGTAATTATTAATTTATACATGTGAATATTACAAGAGTGTGTAATATCAATAGATATAAGTTCAACAAAAGAACATAATGAATGCTTGTTTAAGACTATGGTTTCAGGCAGATTGCTTATTTACAGAACATTAGAAGTGGGGTTCATTTGACTTTACTTTAGATGCCTAAAATTCCTCTGAAATTTTGGCGAGCGATGGAAAGAATGCAATAATCCCAGCCTTTCAATAGCTGCCTACTGTCAACGTCCAGATATGGTGAGGTGAGTCCCACTGCAAAACTTATGGGAATTGAATAAACTTACAAAGATCTTATTTAATTAAATTTAGTATTATTAATAATGCTGACTATAACCATGTTTTGAAATAGACCTCAATAAATTAACACTCTAGAAGTAAACCTTCATCTTTTGAGGGAAATACTTTTATACGTTACGTATTATAAGAAGGATGTAGAGACTAAGAAGTAAAAAATAATTTCCTAATAAGACATTGAGAAGCAAACAATTTTCTGCAGCAAAAATGTGTTTGTGAAGAACGTCTTTATCCTCACTCATTTGTGGGGGATCAATCTTAATTAACTTTAATCAACTAAATTATGTTACTCAGAATTCGTTTATTAACTGACAGAAACCTTTTAAAGGTGATTCATTGGCTATACATCCAATTTTTAGATGGTGAAAGCAGAATTGTTTTCCACTTATGATTCTGGAATTCTCCTAACCAAGTAATGAGAATACATTGGTGGTGGTATATTTTTAATTTTTTTTTTTTAAGCATTTAGAAATTAAGGATGGAATTTGACCTAAATTATAATGGGTGATGAAACTGTTATTAATTTAATTCATTATTTTAGAATGCAAATTAATCTTGTGGACAAAATAATAAGCATGGGTATAAATTTGAGCATATATTCTACTTAAACACTTTCTTCTATTCTCCAGAACATGCAAGGTGCATAATAAAACTATTAAATAGCTGCTTTTATAATAGAATAGAATAGAATAGAATAGAATAGAATAGAATAATAGAATAGAATGCCAAACTGGCATAAGAACTTGGTGGTTTGGTAGGTTGATTGGAGGGTAAAGGAGGTGGTGTCTGGATGTTTCTTTGGTTTGCTTTGGTTTGTTTTATTTCTCAAGCTTCACATGAATATCTATTCCAGAATCCAAGTCTCTGACTAATATATTTTTGGATGAAGTGATCTGCTGGAGGAGACACATAAGACATGCAATTGGAAGACTACACTGTGTTGTTTGTAGAAGGCCTCACCCACTTTGTCATCTCAATCGGGTGGTTTGTAGCAGGTGCTCACTGTGACTTCCTCCTCCTTGTTGGCATCTTCTCTGATCCTGTTCCACACATGTGAGCTGTTGCTTTGCATAGACCACAATCTTCCCACCTTGCTTCCTCTTCCCAATTTTCCTAAAGGGCCTGTGAACATTCATGAAAACCACTCCACTGCATCGCTGTGATCTTCTGTGATAAGGCCATAATTGTGCAACTATTCATAGGTTTTCAGTTCCTTCTCTTTGTTTCTCATGTTTCCACAACTCATATACACTTCTAGACATACCATTTTTTCCAAAGAGAGGTTGAGGTTTTTCCCTATAATTCTGTCTCTGGTGTGCTACCTACAATCTCCTCCTCCCTCACTTATCTGCAGGGATTGATCTCCAGTGCCTGAAGACCCTGACTTAAATAACTCCTCACAAGGTTAGAAAGCCAGTTGGGAAAGACTCTATGCCACTCTCCTTGGCAGTGTCTCCTCAAAGAGGTTCACACAATGGCAGAGGTCTGCAAAGGACACCTGCTGTACAACCAGAGGTAAGTTTATGAGTGCATCCCTCTCCTGATTTGGCCTCACCCCTTGACTGGCAGCACCAAGAGCAGTATCTCCATGTTCATCCCCTATACTCTAGGTTAAAGACGTATATAGTGACTATTTATTCAAGATTTCCCCTGGCAGATCAGTCTGTGCAGATGAGCAGCAAGGAGGCCAAGGTGACATTTTGGCTCTTGCCTTTGTAGTCTCCACAAATATCCTAGTGATTTATCCTTCATCTGAACACTGTTGCTATGCAATACTCCTGTTTTATTACTCATCTCCACCAGCAGGGAAGGGGAGGCAGTCCCTCCTGAACCCTGCTGGCTTCTGGAACACAAGGCAGTACCTACAGTCTGTGTCTGGCTATTTGTGTCCTTCCCTAAGATCTCCTCCTAGATAAAGACCTTTAACATGATGGGGTGGTCACAGCAGGTTTTACTCTATAGTTACCACTACTGCTCCATCAGCTTTTGCAGCACTGAGCAGAGCCTGTTGCTTGCCCCTGTAGACCAGTCAAAACAGTAGGTGCCTTATACCTGTATGCCAGTCTTAGTTACAGGGCTTTTGGTCACTGATGTTGTCAGGTGTTAGTTAAATAGGAAGCTGGCCACGAGCCTCTACAGTTCCTGCATAAATTCTCACTCAGTAGGCAACTTTTCATAGTCTCTTTTGCTTCCCAACTTCTGTAAATGCTGGGTTCTTGGCACTATCCCTTCTGTTCTGTGTTCCACTTCATCTCACACTGTGCTTGTCAGACAATGCATCTGCAAAGACCCTCTGGTGAGAATGAAAGTGTTCAATAGCTATCTGTAACACTTGTCTTTTGGTAAAGGAAGTGAGGAATGAATGTTTTCAGGACTAAAAGATTCAGAAAACATCTGAAGATTTTGTGCAGGGTGTTGCTGTAATTGAAGTCAAACTCAAAAAAAAAAAAAAAAAAAAGAAACCCGAAAAAATAAACCCAAAATGAAATTCAATGAAAATTCTCACTGAATTTAGTGGAAAAAGATAAAATCCTTTACAGACTCCCTGAATTGCATGTTCTGAAAGAACTTGGTCTTAGGGGCAGTCATTTTGCAATATTCTTTTTCCTCTTCAGACAAAATGCTCCTGTTATAAACAAACACAATCATCACTTTAATTTCACTTTAGTATCCATGGCATTGAAAATCTGCTTGGAAAAAAGAACCAAAAAACATGCAAGCATTTTCTTATTAGCAGTCTAGTATGCCTTCTGAGAGCCAGGGCCTTGGAACATAAAATCATAGGACCATATGATAATTCAGGCTGGAGGGAACTTTAGGATGATCTAGTCTGACCTCCTGCTCAGAGCTACAATGGTCAAGTTAAGCCAGGTTGCTCAGAATGCACTCATTTGGTTCTTGAAACACCTCTACAGTGGAGGTGCCAAAGGCTCTCTGGGCAATTTGTTCCACTGACTTTTTGTCCGCATGGGGAATGATTTTTCTTCATATGCAGTCCTAGGCTGTCTTGTTTTAATTTATGTGCCTGGTCTCTCATCCTCCCATAGTGCACCACTGTTAAGGGTCTGACTCTGTCCTGTCTATGACTTTCCCACAGGCATTGCTGGCTGTTGTTGGGTCTCCCTTCTTTCTCAGGATAAACAGCCCCAGTCCCTCCACTATTTCACAAGACACCACATCTAAAGCTTCTGTTGATTATTATGTCAAAATCAGTTTTGCCTTGTTAGTGTGTCACTCTTGCTGCCAAACACAACATTTGAATGCAGAAGTTATGTCAGAAACTGTTCAGAGAACTCAGGAGTTTGCATTTCACAATATTTTCCTTTCCTGTATCTGGCATTTGAAATCTTCCATACAAATGAGAAACTAATACTGAAGCTCCCTCAGGTTTTAGAGAAATTTCATCCACTTTCTTGCTATGAAGGTTTGAGGTTGGGTAGATGCCAGGTGCCCACCAAAGTCACTCTGACTCCCCTCCTCAACTGGACAGGGCAGAGAAAATAAATCTAAAAGCTCATGGGTTCAGATAAGGGAAAGGGAGACATCACCCACCAGTTACTGTCATGGGCAAAACAGACTTACCTTGGGGAAATTGCTTAAATTAATTACCAATCAAAACTGGAGTAGGATAATGAGAAGAAAAATCTTAAAACCTTCCTCTCCACATTCCTCTCTCATTTCCAGGTTTAACTTTATTCCCAATTCTGTACATCCTCCCTTGAATGGTGCAGAGAGATGGGGAATAAAGGTTAGCCAGTCACATGTTGTTTCTGTTGTTGCTTCCTGTTGGAGGTTAATTTTTCACAAATGGGACGGGACTGCCAGGTGACACGTCATGAGCTTTATTGGGGCACCAGTCTCAGCTACAAATACAGGAGATGGCACAAGCTCACATCTGCCACGAGCAGCTGGAGATCTCTTTGTTACAGAACATTTTAAAAGCTTTTCAGCCAATAGCAAGTTGCTAAAGCTTACACACAATTTTCTAGTCAATCAATAAAAGCACATGTACACCTGCTTCAAACAATACTTGTTTGTGTGCTTTCTATTAACAATACACAATACTCCGTTATTAAGCTTAAAACTTTCTACTATCTTGGTAAGCATATTTTTCTGCAGCCTTAAGGTCTATCTTAGCCAAGCCTGAAAACTCATTGTTTCATGTCCTTGCATATTGTATTATTGTAGCTTCTTTATTTTCAGATGTATTTGCAGCTGCAGCTAGCTCTAAATTCTCTGCTTTTTCTTTTCTGAGGCTTATTTTCACAGTTTCTTAAAGGCTTCTTACTTTTGCTGTTTCCCACATCTCCGTCTTAGAGAGAGGAGTCCTCCCCCTGCTTCAGTGTGGGGTCCCTCCTATGGGAGACAGTCTTCCATTAACTTCTCCAGCATGAGTCCTTCCCACAGCCTGTAGTTCTTGATGAACAGCTCCAACATGGATCTCTTTCCGTGGGTTGCAGTCCTTCAGGAAAAAGCTGCTCTAATGTGGAGCCTCATAATCTTGCCACAAATCCACAAATCTTACCAGCAAAGCTACTCTTGAGCGGGCTTCTTTTTCCATGGGTCTGCAGGTCCTGCCCAGAGCCTGCTTCAGTGTGGGATTGCCACAATGTCACGGTCTCCTCTCAGGCATCCATGTGCTTTGGCATGGGGTCCTCCACAGGCTGCAGGTGGATCTTTGCTCCACCTTGGACCTCCTTGGCTGCAAGGGCACAGCTGCTTCACCACGGGCTGCACCACAGGCTACAGAGAAATCTCTGCTCCAGTGTCTGGAACACCTCCTCAACTTCCTTCTCCAATGCCATTGGTCTGCAAGGCTGTTTCCCTCACACATTCCTCTCTTCTCTGGCTGCAAGTACTTCTGTGCCATAAAATTTTATTTTCTTGTTAAATATGTTGTCACAGAGTTGTTACCAGCATCTCTGTTTGACAGCCCTGGTCAGAGGTGGATCCGTCCTGGCATTGGCTCTGTCAGATATAGGGTAAACTTTATCAGCTTTTCAGAGCAGCCACTCCTATAGCCCTCACCACTGCCAAAACCTTGCCACACCACCCTGATACAAATCCTCAGGTTGATATTTCTGCATTCTGGGGTTTGGAAATAAGGCAGAAAAAATTAAAAAGGAAAAGAGGGGGAGTGAATTAAGTAGGAAGGTTCACACAGAAGAGAACAAAAACATGGAATAGAAATATTTTCCTGATATCTGTCTTTCATATGAAATGTAGGAGGCTCAATCCAGCTAGCTCTAACATGAGTACAACTCCACACAGTATGATTACAAGAGTACAGCAGGGAAATGAGTTGAGTATTATATGCTTGTGGTTTTCCCTGGATTTTATTAACCTTTCTAGTTTTCTACTGCATGAAATTTTGTCACAGGCTTAAGATTTTTCCCACATTATTAGGTCTTCATAGCAGTGATCAGCTGCCTTTGCTTCTTGGAGTTCTTCACTGACTGTGGGCAGGACCCCTTGCACCACAGAAAAAAACCAAACCTGCATCCAAAATATCTTTTTGTGAAAGATTGATTGGTTTTCAGGTGCATTAGTGTGGATGGCAAACAGGAGGTGATATACTGAAGAGTCTGACATATTTTAGAAACATTATTATGTTTAATTTATTATAACTATTTACAGTAGTATGTTGTCACTGCAAGACCAGTACAAATAAAAGACAAATTGCAATACAGCACTTTTTCTCAATGAAATTATCTTAACAGAGAAAAAACAAAAAGAGTAAAAATATTTTAAGATTGCATTGTTGACAATTGATTTAAAATTTTTACAATACTTTAACTGGTGGCAAAAGAATAAAATATTTCAAATAAATAAAAACATATTTTGATTACTGATGATGTTATACAGGTTTAGACTAGGCAGGTGACATTTTAGTCAGTTCAAAACTTCCCGAGATCTAACCTTTTCTGTGGTTCAAATTCTGTTTATGATATCCTTTTAAGTCCTGCAGTTAAGCAATCATTCCCAGAAGCCAGGCTTTTTTAAGGCAGCACTTTTGAGAATGATTTTATAGAAGTAATAAGATCAGCATTTACAGAAAAAAAAAGAGACATTGTTAGAATTACTGTATACTGAAAGCATCACTTACAGGAATTGCTAAAGAAACTTACAACTTTTCTTTCTCATGTAGACAAACTCCCAACTAATGAAATTACCAATATACCTGTGGGCCAGCATATGCCTGGATACCCTAAGGTTAGTTAATGTCTTTGTAGGAACCAGAATTTAGTAGGCAACAAAACTCTACTTACGCCCTAGAAAAATAAAACAATAAAAAGTAGTTGACTTAAAAGAAATATACAAAATTATATATATTAAAATCTGTAGTTATCAAATTAACTGTCCAAATTACTGTTAGGGAAGTGCTCATATAACCTTTCTAGTCAGACTTTTTCTTGGATTGCTTACTTGATTTCTTTATCTACAAGAATATGATGGTGATTGTAATGGTAAAGTTTTCCTCTTTATTTTCAGAGTTGCAAGCTGCAGCTTTTAATATATATATATATGCTTTTGTGCATGTATATGTGGACTTGCAGATATGTATACATCTCTGATACTAATTAGGGAGCTGAGAGAAAGGTTGTAAATGAATGATCAATCACATGTTCATACAGAGTATTTGGGGTATGTTCTAACTACAGATAGACAGAAGCACAGTTCTGCTATGTGCAAAATAGAGCTGGAAAGGGATGGAGAACCACTGTAAAAATGTTTGGAACACCTATGCCACATAGATACTGGTGCTTCTTGACTACCAGAAATAGAAGTTGCCAGCTATCACTGTGGGGAAACAAACATGTAGTAGTGCAGGAAACAAAAACTAATGGAAGAGTGACATTAAATATGGACAGAAACATTAACTACAGGGAACCACCTTTGTTTGAAAATGATGGCAAAGAAATAGCTCAGTGCATAATGAGATTGTTAATTTCAAGCCCTTCCCACGGTTCATGCTCAAGAATACTAAATGACAGAAGAAAAAAAAGCCATGGAGACAGACTAGGGAAGCTGAGAGGGAAATGGTTTTAAAGTCAACCTGTCTTTGAAGCACTTAACTTTGAACTGATCTCTCTGGACCTATTTTTCTCATTAGGCAGAGATGGCTAAGAGCAGCACTCATTAAAGAAGCATGAGATTCCCCAGGGCTATTGAATCAAGCTTGAAGTTAAAAAATGTCTTAATCATCTCTTTCTAATATCTATATTTCACTCTGTCTTTTTTGCTTGCTCTCCTTTCACCCACCACTGCTACATAATTACCAGGTAAAAAGTTTCTAAATCCTGGATTTAAAAAGCTAACATGTTATATTTTTTAAACAGTAAAACCCCTACAGTTCTGCTATCTTTTTTTATAATTTAGGTGAAAGGATGACAGAAACATCAAAAAGGTGTGTGTTATCTATTTAAATGCCAAACCTGTTTCATGCTGGTTATGTCTATACCGCAAGGAATGTGACCTCCCCCTCCCTAGATGCTCAACTGTGTCCTGCTTAGGAAAAGGTCTGGGTTCCTACCCATGGTCCTCTGAAAAAAATAAACCTGGTGGCAGGATAGGAAGGGATCACAATAGCTACTGTAACTGTTCTTCTTTGGTTACTTCAAGTGGGGGCACATTAGTGTATGGTTTACAGAGTGCAACCAACACACAATTAGGACCTAGAAAAGTTTCACACATTCCTAAAGAAGAGGAAGTTGTGTGAAACAGCACACTCCTGGTGAAGCAGACAGTGCATGCCTCGGACAGGTGCAGTCCTCACTGGGTTAAGAACTGGCTGGGTGGTCAGGCCCAGAGTGGTGGTAGATGGTGTCACATCCAGTGGACAGCCAGTCACTAGTGGGTTCCCTCAAGGCTCAGTAGTGGGCATGCTTCTGTTTAATATCTTTATCAATGATCTGGATGAGGAGGTTGAGTGCACCCTCACTAAGTTTGGAGACAACTCTAAGTGGGGTATGAGTGTTAATCTGCTGTTGGGTAGGAAGGCTCTGCAGAGGGATATGGACGGACTCCATTAATGGGCAAAATCCAGTGGTATGAGGTTCAGGTCCTGCCTTTCAGTCACAAAAATCTCAGGAAAAATTACAGGATTGAGGAATAGTGTTTGGAAAGCTGCACATCAGTAAAGGACCTGGGGGTGCTGGTTGGCAGCAGCTGATCAACAATGTGTCCTTTGCAGAACAGAGGGCACAGGGGCCTGTGGCCCAACCAGGTGACTGGGCACTCAGGGACATGGCAGGAGCTGATGACCCCACACTTTCTCACCAAGACTGTGAGGGTATGGAAGACCAGGGTGTCCTTCTTTTAGGACCCCTCCTCAGAGAAAGCAGCTCAAGGTGGATTTTTTGTTATTTATTTTTTGCACCAAGACAACTAATTTAAAGATTAAGACATCTGGGAAGCTCATACAATTGTGTGAGTGTGGGGTGAGTAGCCATGAAGGGGCATTGGTCCTGGATCAGGTGGTACAAATATCACTGCCAGAGTGGCTCCTGGATGGCCAGATAAGGAAGTTTCCTTAACATTTCTACAAAATTTTCCTAAAATCTTAACATGAGACTTGAGATGTAAGACTCAAATCCTACCCCAGAAGGTATTTAGCAGGATTTAGACTTTTAAATATACTTGTCATATGTTGCTTGAGACATCTCAGGCTGAGATAGCCATGTGAGCCAGCAATTGCAACAGAGGGCTGTCATAAATCAAGTCCTGTTACTTATAACGTCTGTGTCACCTCAGAGTTATTGCCTCTGTTCTACTATGTGGGCAGAGGGAAGATCCAGTCTGTAAGGGAACATTCTTGGAAAATTGCCTTTGTTCAAAAAATGAATACTCAATCTTTACTTAAAGGGATGTCTTATTCACTTGTCAGATGGCTGTTCTTGATTGAATCTCAAAAACAAAAATTATGTTTTCCATTTTTAAAAAATAGGGGATTTTACCTACTAAATACTCACACACATACACACACACACACACACACACACATATATATATAAACTTGAGGTAGATAAAATAAATAAGTAGAATACATTAAATAAAACTTCTGGATGCATCTACACTGCCAAAGAAGGACAATGAGTGAGCTTTGATCCTTTAAATTGGACACTTGCTTAGATGTGAATTCATTTCTTAAGCATTTGGACAAATTCACTGAAGACAGTACAAAGCATGGTTCCAAGAAAAGTTAATTCCAAGCAACATTACTAGAAAACAGCCTAACACTTCAAGCATAGCTTCAAGAACTCTACAGTCTGTCATTCTTATTCCATTCTACTCATATTTTTCACTTTTTTAAACTGAATTATTTCATTACTGATAAAATGCAAAAGATAAATTCAAGATTTGTTTCTACATACAAATTGTATGTGGTCAGTGTTGATGTATGCAAAGAACTAAGTTTTCAAATGTGTCTTTTTTTTACATCATATATCTTTAGTATCATAAACTCTACATGATGAATGATGCCCAGTATTTTTGGTCTGCTTGCAGATAAAGGATAATGATCCAAGTGTCTGCCTTTAAGATTTTTTTGTTTGTTAGCCTCAGATCCATACATGGATCATGAGTATGATAGTGACATAAGGTGACACATAAGTTTTTATGTGGTTTAAAAATAGGTAGAATAAAATTATTTTTTCCTGAATTATTATAGAGAGCAGAGACTGCCATTTGTCTTATTCATGGAAGAACTCTCAGATGTAGGACATTATGCAAATAGAGAATATACTGAAAAAAATATATAGTGCTTCTCAAAGTTTTGCAACTGGAAATGACTGAAAAATATAAAAGAAAAGGTTTTTATTATTTTTATTTATTGAATTAACAAAATGTCTACTTTAGTAGATTATTTGACTAACAACAGATATGTTTTTTTACTTCATGGTTCATCTACCATCTTGCTTGAGCACATCTGTGTAAAGTCTTAACTCAGAAATTATCTTCTGCACTAGGAAGAGCAATCAGATACATTTCTTTTATAATATTACTATTTATATCTTAAACATCTGTGTGTTAATTTACTAGCACAGTACTAGAAATACTAATACTCGCTTAATTGATTATTAGGAGGACTAAATTCAAATGTATTAGGAATACTGAAAGGATGCAAAAACGTTTGTACAGTCAAACTGTGTAAATTTCAGCATTTTAGAAACAATTGTTCTGGTTAGTCACAGACAGCAAATAAGTACCATGCAGCCTCTTGCTCACTCCCCCCACCCAGGCAGGATAGGGAAGAAAAATTGGAGTGTTCCTGGATGTGTTTCATCTTGGCTTCTTGTGCTCCTGCTCACTGGCCAAACATGGGAAACACGAAAGCATTTAGAAGTAAGCATTACTCAGCAACAACTCAAATACCAGTGTGCTATCAACATTATTCTCAGACTAAATCCAAATCACAACACTGTACCAGCTACTAGAAATAAAATTAACTCTTCATTAAAACCAGGACACCACTTTAAGATAAAATAATATCTGTAAATTTGGAACAAATCCCTTCATCTAAGATGAAAAAAAAGTGAGAATTAGGACTTTATCCAGCTAACTACCCTAAAGATCTACAGCATAAAGCAGAATTAGAGAAGTTATTCTTCCACTACAGGGTTATAGCACTGTCTGGATCCCTCTTTCTCATCTTTCAGAATTAGACTTCCCTTTTTTTCCAACTGCAACAAAAATAGAATGCATTTAGTGACATAGTCATCACTTTGATCAAAAGAAACTCAAGATATTTGTTGTCTATGAGACATTGTTTTTGTATAGTAAGTCATTATCTTGTAAATTTAAGTAAGTAATTTTTAGTGATAATGACACTGATGCTTAAGTTATAATGTGCTGGTTTCAATTCTTGAAAATTTAATTCACATTTAAAATAAAAGAATTCATCTTTTGCTTTTGGGAAATAAGTGTTCTCTAACCCTTGCAATATTGTTTTTTCCTTGTTAAGGTGTTGGGAAAAATATAGGGATTCTGTCTGGTTGTGTAAGAATGAGATTAGGAAGGCCAAGGAGCACCTGGAACTGAATTTATTAAAAGATACAAAGACTAATAGGAACAGCTTCTATAGGAATGTCAGCCAGAAAAGAAAGCCCTCCTCTGTGAGCCATACAGACAAACTGATACAGAGAGACAAGGGGAATGCTGAGGTACTCCAGAACACGTTTTTTGCCTCACCCTTCACTGGCAGCCTTGCTTCCCACACTGCATCAGCAGGTGGACTGTAAGAGAGGAACTGGGGGAACAAAGTCCCTCCCACTGTAAGGAAAGATCAGGTTCATGATGACCTCATGAACCTGAACATGCATAAGTCTATGGGACCTGAAGGAAGGGATCTGAGAGTTTTGAGGCTTTAGTAATTGCCAAGGCATCCTCCATGATATTTCAAAATAACAGTCAGATGAAGTTCTCAGTGACTGGAAAAAGGGAAATATTGCACCCAATTTTAAAAAGGGTGGAAAGGAGGACCCTGAGAATGACTGACCTGTGAGCCTGACCTCTGTATCTGGAAAGATTGTGGAGCATATTATCCTAGAGGCCAGGCTATGGCACATGGTGGGCAGGGAGGTGATTTGAGACAGCGAGTATGGTTTCACCATGAACAATTCCTGCCTGGCCAACCTAGTGGCCTTCTATGATGATCTGACTAAATCAGTGGACAAGGGAAGAGTAGTGGATGTCACATCCAGACGGTCAATGACCCAATGCCCACAAGGACATCAGTAACAAGTGGTGCTCCTCAGAGGTCCATATTGGGACTAATACTCTTTAATACCTTCATCAAGGATAAAGACAATGGGATTGAGTGAACTCTTAGGAAGTTTGCAGAGGCCACTAAGCTGACTGGTGTGGTTGTCACATCTAAGGGGCACTATGCCATCAAGAGAGACCTGGAAAAGCTCAGGAAGTAGACCTACGTAAACCTCCAGGGATGAAGTAGATAACTTTAAAGATCTCTTCCAATACAAACTATTCCATGATATTATGAAAGGGGATAGAGCCAGGCTCTCTTTAGTGGCATAAGAGGAGGCAATGAGCACAAACTGAACACAGGAAGTTCCCTTTGAAAACCAGGAAAGAGTTTTTTTATTGAAAAAGAAGACTGAATCCTGACACAGGTTGTCCAGAGAGGTTGTAGGATTTCCCTCCTTGAAGGTACTTTAAAGTTGTTTGGACATGAATCTGGGGAGTCAGCTTGAGCAGTGTGGTAGGAGCAAATAACCTCAAGTATTCCCTTCCAACTGCAACTGTAATATGATTCAGTGACTGTCACTGCTTAAGGACATCACTGAAGTTCATCAACATTTGGACCCAGAATGGAAAACAGAATATCTATATGAAAACTCAATATATATTTTCCTATTCTTTCAACAAGTCTAATAAAAAAAAACCAAATAAACAAACCAAAAAACTACAAAAAAACCCAACAAGCAAACTCCACATATTTACAGGAAAAATAAAAAAGACCCCATAGTATCGTGCACTTGACTTACTGCCTATTTTACACTCGTAAGTAAGTAATTTTTAGTTGTCTAGGGTGAAATAAGTAATTTTTAATTGTCTAGGGTAAAATAAAACATGTCTTTCTTCAAAGTTAAGTGTATATGTCAACATGAAATCAGTAGAGAACAGTCAAACTCCAGTTCAGTGAAGCTTGATATTTATGTAGAATCATAGGCACCTCAAAAGGGAAATTAAGCACACTGATTTTGGGCACTCCCTCTCCACTGACCATGTAATAGGGTGCTGATCTTAAAAGCTAAGCACTTCTAGAAAGTTAGATTCTGTTTATCTTTAGCAATTATCTGAAGATTATTCCTTAATAGAGAAAAGTTGCATCCTTTCCTAAAAATATTTAAAATGCAGCTCTTATGTTCCCACTTCTGAAATATTACAGGTCCAGTTATTAAAAATGCCTCTGTCTGAATTAAGCTGCAAATAAGACCATATGCCAAAGTCAATAGTATGGATTTTACTTAACAGTAAATGTGAGAGGGAGAGAGATGAGGATAGAGAAATTATAGTCAATTATAGTCACCACCCCATGCATACCCTTTTTCTTGTGGCCTTCTCTGTGGTGTGGGTTCCCAGAGTGTTTTTCTGGAGGATACACTTCTGTACAGTCCAAGTCCCAGATATCCAGAGCCATATGTGTGATTCCCACAGCTTTGGATGGCATGTGAATAAGCAATTGTTTCCTTTCCCACACTTTGCCATGGTCGACATTTTTGTCTGAATAGGTTACCCAGATTTGCTTCCCCAGGCCTGGCATCTTCCTATTGTTGCATCTGTGCTTTTCCCACAGTCTGCAAACTGGTGTATTTTCTGGTGTGCTAATTCCAAACCTTTCACCTCGTGTAGGCCTGAAATTAACACCTCTATTTTTGTCATCTCTGCCTGTCTTAAGTTAGTTTATCTTGTAGGAACGTCCTCCTTTGTCAGAATTTGAGACAATTTGTTGTGTTCTTTAAGTCCTGACAACAGCATCTACTGGAATGAAACTTCGAAGAAGTCCAGACACAGTCCTTACCATAAAATTTTGCAGCAGTATTGTATGAAAAATAGAACAAATTGAAACAAAACTAATCGCATGAATGGCATTCTTATGTCTCATCACAGATGTCACTATTTCTCATCTGACTGCTCAAACTGAAAGAATCAGACTCTGCCTTTCTGCTTTCTGCTTCTTGCACTCCTGGCTGACCACAATTCAGCCTCAGGAGGAGGAACAGAGTGATTTTGAAATGTCTCTTAGATGGTGAGGACACCAGTCCTCAAGGGCTACAGAGTAGGAGCAGTGTGCACCTGTTGCAGCGTGCACTTTGTGCTCGGGTGGGTAGGGAGGCTGGGCATGGTGTTAGTATGGGTACACTCTGCACTTTGGGGAAGAGGATATATAATGCAGACAGGTTTTACAGAATACTTAAAGATTTAAAGGGGATGCACTAAACTAGTATTAAGACAAAAGCTGGACCTAGATGTTTGGCTGTAATAAATCTCTTTTTTTCTGAATGTCTTATAAGCTAGTCAAGAGAGCACTTTCCCAAAATACGGGCCATGACAGTTTTATTCTCTCTAGGCCAAGAGTTTTATTTCCTGAAAATTTTACACCAGAAGCCAAGTCTTCCAACATCCAAACTAAATACTTTAATCATAAAACTTAAACTCATAAGGCAAATATCATTCTGTTAACCCTATGGTCATTTGGCTGGGCAAGCATTTGACAGTTTGTGTGAACACTGGCAAAATTTAAATAATAAAAATAATTAAATAATGAAATAATTTAGTTAATTAATTTATTAATACTGAAAATTAAGTAATGGGAAAATTCATAATCTGTCATTAACCCGATATTGGACATGAACATTACTTAATCTGACTCTAGACATCTTCAAAGTAGACCTATGTCTGAGCTACTAATGCTCAATTATCCTTATAGCCAGGAAAGGCATATAGAAATTTTAGAAATCTTTTAGTTGAACCATATTGAAATCATCTCTTGTGTTTTTATTAATTCCATATCTAACAGCTAAATCTTCACTGCTGATAAAGGCTCAAATGTAAGTGAACCTAAATGAAGCACATTTTACCACTTACGTCTGTTTAACTAATAAAGATATTTGAGGTGCAAGCTTTCTGAAACAGAAGACTTAGACCACTGTAGAGCATCTTGAAAAAACCTTCCCAGTGAGAATTAATGACTAAGAAAATAGTATCAAAGTTGATTGAGCAAGGTACAAGGAAATAAAAAAAGAAGTGAGAGGATTCTAAGAAAATTCTGCAGAAAACTGAAGGAAATAGAAGTGTGTGAGATGGGGTTACTTGTTATTTATTTTGACAATGTCTATGTCTCACTTTTGACCTGTCAACAAGTAGTGCAATCTTGTCACAGTAATTCCTTGGGAAATGTCTACAGTATGTGCTTTATCAATTATGATTCTGTGAGAGACTAAGTTATACAAAGCAGAATACTATGTGCAATTAAGGTAGGTATACGACATCTTTGGCTAACCTATCTCAGATGGCCTGAAAGCACATTAACCATGAACTATAATCTAACTAAATACTATATATAGGTAATCAAAGAAGTGAAACCAATTAGATTATAATTCCAACAAGTACAATTTGAACACTGAGTTGTTTTGTTTCAGATATTTTTTCCCCAGTAGAACTTAAGGAGTATACTTCATGAAACATCCATGAGCTATTTCTTTTTAATGATACATCCACTCTTTCTCAGAGAGTATGACTGAAAAGTGTAAGAGAAAATATGGCATATAGATTGAGTGATTACAGCTACCAAAAATATAATATTTCAATTCTTGGAGAAGTTAAAGAACAAATTTTGCCATGCCCTGAAGTAAAATAGCTATATGTTGAAGCTATATAGACTCACTATGCTATGTTATTATCTGTTTAAATCTAGAATAAGCCTTTTCCTTATAAATTTAGTGGATTCCATCTCCTGAGATGCTCCGTGATCCAAAAGTACAGATGCATAAAGGACAGTTGATGTGCTTAGACACCATATGTGCTTAAGGCACCTTGACATATTAGACCCTATAAATGTAATGCATGGCTGATCTGTATGTTTACGTTGAAAGAAAATGAAGTCTTACTGTTCAACATAATTCTAACTCAGAAGGATAACCAGTATTCAAATCAAACCTATGAAAAAATAGTAATGCTTTTCAAAGACCAACATGACAGATCATGATCTGTAGGATTATTTTATACTTCTGTCAACTTTATACACATATGTTTAGACTGTATACCTACATCATACACTGGTTTCAGTATTTATTCTGAAAACGATCAAATTAAGGGAGGGTTTTTTTCTCATTATTTTGAATTTGTTTAATTACTGTGAATTTTATCATAGACCAAGCTAAGACGAAGCAATTTTACGTAGCTGGGACCTTGTATGTGTGTGTTTTGCCCTGAAAAGTGGAATTTAAAGTATTTCTCTCAGTGAGACTGTTACTGACATTTATCTTCACTGTCTGGATTCTTATTTTCACAAAATATACAGAGTTAATTTCTTTTAGATTTTTTGCCTTTCTTTCAAATTTCATAAATAGAAGACTGCTAGTTCAGAATATATGAGAGAGAAAAACAAAAATCCATGTGATAAGAAGTATTTGTAGTAAAACATCCACACAGTTAATTAATGACCTCCACACATTCTAGTATTTACATCTATCGTCATTATTGCTCCTTGGGTTTGATCCCACAAAATTCACATGCAGAGTAACGTGTGCATTAACAAGTGTAATTTAAAGCCCTGCAAGCACACAGGAATTTATATTAATGAGAACCTGCTGGAAGTCACTGCTGAGAGCCTTGGAAAAAGTAAGGCTTCTGAGAGGAACCAGAACACAAACATCCTATTAGCATGAGAAAGCCTTCTCTTTTTCTTTCTTTTATTTTTTCCAGGTGTGCATGTATGTGTGTTTTAGTCTTTGCACTCCCATTTATATCTACAGCTATTACTACCCATATCATTACCTGACGGAGTTGTGTAGCTTCCCCCACAGCACACATTAAACATGTACCTGATAACTGATAATAAAATATGTGATTCTCCATTCCTTTTTGGCTCCTGTCTTATTAGAAAAAGAGGCACAACTTTGTATATTTATGCAGAATAAATCAATACTAACCAAAGTAATTATCAAAAACTACTCCCCCACAACCCAATTAAGGTAACCCTCACATTCACAGCCAATATCCTGCCAGCTCTACAGTGAAATTCTTTCTGTCCTTCAATTCACATAACTGTCCTATTTTATTAGTCTAAATTAAAAACAGATAAAGTAAAGGTCATGACCAGCCTTTGGTGTTTGATCTGTTTTCCAAAAAAATAAAACCCCACACAAATACACCCACCACAATAATGAACCACAGAGCAAAATATAAAATGAAAAATAAAACCCCCAATAAATTCTTTCCTTAGAAACAAGACTAGCAGCCAGCAAGATATAGTAGAACAGGCAATATGAACAACTGGCTAATCATGTGGTGGCTTGCGTATTTTATCAATAAATTGATTTTTCATGAGGCTTTTCTTACATTTAGGAAACTTGAGGAGAATTTCTACTCCTCAGAATGCTTATCTATTAAATGAAATTATTGCCAAACCTAAAGTTTGTTGAGACAAAATTGAATTGAGAAAAATATCAGTAATTTAAAGAATAAAAAGAAACCCAGAAAAGAATGGTTGCAGTTATTGCATAACTGACAAAATAAGGTTCTGAACTTTGAGTTAGATGTATACTTTTTAAAAATATAAATTTGGTAAAGAATGAAAATGCTCTCACAATTATTCCAAGAACCCTTTGTTTTAAGATTGCAAGGAATAAGTATTTGAAAAACAATCTGTTTTATTTTATATCACAATTTATGTTTGGTGATGTGCTCGTATACTTCTTAGGTCACAATGAGCCTAGAATTATTTTAGCAATTAATTGCTTCATTCTTTTTAATTTTTTTTCTTCCTTAAGTGAGATATTTATGCATTCAAATTTGGTCTGGATCATCTTATAGGGTTGTGAATTTTGTTTGAGGATTATTTTCTGGTTTTGTGGTGATTTTTTTTTTTTTTTTTTTTTTGGGTGGGGGGAATATAACTACTATTATTATTAGGTATGTTATTAATTGATACCCTCATTTTTAAAATAGTCATGGTTGTTTATATATAGCTTTGGTATAAGATCTTAATGCATTCTCAATATGCAAAAAATTTGAGGTATGGGTTTTAATCTTTTCAAATAAAAGATTAATTTCTTCTTTAAACATACAGGGAGATTGATAATGTAGCTATATTTCAAAAAAGATTTACATTTTGAATTATTTTAACTCACAATCATCACTTGCCAATTCTCATAACACTTATCTTGTCCTCAAAGGAAAGACCAAGAGATATCCCTAGGCACCAAGAGGTCTAATTTAAGACATTGTCTTATTCAGAACAGACAGTTCATATGGCAAAAAAGCCACCTCAGGATAGGAATTAACATATTCAGAAGAGTTGAACCTTTCCCTGAAAGAACCTATATTCCTCCATTGAAAAATTAGTTGAAATATCTCTTAGTGAAGTGCCTCAAGTTAGGCAAGATATATCTAGTACTGGGGTTCATGGAACAAGGTCTAACAGTATGTCATTTTTATCACTCTTGTAGAGATTCTGGTTAAAAATATGATATGAATTTTGTGAGCAAATATAGGAAACAGTTAAAACCAGGACCAGTTATCTCATCTGAAAGGATTCAACATGTCTGAAGTACTGTCTTTGAAAAACTGTAAATATTTGTGAATGCTGTTTTGCACATGTGGAAGACAGATGAGTATAAATTTTCAATTTGCGCATTTTCAGGAATAGCTGAGGTGCTGGGAGCTATGTCATCAGGATCAAAGCCAATGATGTGAGCAGGGTCAGGCACAGGCCTGGGATATACATGGGCTGCCATGGGGACAGGGTTGTGTAGGCCAGTTGAAGAGGTCGGACCACTTATAGGGTCTGGCTCAGTAGGGCCAGGCAGGGCAGGGCTGCCCTGCAGCTCAGGCAGGGCTGCACTCAGCTAAGGCAGAGTTCAAGGGCTAGGGGTACACCTCAGCTGTGACTATCCTGCACGTCTGCCTGGGCGTCTCTTAACACCAACACTGGCTGTGTGGGGTCCACCCCTGGCTGTGTGGGCTCTGCTTTGTTCTTGAGCCCCAAAACCAAGCCTCTGGGGAGGGCTGGGATTGAAATACTCTCAAAAGGTTTCCACTGATAAGCTTTGCAAATATAACCATCTGTGCAGCTCTGTCTTATTTAATATTAGTTGTTACTTTCCTTTTCATATGGTCTCCTTGACAGATAGATTCATTTTACAAAGGACTGGCCTCAAAACTCAGACTTCTTCATAGCAAGAGAAATTACCATTTTCATGATTTTCACATCATAAAGCACAACAGGATGCTCAGAGGAGTTTGATTCAGTAGTTCTTAGTAATACTAAGTCCAAAATTAAATGCAACTCTTTGAAAGCATCAACTATAAAATGATTCACTGTCCATCACACATTATAAGGCACATCCTGATACTCTTTATCTTATGCATATTACTTCCAAAATTATATATGAAATTTCTATATTTGTCTGTAACTGTTAATAAAGTGCAAAAAAATTAAAGGTATTTATTACAAAGAATTGTGCATTTCAAAATTAATTTAAATGAAGTCTTCCATTGTTCCCCTATTGACTGTCAAAATTTTAAAAGTAGCTGTTTGGTAACGTATATGATTTATACTTGTCAATACCTGTATTTGGAAATTTAGAGGCAACATAAAGAGTTCATTCTTATATACTCAGCTTACTCAGGGTAAAAAATAACTAAAGATTAAATAACTTCTGTTCAATTCATTTAAATCATGCATATTCTCTGTGGTTATAGTTCACTTATATTTCTGAAGTGGTATTCAACATTAAAATAAAAATTCTCAGTAAAAACATTAACATAGTTAATGTAGCATTCTGGCTTCTGAGGCTCCTGCTCATTCTGCTCATTTAAGAGTGAAATTAATGAGTTTTCTTTTTTTTTTCCTTAGCAAAATAATAAGAACACAGTGATAATGCAACAACTCTCTAAGCAGTTCTTAGGAAATTATCTCATATTGATGAAAAGAGAAAGAATCTCAACTGCAATTTCTATAAATGCCGTAATTGATTAACACCTACTTAGCACAGCTGAGTTTACTGAATTGTAGGAGCTCTTTCAAAAAATATTGTATTGGTCTAAGTCAATGTTGTCACAGTTGAACCTCGTAGGCAAGTAAGCCATTTACTTACTCCCTTACAGAAGGATGGGGAAAAGATTTATAAGGGTAAAAGTGCAAAAACATGGGTGGAGATAGAGATGGTTTAATAGAGAAAAACAAAACTGCACATACCAGCAAAGCAAAAAGAGGAATTCATTGAATACTGCTCTCAGTAGGTAGGTGTGCAGTTATCTCCAGGAAAGCAAGGTTTCATCATCTATATCAGCTACCTGGGAAGAAAAAGACCATAACCGCTGATGTTAACCCCTTCTTCCTTTTTCTCCTAGCTTTTACTCTTGAGTACAATGTCATGTGGAATATCCCTTTGGTCAGCTGGGGTCAGCAGTCTCTGCTCTGTCCCCTGCCTAAATTCTTATGCAGAATATCTTACTTGCTAGTGAGAAGGCATGAAAAGAAGCAGAAAAAGCCTTGATCCTGTGAATGTAAAGCTCAGCAACAGCTAAAACATCAGGGTATCATCAACACAAATCTAAAACATAGTCTTGTATAAGCTACTATGAAGAAAACTAAACCTATCTCATCAAAATCAGGACAGTCAGCTACAATACTTACATAAATTAGTCTGAATAGATGAAGATCATTTTGTGTCTCGCCATTCTGCTTCTACTGGCAGGGAAAGAGTCAATACTTCTCAGATACAGACAGAAGTGTATTTATTAAATGCCGCAATCATTCAAAGGCAAACAGATGGCTGCTATTCAAACAGGGAAAAGCGGTGATTATACACATCTGTACAATACCAATAAACTCTAATATATCCGGAAGCAATTAACTGCTTTTTTTAGAGTAAAGCAAAGAGTTACTCAGAACAGCTTTCACTTCATTATTTGGTCAATTTTCCATAGGAGTTCTAACTATGCATAAACGGTTATCATAATAGTGAACACAGTAGGCTTCAATGATTGCTTACTGTGAGTTGAAAAATGCTCACATGGAAGGATATTGTAATTTCTTTCCATCACAAACCACCCCCCCCCGCCTTTTCTCTAATTTGCTATTAATAGGAATTTGAGTCAAGATGTCTTTGTAAAATTATTGCCCAAATCTCTCTTAGCCCTTCACTGGACTGACATACCAAAAATGTTAGGCCCAAATTGCATGTCGTATGTGAAGTTCAAAATGTACATAGGAGATGAAAACTGAAAGCTCTTGCCTCAAGACTTATGATTTCTTGAGTTCTAATGTACTGGCATCTATGTCTGCTACTGAACTTGAGTTTCACAGTTCATAGTACTGAAACAAAAGTTCAGCCATCTGGACAGCTATGTTAATGGGTTATATTATCCTACTACATTCCTGTGCAGCTTTTCCAATCAGACTTTAAACAGCTAAATCTTCTCTAGAATTAACATTCATAGGCAATGGATTGTTGTTTAAGTAAATTATTATATTTTTCCAAGCTAGCCTCATTTGTGTTAACATCCAAATGACTTTGACTATCCAATCCGGAAATATGTTATCAATTCCCAGATTTTGACTTGTATCCAAAAAGCACATCTAAGCAGTGGAATCCAACTGCCCTCTGTCTTAAACAGTTGGCTTGTCTCTTGTCTCCATTTTGCAGCATCCAGAGTGGTTATGTCCAGAGCAAATCTGTTTTACCCAGGACTAACTTTAGTAATACAGATAAGGTAGTAGGGTAGTCTGTCTTAACTGGCCTTAATGCTTGAAACAGGTTATTTGTTCATTCCTTATGTTGTTTTTTTTTTAATCAGTGATACAGTCATGGAAATCAAGGTCAACAGAGAATATCACCTTATTCAGTTTGACTTTATGAATGTAATACACTTTATATTTCATGCAGGTATTTGGTACTAAGCACAATTATATTGGGTATCATTACTTGTATAGACAGACCAGATTCCTTTTGGCTGGGCATAAGATCAAAAATTTGGTTGAGAAGCCACCACAAGACTGTGTTAGCACAGACCTCTGAGATCATGCTTATTATGAGGAATTTCCTTCTCTAAAGCTGTGACAAAGCATCAAGGACAGATGTGACTTTCATCCTATTAGTCATAATTCAAGACAAAGCAGTGTGTGTCTGTGTGCAATCTTTCGGGGGTAGCAAAAATTCCTGATTCTCTAGTAAGTCACTTATATTTTTCTGGTCTAAATCAGGAACTAATCAAAATTATTTTGTTTGTTCTTAAATATTAGTCTGATTGATCTTTTCTTATTTGGTACTTTGCTTATTTTTAATAATTCTATACACTCCAAATCACTTCTAAATTTTCTAATCAAATATTTTCCAAAATGAAACCAGGCATAACTAAGCCCAGCAAATGATTTATAAGAGACTCCATGAGAACAAGACATCTTCTCACTATAACAAGGTTAGTGGATATTTGCCAGTAAGCTAGTTTTTTGTCTCATCTAACACACATACTGTGAATTCCACCTGATTTACATTTTTAATACTATTTAATTGTTAATCATCAGATCTGTAGATATCTTGATATCTTGTCTTCACTATTGCTTCTGTCAACCAGCAGATGTAAACCGATAGAAAATAAAATTATAAACATCAAAAAATCCTTAAAACTTTAAATTAGTATTTAATAATATAAACATACTTGAGTAAATTAGCATTCTTAATTTTTATAGCATAATTATTTATATGTCCAAATTAAGGATTTTAGTATTTCATTATTTAACTGAAATATGACTAATTACGTTAATACATAAAGAAAACATATTTTGTAATATAAAAAAAAAGGAAAGTTAGAAGAAACATCTCATAGACCAAAAACATTCATGGAGACACATCAGTTCCAGTTGCATTGTTTTTCTATAGGATGTGAGTGGGAGATGGAAAGGGAAACTGAAAACCAAATTTTAAGACTTTATTGAGTTCTGAAAGAAAGACACATTTTAAAATCTGAAAAAAAACCCCAACAAACAAATAAAAAAACAAACAAGAAAGCCCCTTAACATCAACAACAACAAAATGCCAAACAAAAAAACCCCGAAACAACAACCACCACCACCCCCCTTTCCCCTCCAAACCCATAATCCCACATACTGCAAGTAAGAAAGAATATACTGTAATAGGTTTTCCTGAAAGGACAAGAATGTAGAAAGAAATTGAAGGTTCATAAGTAAAACCAGGGGACCTTCAGGAATTTGGTCTTGACGTACAGTTTAAAAAATAAGGAAGAAAGAATTGATGTCAACATATGCATAACATTTTATACACAGTAAAACTGCAGAGACAGTAAGATGTTAAAAAAGGGTCAGAGTGCCTGCAAGAAAATGTACGCAGGATGGACTGAGAGAGAAATTTCTTCAATATTAAGCATGCTGTGCCTGATCAGTGCAACTGCTTCCCTGTAGCAAATTCCCCTTCACTTCCAGCAGAGAAAACTCTGTGTTTTGATTTGCCCCTCAGCACATTTTTCAGAATATATGTAAATATTTATCTAGATAACTCATAATGTCAATATTGCAGGCACATATAGAGGTGCCTGGGGCACAAACAAGCTTTCCAGAGGTGTCAGATGTAATCTATGTAATGCTGCAATCAATTCTGAAGCGATATTAACTTACAGGAAGCCAATGTTTTAACAGTAAGAAGCTCACAATTACTTTGAATAAGAGGTGCGTAGGGACACATCACCTTTCGCACATTAATTCCCTTCTATTTCCTTATCATATTGTTATTTCAATAAAGATACAACATGGGGGACAATATCAAATGGGAACACAATAAAGAGCCTTGATTGTTTGGGAATCTATAGATTTTGAACTACAAATACATTAAGAAACATCAGCATGTTTGAGCAAACTGGATATTCAGGCAGTATCTATTTATCAGGATATCTGTTCTGTTGTTCAAGGAAGCTGCAAACTCTTCATGCCCTTCGTAGAAATTGTCACAAGATTCACATAAGAAATAAATCTGGAAAAGGTGCTACTTACATGAGTTACATAGAACTTAATTTTAAGTTCATTCCCTAGTTCTTATCTGTATACTTTTTCAAGTGTTTTTTTCCAAGATAACAATATTCAGCAATAAAAATTTCCAGTATAATGAGACTAAGTATAAACTCTGAGAGTATAAACTGATAGACTGCCTTGGGGATAGGCACAGGCTTCTGGCACTTTTTTATTTAACATTATAGATGCTGTCAAGGGCAATGTCTCCCCTTCTGATTTTCCCCAGCAACTAAATGAGTATGAACATGTGCATGCTTATGAACCTGCTTGGGTTTATAGACAGTTGAGAGGAATGTATTCCCTTCCAATCCCATGTACGCGGAGATTCAGCACAAAATAATGATGTAGCTCCACTAAACTATTTGACACTAACCTATAGGATATAAACTATCAATATCAGTTATATTTTGGCATATTTAAAATTGCAATCATAGTTGAGGGAACCTTATGCACAGTTGTATGGATATTGTATATTTATACCTTGTAGACCAGTCTTTCAAGTTATAGCTACTGAACAGGGGAGAGAGCACCTAGCTTATGGGTTTCCTGGAAAATCCAGCAAATAAAAACTCATATTTCAGTATTAACTGAACAAGGTTTTAATTCTATGTTTGCCTGACAAATAAAAAAAAAATAATTCAGATAACTCAACATATAAAGAAATAAAGTGAAAAATTTGGTTTATTTCTGGCCAACTGAAAGAGATGCAGTCCTTACAAGCATATTATTTAATATTACCACAACCCACAAAGTCATAGCTAGGTCACAAACCATTGTCTTCAAGGGTGTTCAAACAAAAATATGAATGTCATATTCAGCCAGTGAGGTTGCAGACACGTGAGCTTTCTTGAGCCTAGGAAAATTCTGCCTTCCTGTTAAAATTCTCAGTAGTCAAGTCCAAACTTCCACTCTAATTTAGTTATACCTAATTAAAGCTAGTAATCCTTTCTTAGTGTCTTGGAATACTGTAGGCAGATTTCTTTTAAGCGGGTACTGTACATTTAGCTATGTTTCAAAAGTAAGTTAACAAAAAGTAAAGGAAAAATATTTTGAAAATACAGCTGAAAAGCAAATAAATCTTTTTGCCTACTTTCTACTTCCCCAACCTTTTCATGTGAACATGAAACCATTTTACCTTGCATTGGTTATGAGTTTGAACTTCCCCATTTTGGTTGTCTCAAAAATTAATCGTGTCCACCTTTTGGCATCCTAGAGTCATATCTGAATGGAAATCTGGTAGAGTTTCCTACAACACTTTTTCAACCTGGATGCCTTGGAATCCTTTGTTTTCAAAGGAAAATGTTAGTTCAGGTCTTTACCTAATTTCAGGTGTTGCATCCAAAACTCAACTGAAAGTTTATGGACTAGTAGCAGGTTAGAATAGTAATAAGTTAGAGCAGCAGAGAAAAAAAAAACTCAAACATCTTAACAAGATTCTCATCAGATACATATGTTTCAAAGAAAATGAACATATTGAGTCTACTCAAGTTTTCTGAATCTATACCTGTCAGAAATTCAAACTTCAAGACTGATAACAAGAAAAGAACCTGAACATATTGCCTTTGAAAAAAAACAAAACAAAAAACCAACTTTTTCACATCATAAAGAATTACATTTACAATAGATATTGGTTGGTGAAAACAAAAAGTCTCATATTTTGTTACTTGCTAAAGATACTTATTCTTTTTTATAGCACCAAATATGCAGATTGTACATGAGAGTGACAATAGGTTATTTTTCCTTTATTTTCCCTCTCTATTTGTTAAAGTTTCTTTTGCATTTACTGTACCTAAATGATTTGGTTTATATTGCAATGCTGTTCATATTCTCCTAGATGAGCATCCCGTCACTGATGGTAATTGATGTTGGCTGCCATGGAAATGCTAATTTGGTAGCAGTCAGTGTCAATCAGTCCTCATCAGTTGTATTCACAGGAAATATGTGGTGGTCACTGAGAAGGCTCTAACAAGTAATCAGAGCTACTAACAGAAGAGGAAACTCTTAAAATACAATTATGCATGTAGGTTCCTGGTCTTTTTTCCCTGTCATGCTCATTTAAGCATTATAAATAGAAGTGATATGTAGCAAAATATCTTAAACTCAGTATGAAAATTTCCTTGTCCCTCATATGCAAAAGGTAAGCAAACATCTACTTTTGAATTTTAAGAAACTCAGTTTTTAAAAGTATGGTCTTCCACAGTGGGATTTTATAGTCAAATACTTAATTATTGAAATAAAACAACAACAGCCTCTTCTAACATTGGCATTGCTAGTACTACAAGCATTCTAAGTATCTGTACCTGTAGGATTTCCCAAGCAGAAAAAGGTTTTTTTAAAGACAATAATAAATGACATATTGGAAAGATGAAAACACCACAAAAATATGCAAAAATCCACCAAGCAATATTTTTGTTATTCAATTCGCTAAAATTGGACTAACTGAAGTTACTACTTTTTTGATAGAACATTGCCAGCCATCATAAAGAATAAAAGTGTTCATTAAGGAGATGTAATTCTTCTTAATTCTGCATGACCTTCTGACAGTGTGATGAATATTGATCTCCTTTCAGAATGCCTACTAGCTTCTTCAATCACCTGAGGTGGGTTAACATGAAAATATGAAATAGTATCATTTACAGTGGGACTTATTTCCATCATACTGACCGTGTAAACTTTTACAATTAGATTTAAATTGCATAGAGAACTATCAGTAGAGCAAAAGAGGTCTTGGGACTTGTGTGAATGCTTTTCACCATTTTCCTTGCAAATTTCCATCAAATATTCTTGTATATTTGTTTAATATATCTGCCTGTTTTATTTCAATTGTGGGTAGTTCCTACAAGGAACAAATCCAATAACCATTATTGAACATTGTCTTGGTTTGTTAAGACTAGGGAAGAGAAAGCCAAGGGGGTTTTAATTGTGGTCTTCAGCTACCTGATATGTGATTACAAGAAAACAGTCGTAGTTTTCTTGGGGGAGAAAATCAAACCCAAGCTGCGTAATCTCCACCCTTGGAGTTATTCCTACTTTGGCTGAATGAAGAGTGATCTTTGTTGGTCCCGACTCCAGCTGTAGATTGGACTGAATTATCTCTCCCTTCAATACAAAGACATTAACTTCGAATATATATCTTACAGAAGTGAGAAAAAACCTTCTATTTCAAGGATATTAATTTAATAGTTTTTAAAGGTTGTTTGGGTGTGGTGTTTGTTTGGGGGTGGTTTGGAAGGTGTTCTTTTTTTTCCCCCCTTTACTTTTGAAATGAAAACTTTGGTTGAAGTTCAGCAGAATTTTCATTTCAGATGTGAATACATCCAAAATAAGAAGACAGAAGAAGGCATGGAGACTGTGTATACGTTGTGTGTGTGCTGGTAAACAAAAGAGAGGGAGAGACACAAAAGACTCCATTTTGCAAGATGGAAATAGAGATGTGGATATATGGGGTGATTAAGGGTGAGAGTCCAACTTGTCTGGTTGAAGGATTCTGGATTCTGTTGTAAGATACAAACCATTGAAACTGGGACAGTCTTGGCCATTTTACTGTTTGGAAACAGACTATAGAGTGAACAATCCCCATAATGGTTCCTACATCCCAACTTGGACTAGCCTATTTGTGTTTGTCCAAATCAGAACAAGCAAACACAATAATACTTAGCTAGCAATAGTATGAGGATCAGTTCCTTGCTCTGTTTTCCATGTCAGTATAGATGCACCACAAATCTTCTGAGCGCCAGTGTGCAAAGTCCAGAAGTTAAATGAAACCATAAAAAAGAGATTGTTAAATTTCCAATAATTTGGATAACATTTTATGTTAATGGTCTTTCAGTACCCAAACATGATTAGCTGGACAAGAAAAGGGAGTTTTATTTATACAGCAATGTGATTATGTTGATAGGAAGTTGCTTCTTAGCCACACACTTCAGTGGCATTTAAGTATCACTGGGGAACATCAGTGATAAATAAAGTAAATGTTCAGATTACTTATTCATCATTGATTGCTATTTTGTAATTGAAAGCTTCTTACTCCATCTTGGAGATAACCAAAAAGATTTTTATTTCTAGACAGTAAGTAGGGCCTTCATCAAATTAAGAAGTATAAGGCTCTTTTTGCAGTTGAATCTAATGAAAGTATAATTAGAGAAAACACATGGAGATGGTTGCAAGGCCCAGATATAAACTCAAAACCAGCAGTTACTGACATTTTTTAAAACCCTACAGGGTACAAGAAAATTTAGAAGGAATTAAATAATGCTGGTTAAACTGTGTTTGCACAACAATGATTGTATGTTTATATTATTCACATAATAATCTCAGCAAAGATGTAATATGGTTAAGAACATGCAGTTAATTTATATAAAATCATGATAATACTCTATTATTTATTGCTGATTTATTAAGGTTTTAGAGAGGCTATTAGAATATCTTGGACTGAGAAAATACCATAGTGACCTCTAAACTTCATGCAGGTTTTTAGTGTCTGTCTCCATATGTTATATAATTTATGTTACCTCTTCATCCAGAGGAAGACAACCTGCTCAAGAATTTCCTATATTTATTTTAAAGAGCATTTCCAAAAAAGTACAGGATGAATATTTTGTACTTGTTTCTTAACTTTTTCTTTAATTTTTTTCCTTTTTTTTTTTTTTGTTCAGCTCAGTGATTAATCTGTATCATCTTTGACTGATTCACCTATATAAGCTTTAACTTCACCTGAATTCTCTTGCTGAGAACAAAAGTCATGTGTAAGATTTCCTATGCTAAAGATTGTTTCTTGATATGAATCATTAAAGAGCAGAAAATCCTAACCCATGCCCAGCAATATAGTCACTGTAATGGAGAGGTTATGAGAAGTCAGTCTTCCATTTCTTTGTAGGTTACAAAACCCCAACATTTACTTCATCCATTCCAGTCTACTTAACTGTCAGGTGCTAGGCTTTTTCTATGGGTGAGGCTGACCCTATGACACTCTCTTTGTTCCATCATTTAGCTTACTCCTGAAAGAGGAGTAGCCTTACAACTATTTAAAACATATCATTATATATAAAGGTATTTATTAAAAACAGAGAAGTGTCCACAAGCTCAATGACTGCCAAATTTAGAGAGAAAGCTTCAGTCCAGACGAATATCTTTCTAAATTGAATAGGATTATTGCCTTCACATCTTCAAACTATGACAAATATGTTTTGTATTCTGCATTTTCGATCTTCATTTATCCACAAGGGCTAACTGTACTTAACAGTAATGAAAATTGCACAGTATAACTAAATGAATCAAAGCCCTTGGTAGAGAAAAATTATGACTGTGGTCTAGCAATTTGTTAGTTTTGAAATGAATTGATTTTATGAGTTAGCATCAACATCACCAAAAATAGGTCTATGAAGTCTTCTTTGTTATCATCACTATGTAGCATGATAAAATCAGTACTGAGTCTGTCTGTCAAAGTACAGACACTGTGCTCTAGAAGTCAGAAGGAACATACTAGGCACATCTGAGATTAAATTAGTATGTTCCTTTTTGAAAATTCATTAAAATTCAAATGAAAAGTTATTAATAAAAGTCAGGAGAATGACATCCTAAAAGGCATCATATTCATAATGCAGAGACATAGAAAGGAAAAAAAACCAAAACCACAGATGCTTTAAAACTCGATGATTTAAAAGACTCTTCAAAAATTTTAAAAGTGCACCTTTATGTATTACCCATATTAGCATATAGAAAAAAAGAGTAGATCTTAGATGATATAGGAATAGATGTCAGTAACTTTCATAAGTGTCAGTGTGTGGGGATGTGGGTGTATGTGTGTACAAGTGGAGGTGTGCAGTTTAACACATATACTGTTCAGAATTTGTCCTAGAGTCAACTCTTACCCAGAATGATATTACCATTTTATCTTATCCTTTTGCTATTTAATTCCCATATTTAACAGAGCCCTCCAGAGAAGAAGAGTTCAAAATTATTTATTGTATATTGTTTGGCAGTTCTGCTACCTCTGTGATTGCCACCTGGCATATTTTCTGTCAGTGTATTTCACAGGCTGCAACAGCTGTTTGTGGCAATGGATGGCATGAGGGTGTGCTTAGATGGCTTTAGTGAAAGGGGAAGATGAGACAAAGATGAGTGCTGTAGATGATACAAGGAGGACTAAATCCATCGTAGGAGTTAATTTCCATGAGTATTTTGATAATTTGGTGTTCAGTTTTAGACCATACAAGTCTAAGGATTGAGTTGTGCACAAGAGAGTGTTGTGGGAGTAATGAGGAGCTGTCCTTTGTGTGTAAGAGGAGTATCATTAAAAACTGACAGTACATAATATCAAACAGCTGGAAAGACTGTGTTTGCAGAACTGCTTCCTGTGAAAGGTCAAAGATATTGTGGAATGAGATTTTTGTCACATTTCAGGTACAGAATGCATGGAATATAAGATTCTACATATCATGTGTATATTCCTATATGAGATCAGTTACTATGTAGCTTGGTTCACCTAATTTACAAGACAGGGCATGACAGGCAGATATAACATGTCCTAGACAATTAAATATATGATGTGTATTTGCAACATTAAAAATTTCTAATGGGGAAAAAAAAAAAAAGCCAGGTTGGCAATTTACAAATGATGAAAATCATATCTCTCAAATCAAGAAATTACTTTTTAATGCAGATTTTATTTTTACAGAAAAAAAATAAAATGCATCATTTAATTATATTGTGGAAAATTCTATTAATAAGCAATTAAACCTGTTCCATACATACTTCCTAGTGAATTCCCCTTCCTCTGCTGTTGTGCTCACCTTTGTATTCCCCTTTTGAGTCTAAGACTGAGTGTTTTAGTTTTGGGAAGAGTCATACACTGCTGCTACTATTGCCAGTTCTTAACCAGCAGGATGATCTTAATTACAGGGTTTCTTTTCCAGGAGTAATGTGATATTGATTGTTTCATCTTCCTTGCTGAAAAGTTTACTTTGGGATATTTTTATATTTTCTAACACATTTTTACAAATAAATGCAAAAATGAGGTTTGTGTTATTTTCCGTGAGGTTTCAAATGCATGTTAGCATTTACTATAACAGAAAGCTTTATGCTTATATTCAGATATTTATACAGGAACATGCAGCAGAATTATATGACGCTAAAGGTTCATCTAACATCTCCATAGGTCTGAATGATGCTGGCATCACAGCAGGACGTTGCTACAGGCTGTTAATACAGCTGTTTAGACATATTTTACCTTGTCACCATCTTCTGTTTCATCTATTGCCAAACACAATTTTGTACCTGGAGCACCTAGATATAAATCAGGTTGAACACAGGATGTTTGCTAGTATGTTATTTGAAACTTTCTATCTGATGCAAGCACAGGATGTTTGAAAAAATACACCAGTCACATCATCTTTCTGGTTTGAACAGTAGGTGAATGAAGGAAAGTAGAAGGAAGGTCTTATTTAAATTTAATATAGTATAGATACAATATAACATAATCCGAAGTTGTAATTTACCAAAATTTTAATCAGGGGTTTTTGAGGGGTCTTGTTAGTTTTCTAATATAAAATAATTTAGCCTTTATATATTAACACTTGTATTATTTGTTGAAATTCAAGCATGTTTACAGTTCTTAAAATAAGAGTATTTATATTCATATATGCCTACTGTACCTGCATATTCTTCTGTGGAAAAACATGCAATTTATAACCTTAAACTCAGAATCATCCATTTGGAGCTAGAATTTAATAGCAATAGAATCAGCATTTGGATAGTGTACCTGTATTTTGGTGAACAGTCATCTCAGTGAACCAAGGGACTAATTCCTTTAATTCCATTTCAGAATAAAATCTCTAATGAAAAGCATTAATGTGTGGATGCTAACTCTGAAACAGAGAGCACGGTGCCTGTGGAAACTGCAGGCCACATAGCTTTCTTAGTCTTGCCTGGGAAAGTGGTCTGGGAATTCATAAGGAGGAATTAAAACAATCCTCAGAGATAGAAAACAGCCTTGCAGGTGCTGTTTGTCTGTTCCTTGTTTTCTTGCAAGAGAAAGTCGAGGGGTGGTGAACCCCACTGACCAATGATGGTAATGTGTTAGTTTACTGACCAATAAGAGTTTTCTTTTCTGTACTTTTCACATATCGGTCTATAAAAAAAGAGCTGAGGTAATAAACCGAGAGAAATTCTCCTGTTCGACTCCACGAGAGAGTCTGTGTCATTCTTTTCGCCGTCCCCAATAGAATGACATTAATGTGCTGTATCTTATCTATGAATCAAGAAAATTTCTCGTCAGAGTTTTTGTGTAAGTCGGTCATGCTAAGGTTTTTCTACTCATATCCAAGACAGAGAAATCTAACAGGATCACATTTGACTTGAAAAATACCTAGTACTAAATTGTTTAAATGGAACAACTCTAGTAGCAGACAGGATCCCCTCTGTTTTCTTAGTTAAAATGAAAAAGAGCAAAAATAGTGATGTCCTGGGTGAATAGATTATATAGATGAGATTCAAAACTGTACCCAAAAGGTCTATCAAACTCTTTAACTAGGTGCCATTCTATTTCAGTATGATACTCTATGCTAGCTCAGTAGGAATGAAACAAAATGATTATGTATTTTATCTGAGATACTTGCTTATCTGAAGAAATAAAGATCTGAAAATCTTTTTGTCAAGCTTCTAATTTTTATTGTTTATTTCAATGCTGTATGCAGATGTTAAAAAATCCCTGCATTTTAACTCCACATTCCTACTGTTTTTTAAGGGATCAGTCATTTAAACTCTGATAACAAGGCATAGAGCATGGATATCTTTTATGCCCCTGAAATGTTTAATCACCAACTATTACACTTTTAAAGGAGTCAGCAGACAGACTTCAAATCTGCATGTCTCAAACATGAAATGTCAACTTGATTAGTTATGAAAGTAGGAATGAGTATATAGATTTAACAGCAATGAACACTTAGAGTTTAATATGACTCAGTCACACATCTGTACTGTCAAGATAGCTATCCTAAACTTAGATCTCTAATTAGAATATTTATACATTCTGTTGCTCTTGGTTGCAAAAAGATTCTTCCTGCTATAGGCCTAATATAAAAATATCATATAGTATCCCTGTTTTTCCACATAGAAATTCTGGGTAGGTACTTTCTTAGTTTATGACACAAAATGCACTAGAAAACTATGTAGATAAACAGCTGACAGTTATTGGATAGCACATTATTTTCTGATTTTATTTTACGGGACGAACGACAATTCCCTGAGATGTTTATTAAAAAGAAAGTTTTTCTGCCAGCATCTGCACTAAACTCTACTAATGTATTTATTTAAAAAAGAACTCTACTAAAGTATTTATAGGACTTGTGGACCAAATGAAACCCAGTATATTAACATGTACATAACTTAAAAGGTATTTCTCTCTGGAATAACAAGTTCTCTCCTATATCAATACAGGCACATTGGCATGGATGAGGACAGAGTGCTCATAACCATGATCATAGAACCAGAAACCAGGACTTGCTCTAGTTAAGCTTTATATTGCTCATGATTGCCCAGCCCTTTGATTTGTCAAGATCTCTCTGCAGGGCCTCTGTGCCTTCAAAGGATTGTGTAGTTCCTCCCAATTTAGTGTCATTAGCAAGCTTAATTATCATGCCTTCAAGTACTGCATCAAAGTCATTTATGATGACATTGAAGAGAACTAGCCCTAAAATGGAGCCCTACAGGACCCTGGTAGTGTCTGGTCACCTGCCTGATGTAATAATTCACTACAGACCTTTGTGCCTGACCTGTAAGCCAGTTGCTCTCCCATCAGATGATGTGTTTATTCAGCTGTGTGCTGGACATTTTGTCCAGAATAAAGACTGTGAGAGACATTATCAAAAGCTTTACTGAAATCCAAAACAAATTAGATCAACTGGCTTCCCTTGATCAGCTAAGTGAGTAACCTTGTCATAAAGGAAATTCAGTTTTTCAAGCAGGACTTGCCCCTCAGTGCATTCCTTCAATGTAATCCCAATGCATTTCTGACTGTAAAACTAATTACCCACTGAGAGGATCAATTACAGCTGGAGCAGCAATGGTGTCTTCAGTTTCAAAAGAAAAGGGTCAGCAGGTGAGTCTACAGGGCTGGAAATGACATGAAGACATACAGTAAATCATTTAACTCTTTCTGTACACATAGATCTGATGCAGCCATCTGCAGAAATTTTGATGCTAGCTAACTCTTCTGATAGAAGACATAACATAGAGAGGTTTTGTTTCTTGTTTTGGGTTTTTTTGGTTTTTTTTTTCCTTTTGTCTCTGCAGCTGCATCTAGAATGAAGTAAGTACTTCTTGTGCCGTAATGCTGCAGAAAGAACCAGCAACAAAGAACACTGTTCTGTCATGAGGGCAATAATGTTACCTAATAAATTGTTCAGGAGAAACCAGATAACCTCTGAAATTAAGCTTGTCCATCTGAAACTCCATACATTAATTTTGCTTCTTTGTGAGAATTCCTCCTCATAATCCTGCAAGTCTTCCTTCAAATACAGTGCACAGAAGTAAAAATTCTTTTTACAGATTCAATTCTGTCAAGCACCTGAGAGAACACCTGAAATATCACAATAAAAATGTGAAGATTCAACTAATTTCCTGTCTACTTTTCCCCACTGCTTAACCCTCCACTAACTGGTCTAACCCAGCAGGCTCCCTCACTACCCCCTCAGTGGAATGGGGGTAAGTATCAGGAAAAAAAGCCCTAAAATCCACAGCTTGACATAAAGGCAGTTTAATCAGACAGAAAAAGAAAGGAAAATAATAATAATAAACCCAGAAACAATATAAACATTATTATTATTATTATCAATAATAATAATAACAACAACAACAGTAATAGTAGGATTTGAATGTACAGATCAAGCAATACTCATTGCATCACCTCACCACCCAATAACCAACACCCAGCCAGCTTTCTCTACAGTTGAGCATGATGCCATATGGTATGGAATATCCCTTTGGCCAGTTTGAGTCAGCTGTCCTGGCTGTGTCTCCTCTCAAGTTCTTGTGCCTTCCAGACTCCTTGCTGGGAGGACACTATAGAAGCTGATGAGTCCCTGACCACTGCTCAACAGCTGTAATATCAGTGTGTCATCAACATTCTTATCCTAAATGCAAAACACAGCACTGTACCAGCTACTAATAAGAAAAGTAACCCTGGTCTCAGATGAAATCAGGACAGGGATACATTCTTGTAATTAACATATCCAGTTAATTGCTTCAATGACAGAACTTGGCTGTAGGTTAGGAATTGAACCTTAAGAGAGAAAGGTTAATAATAACTTTAATTGGACAATCTTCTTAAGAGAAAAAATAAAATCTTAAAAAATAATCAAAAAGAAACATTCATGCCAATAGACTTAGCAATACAATAACAATTTTAGAAAAAATATATGTTAAAATACAGTTAAATCAAAATCTTTTAATAATTGCTTCTTTAGTGTTTTCACAAGAGGCTACAGGCATTATTGAAAAACATTATTCTTGAATTATTTTTTTGTTATTTTTCACCTGAAAGAAGCTCACTGAAATAAGAATAATGAAATAGAAGTAAATAAAACCAAACAGAAAAAACATGCCCCCCCCCCCCCCCCCCAGCAACAAGCACTCAAGCAAACAGAATACTAAGGAATCAACGTAAATCTTTAGGCAAATATTTAAATGGAATGGATAATCCTGATTTGGAATTGAATTAAAGCCAATAAGGTTAAAAACAGATGAACATTTGGACAATGAGAAGCTTTACATAAAAACATTTTGAAATCAAGCATTATATTTTAGTTGTTTTGGTTGTTTTAATGGTAAGCACTGATTTATAAATTTCAGAAGATTATAATAAAGAGGATGACAGTATTTCAAGAAACAGAACAGAACACAGCATAACAATATTGGCCCAGTATGAATTTTCTTTCTGATTTTCTGATTAATTCTATTTAGTTCACAATTTCAGGATGATAAACCTGGGACAGAAAGACGAATGACAGGTTTCCAAATCTAGGTATCAGATCAGGATCCCAGAGGTTGCAGATTACTAATCTAAATTAAAACTAAACAATATTGTTAATCCTGCTCTGCTTGTGCAGCTGAAGTTGCTGATCTAGTATCTAAAAATATAGGGATTTAAAATATTTTTTCTTTGATGTTTCATTCCACTATCTTGGAGGTTTAAGGGTATTTGGAAAGAAACACAGGAATTATGATGTCTGTATGCCACTTTAGGATTTTGCACAGGGAGTATTCTCTACTGGCTGTTTACAGAGTTAATCTGTACAAAGCAAGCACAGCAGATCTCAAGACTTGACTCTGTGCAAACAATCCTTTCCTCTGCTGGCTATTGAGGAAGCAACAGTGGAAATCAAGATATACATTTGAATGTATGTGTATGTGTGAAGACCATAATTTTTTTTCTGCTCAAAGAAAGATTTTTTTTCCTTAGGATAATTAGATGACATTAAATTTTGAGTAGAAAGTGAGCAGATAAAAATTTCTTAGGTCAAAGTTAATGTACTCCAAGTGCTATATAAACAAAAGTATTTTACTAGCTAAGTATTTCACTTAAGGTTATATCTATTTTTCTGTTTTTAAGAGTCTAAACTTCACATATGATATCAGTCTAAGGACATGATTAATTTTTCTGATCTGAAATGTCTCAGGTGCCTAAACCCAAGTTATTCATCCATGTTTTTGTTTATGGTCAAAGGAACCACCTTTAAGAATGAGTCATCTGATCAAATTTAGAGGATTTAGTTTTAGGATGTTGTGGTTGCCTTTGGAGGTGCCTATCTATCTTTCCCAATTAACCTCCACTTATCTTAGCTATCTGTCTCTGACAGTAGCCTGTTACAGAACTAGGCCTAAAAGAGTCCTGTCAGATTCTAGAAACAGGTTTGTCTTTTTTTCCTGGCAATTAGGAGAGACTGCAGTTTTCAGCAAACCTTTTCTTCATTTCTAAAAATTTTTACAAATCTTTTACGTGAGGAAAACTGTGGCTTATTTTTTTCTTACTTAGCAGTTATATCTTTAAAACATACACTCATATTTTAGAATTATAAAATCTCTTGAGTTCTACTGTTTTCTCCAGTTTTCACTGTACTAATGTAACAGAGGACAAGTTATTTTTAACCTGTCATTTCATCGGAAAACTGCTATTTGCTCATGATTTTTTTTCTAAAGATAAATCCTATTATAAAATAAATTATGGTGGAAAAACAAGTTACAATGTAAAAGTGAATTTTGCTATGTATCAAAGGGGTTTTGTTTACAATTTTAGCATGTGGGCAATCACCAGTCAAAGGATCTGAAGGCAGCCAGGTTGCTATTTGCTACATTTCAGTAGTACGTGGTTTCAAATATACACTCATGCAGATGTATGTCAGTCATCATAAGTACCTACAGCAATCTGTCCACAGCAGACAGAATTTCAGTACAGGCTACTTTATTCCTGTTTTGAATCACAGAATCGTGATTTTGAGTTGGAAGGGACTTTAAAGATCACTAGTTTCAACCTCTCTGCCATGGGCAGGGATACCTTCCATCAGACCAGGAAGCTCAAAGCTCCATCCAACCTCGCTTGCCCCGAACACTGCTGAGGATAGAGTATTGTCAGCTTCTCTGGGCATCTTCTAGGGAGTCATATCCCTTTTTTTGGCTTTTTTTTTTTTCCTCTCATTGCACCAAACCACACACTGAAGCAGCCCTCCACAAGGGCCCTGTCATCGAAGCCTGCACCCTACTCTAATGCTGCTCACCCTGCCCGTACTTGTCCGTACTGCTCTGCCCTCAGCCTGCCCCCACAGGGCCCTGCCCATCCATGCCAACACACAGGACGATGCACTCACACCCGTGTACCTCCAGGCCCGTGGGTAGCACAGGCTCTCGTGTTCCAGCTGTGCTCTGTGGATTCTCTCCATGTTCAGAGCTGGGGCATGCAGCAGGAGAAGGCAATGCCAGCAAGATACGACTGAGATTTTGCAAGCACCAGGTGAGGACAGGCAGCAAGCCAAAATATGGTTGGGCTCCTGTGAGTCATGTTGCTGTGCAGTGACACTGCGTGTCCCTTGATCTTCCTGGTGGAATTAACTGTCACTACAGAGCTGCTGGAGAATAAAAACCAGCAAACAAAAGAAGATGGATGAGCCAGTCAAAATTATGGCCTGGCCTCTGGAAGAATGTGGGCTGAATTTATACCTTTCCTTCCACATCCACAGCCCCTTCTGGATGTCTTACTCCTGCTTTTATTGATCTGGAGGAAAAAACATGTTCTGAGAGAAGAAAATGCTTCTGAGAGCTCACTTCTGACCCTGAAAAGGGGTTAAATGGTCAAGATTTCCAGTTGCTGAAACAGCAGGTATTTCATTGTCCCTGGTGTGTACTGGTGGATTGAAAGCTGTATTGTGCCCTCCTACCAGTGCACACTGCCACTGATAGACAGGTGTGCTGCAGCATGCTCAAGCAAGTCTGGATTTCTTTCTCCAGGGAAGCTTTGTCTTCTACCATGCAGACCAAATCATGTTCCAGAAGGTCTCAGCACCTCCCTGTCACTGCCCTGCCTGAGCACATGGACAGAGTAGTGTTTTTCCTGGGCAGAGGTATCCTGCCAGTGACACTCCATCCTCTGGAGACATCCTTCCAATCCAGCACCTACCTGTGCTGCAGCCACTTCTGTTCACTGAGAATCCTCAGGATGGGCTTTTCTGAGCATCCTGAGCCAGGATCAGACTGGACTGGCCATATGAGCTACTGTCATTCTCCATGAGTGCTGAGTACCCAGGAGAACAACTAGCAATATTTTCTCCCCAAGTGGGCTGTCTGTGGCAGCAATACTGCCTGGGTTCTGAGATTATGGGGAAGGATTCTGATTTATTGAGTTCATTAGCAACTGTAAATCAAACTTTGATTACTGTGTTTTATTATTCTACTCTCTAGTTTCAAACTACAATTTGAAATAACTTCACAAGATGCAGTGGGCATTTCTCCTAAATGTGGACAAAAATATTATTTCTTTTGTTACACTGTTGAATATTCAAGACGACTACAGGAAATACACAGACAAGCCTGGTTCAAAATGAAAAACAAAACATAAGAATAAAAAACAGAAATACAAGAAAATAAGGATTTTAAATTGTTTGCGTTCCAGTCTCACCCTGAAGCAAAATACACTTTCATCCACGGAATCTTCTGCCTACCAAAGTGCAGCATTTGGTATTGTTACACCAATTAAAGCACAGATCTACTCACATAATGAATGGATTTTAGATTAGAATTCTGTTTTCAAAAGCACATAGCTGTGCAATTTAGAGACAAGTTGTAACCAATATTCTACTTTTGTCTGAAAGGCAGTCCTATTTATCACACCACAGTATAAAATTTAATTCTCAATGAAGATGATTCATAAAGTGAAGCATCCAGAAAAGACACACCTCATCACCTTCAAAATTAAGAAACAGAAAAAGTAAATAAACTGAAAAAGTATCCATGAAGGCTGCACACATTTCTTTTTCTTTGTATTTCCATTCTGATTATTTGCAAGATTCTAACCATTCTTAAGTTTGGAATTTTCATTGAATAAACAGCTCCCACTAAAATGAAATTGCTCCTGTAGAAATGAAAAGTGCAGCCTGCAGAGTTAGGAAAAGTAGGATCTACTTAAAATAATTCATACCAAAATAGCAATAGATCTTGCTTTTTACATTCCATGATTCCACTTCACAGAAGACTATTATCTGAGAAGATGGGTAGACTGTTGATAAATGCACTTCTCTTCATTAAGATTGAGAAGGTTTTAATAATAATTAAGTGCATTTGAAAGGCAGCTGCCAGAAACACCGCTAAAATCAAAGCTTTATTGTGCCTGTTACTGCGCTATTATACACAATAAAATGCAATAACTGTCCACAAAGCTGGACACAGCAAGTACCTCAAGTCTCCTGTAAAGAATCTTTATTTTTAGCAATTGTATCTGAAGTGTTGGTGGTGACACAGAAGTATTTTTGCTGATTTCTCTAGGGAAGATATTGCTTTTGCTACCCCTCATTTGTAAAAGTAATGTTTGCTTGTTTGACATTCAAATACAATATCCTAGCTAATGTTTATAAATGTGGTTTGGATACATTAAAGTTTCATTTTTTCTATATTTACCTATTTAATATAGTATTAAAATTTATGAAATAATAAAATTGAAGTAAAATGTACTGTACAAAAATAATACATTATCATGCAGAAAAGGAGGTATTTTTTTGCTGAGTTGCCAAATACTTGTCTTTAGATTGCCTCTGGATTATCTTCAACTGCATTAAGATCTTAGCAACATGCTGCATTTTTGGTCCTTTTACTATTTCCACACTTAAGTTAAAAGAAAAATTGCTTAAGGCATATGATATGGGGACTTCCAAAATAAATCAAGAGGGGAGAGTGTAAAGCTAGCTAAGCATCCTCTGTTTAACAAAAAGAAAAGGAAGAAAATAAAGGAAAAAGGAATCAGCATGACAATTTTTTTTTCTATTCCTAGAGGGTGACATATGTGTTTACTGTGGAGATTATTGTTAAATTTGGGTCTCTGCTTCACTAAGGAATCAATACATGCCATTTCTAATAATATAAGATTTATTGCTGAATCTGGTTAAGAGACAGGAATATTGATGTAAAAAAATTATTTAAATTGAGATAATCTGTATCTGAAATTAAAGGATTTAAGTGCAGAATGTTGTACTGCATGCATATTTTACCTTTACAGGATATGTATCTGCTGTTAGGGCTGTTCCTGATGGTTTTATTTAGTTGCTTATTTTTATGACTCAGTGTAAATACAAATAATATTTCCAGTGTGATTTGGGCTAAAGAGAGATCAGCATTCTGGAACTCTTAAGCATGTAAACACAGCAGAACAACTAGAGTATGATGCACCACTAACTGAGCATGAAAAAAACCCATTCTGATAGAAATCCAACAAATATTTTCTCTTATGCCCTTTGGAAAGTAACCTTTTGGAGAAAGCTATTTAATATTCTGAAAATCCAGACTTTGCTGCCTCTTATAGATTTATATAACCTGTTTTCTTGCTTCCATCACCATCATCACCTTAGTACTAAGCAAAGTACCTTATTCTGAAACGCATAAAAATCACCACATTTTGTTGAAATCCATGTTGCAGTAGCTACTATTTCAGATTTTTTTCCAACAATGAGGTTGTTTGGACAGAAATAATTATATCTTAGCCCTTAAATCATTGCACATGGCTTCTCTTATTAAAAAGTTTTCTACAAATTAATGGCTAGCATTTAATTAAGTCTGTTTTTTTAAGCTGTTTTTTTTTTTATTCTTCTTCTGTTACTTGGAAAGTAAATATCCAGACCTGTTAAAAATTGAAGGGAAGGAAGAGTAAAGTGACATGTGAGAAGGTCAGGAAAGGAGAAGTTAGAGGGAGAAGAAAATTATGGGGGGAAAGGCAACAGGATTGAAGGGGATAAAGGAAAGGAAGGAAAACAAAAGAAAAAACAAAAAAAGGGGGGGGGAAAGTAAACAAATAAGAAATTTGAGCTCAGATGATGGATAAATTGAGTAGGAAGTTGTGAGAGATTTTTCCAGGATAGTAAGATGCTCAATGTGATAAATGGAGTTCTTCAATCAGTAACAATGCCAGCTGCACTACTAAATATTCACTTAGAACAGACATTCTGAAGTGGGCAAGTCAGTTTGGAATGCTAAACAATCCTACAGCTGCTTTCTGCCTTTCTTTTACATTAAAAATTATACTTTTTTGAGAGAAAAATTATACTTCATATGACAGTGTTTTTCTAGGTTGAACGAAGCCATTTTTATTTTCTGTGGCAAGGTGAAGGGCTAAAAGTCTTTCAGTATGTTTCCTGTCTCTACTTTGAGAATCAGTTATGATTGGCAAAGCAGGCATTTTTTGTCAGATGTTGAGATTTTCATTTTTATTTATATGATGTATTACTTTTTTCCCACTTTAAATGCTTCATCTGACACCTAACACCAGCTCCAAGAGATATTTATCAAATTGGCAACTGGTAGAAAGAAGAGACTGGTTTTATTATCCTTGTCCTCTCTCTTGCTCAGACCTCCCATAAGTCTCACGCCATATCCTCGGTCTTGTGAAGATTTTTGGAGGCTTGAATATTACTGGACACTTGAATATATTTCTGTCAACTGTTAATTGTTTGCTGGTGTTTAGAAAATAATTTGTGACCTGGAAATCCAAATGTCATCCATGACATTGACGTCACCTAACAAACCACCTAAGGACTTGAGTCAGTCATCTAAACATAGTTTCTCAGCTCATCTGAGATGCCCTAAAACTCATTTTCCATAAGGACATAGATCTCCTGTAGAAACTGTGTCTAATATGTCAGCCCCATGCAAGTATTCTGCAAAGACAATATATTTCAAACAGTGGGCATATTGCTTTCATGGGATAACTACAAAAAATATATTTTTATCAGTGGATCCTCTTTGTGTAAAATTCACATTCTTCCAATAAATTATATTAATGAAAAGTAAGGAATGCATGCCTATATACAGGTATAGGAATATGAATGCATATAGGGTTAACAGGGCTTGTAGAGGAGATTTTTTTCACTTGAGTAATGCTGCAAAAATAAAAACCCTGTGTGTTTTTATGGAAAATCAAGTACTGGTGTCAGTAAGCCCAAGAAGTGCGATTTTACTGGCAGCTGCAGGAATAAAAGCATAGCTGTTTGCAACTTGTAAATGTGGGCTGTACCTCAGTAAAATACAAAAAATGGATGGAAGTATTGGATGGAAGCACGGATGGAAGAAAAAAATATTTATTTTTAAGCAGAAGGAGTCATGAAGATATAGTACAATATATTGGAACTGAAATCTGTTAATTCAATTTCTGATTTTTTTCAGCAATAATAGAAATTATTAAAAAATTAACTGTTGTTATTAAATTTTAGAACACTCTGCTTTTTCAGTATCTTACACATACAGAAACTTCCTAAGATCACCTCACTCAAAGAGTGCCATAGAAATTCAAAGAGAAGTCAGTATCAGATTAGCATCCCCTAATTGGTGCACAAATTGTAGTGTGTTGCTGTCTGTTCCTTACTACCCCAGCTCCAGACCATCCCTGTGACAGCAGCAATGTGGGATTGAAGGACAGTACTTTTGATTGAAGTTCAAGTTACATGGATTGGATATACACTTATCTTTTTAGGACAACTTTATTTTACAAGAATCTACTCTATTGTCACTGCTGGGGATAACGTTGGTATTCCTCATTTATAAGTTGTTTAACTATTTCTGGAATACCATTTCATTATTAAAAGCACTAAATACTCCCCTTTTATGCATACAGTAGTCTTGACACTGTTTCAGTGCTTGGAATTCCTCTGGGGCAGATTTTACTTGTGAGGGAAGGCTTACTTTCACAGTTGCCATAATTTGCTTTCCTTATATTTTGATTGTTGCTTTAATTAGAGTAAAAAGAAAAATAATAATCAAATTGTATTTTGACAGGTGTGTCAGACAAAAGATATCTTCAATGGTGCACTTTCAGAGCTAAGACATTGTCAAGGTGAAAGAAGAACGGAAACAGCACCACAGTCTGTACTGTACCTGCTTTTAAGCAAAACAGTAAACTACATCATAGAGCATTTGTGTGACTCAATTACTTTTGAATGGGCTTAATTACAGTGAATAATCATACAAAAAAATATTTAGAGAGTTTCAGACACATACATTGCCAGAAGTTACATATTGCTTTATATTTGCTGCATCATTTCTATGAACAGGGATGCTAGAAATGAAGTATGTGAAAATGGTCATGGGAATTGCTGGGTGTCTTTGAATAGAAGGCAAGCACAATGCAACAGTGTGTATACAGCTCTGGTCAGATCTTTTGTAGAGCAGAGATGGATAAATTTGCTTGCATTTTCTTCTAAAACCTTTTGCCTTTGTGTATTTAGGAGGACAAGACCTTAATGTATTAAGCAAAATACATTTTATTAATTTTGGAAGTCTGCTGTACGTCAGCCATTGCTACTGGAAAAGGGTTAAAGGGTTACTTTTGCACAAACATGTAATGCAAATAAGGTATTTTTTTAAAACAAAACAAGTGAAAATGGTGACCAAGCATCCTGACACAGGTATTCTAGCATTTTGTTTCTTTGGCCCAGCTGTATGCTAGTTCTAAGCACTGCAACATTTAATGCATTTGGAAAAGGTGAAGATGATGCCCCAAATCTTGTTCTGGATCCAGGGAACACCCCATGTAGATGGAGCTAAAAATGGTAGAGTGTAAAGGGTTCTACTATGGACCCTGACCTTCCTTCTGGTGTCATGTGCCTCAGGAGCAGTGGGGTGCCCACAGCAGGTGCAGACCCCTCAGCCTAAGATCTTTCTCATGATGTCTCTGGGGGTGTATCTTTCTCTCCTCCCCTACAGCTGGCTGCAGCCTAGAACCCCATGGTGTACACCCACACTGTGACACAAAGTATTACTGTTCCACTCTCCCAAGGGCTTGGCAGTTCCTAATGGAATGACACCTATGCCCATTCCACAAGTCTTGCCATCCTTGTTTTTGTGTAATCCAAAGAACAAATCCCATTCAAGCAGTGAGCTTGAATGCTCTTTCCCACAACTTTTGTGGCCCCTGGTTGAACTGCATATATTATATAACACTGTAAAAGCAAAGAAAAATCAGGAAATTATGCAGATCGGTAAACCTGTTAGGAGAGAAACACAAGCCTTTTTTATCCAGTACCAGTGCAAAGACCAGGGCTCTGATAACACAAGGCAGATGAGTTTGCCGCACTCCTGGTGGATTCATCTAGTTTGATACCTCTGGCACTTAGCGTCATTATGCTGTAGCCTGCACATCCCACTGTGTTAACAAGATAGAAACCTGTTGGTGATTCTTCCTGATCCTTATTAGGGCAATAAAGGTGTCAGATGATGTATGCTGTGGTTGAATGACCATCTGTTCAGGGGTAAACAAGTCACTCGAATGCTGGAATAAACATCGAGAAGCTTCTCTGTGTTATGGCCTCTGCAGTAAACCCTGCCACAAAAAATGCAGTCACCATTTCAAACCTTTCAAGATAACAGGCTGGCAACAGCTTTAGATATGCTGAATTTACCTGCATAGACCCACATCCAGAAGCAATTGCGTGTTTTGTAAGAGAAATGCTGCTGATTTCGCTGGACAAATTCTTTCACAGATGGCACATATTTAGCTACATTTGTGCAGTTGATTGCCCCAGGATAGATTTTGTGCCAGAACTCTTGCTCCCTGAGGATGTGTTTTATTTTAGTGTTTTTATTTTTCTGGGTAGCTCTTGGAAACTGGTGTTACTTGCTCTTGGACCAAAAGCTTGGAGAACTGACTAGACTCCATGGTGTTCCTGGAAAACTGGTAAATATAAAATCTGTAAATAGTTGCTCTGAATTATTATGACAGTATTTTTTTATACATTTGAAACAAACAGAAGACAGCTTTCCTCTTTAATAAAACTCTGTGGGTTCACTTTTTTTGCTCTGTCAAATATCAAAAACTCCCAAAATTTTATTGGACTTTCACAGATGTATGATAAATTATTATTGCTAATAAAAAATAATATGTTTAGGTAGAAGATGATCAATTACATCTAATTCTGCTCTTTTATATAATGTGAAGGACATTCCACAGAAGAAAATAATTTCAAATCGAGCAATCAAAATGTTCCATTCCATTTTGAAAGGGAACACACTGACATTGAAATGTTCCACTTAAAGAAATTATCAAAATAGTCATTTATCCTAAGACACATTTGGCACAATTTGCTGTTTTCAAATCCCTTTGCAATCTTCCTAGGCTTTCATTTTAGTCACAGACTACTTATTTTAAATTTAAAACTTATCTTTAATATGAGTATGCTGGACACAAAGTTTGTCCACTTAGATAAAGATTTTCTGTTTTCCTAGACTATGTTTTATCTCAGTACCTTTCTCTTGCCTGGCAGGGACAAATCTCTGCATTTAATCTGGACTCAGATGGACTATTTATTATTCATGACAGTATAGCTTTGCTGGGATTCATGATAGGGCAGAATTATGGTTTGCCTGTCCATATTCCCACATCATCCCCTCTCCCTCCCTCCTAACCTCATTGTTAACTCTGAAACTCATGGGCCTACTCCTGCAAGTGAAGACTGTTTTCAGCCATGCAACAAAAACAATGGAACAACTGCTGCCTTGAGAAACCAGTACTGCAATAAATCCTTTTCAAGTATACTCATTTAGAACGTGCCAATTCTTAGTTTCCTATTAAAGTATCTTTTTTAGGGGAATGGGAGGGGGCAGATGGGTCAGCAGGAAGTAGAAAAGATCCCTTTTCCTTTATAAAGGAAAGTATTCTATAAAAGAAATTATGACCTATTAATAAGGATTTTAAATTATTGCTGTAAAGACAGGAACTTAGTCTTTCTAGAAACTGATTGCTGTTACACTTTTTTACACTTAGTTTCTATAGTTTTCCTTGCTTCTTTCCCACCTGAATACGGTGTCACACTCTAAGTAATGACAAAGCTTATTGTTTTGAGGCTTAGAACTTGTTCCCTCTGTATTATTCCTTTCCTTTTCCAGTTTCCCTTATCCAACTTAACCATCTTCTCAACTCACACTATAACTTCATGAATGCAGTCCTCACAAATTCCTCTAAATCCTTAAGGCTGCTGCATCTTGAAAGTCAGAATGAAGCTATAGCTTGAAGCAGCCAATGGTGGCAGAGGGTTCTTTTAGCTCAAGCACTACAATCTCCTGTTTCACTTTGTGTTGTCACTGCTTCCTTTGTCTCCCTCAACAAATCCCTTTTTTTCCTTTCACCAAGACTTCTCACAGCTTTTCTCTTAATAACCTGGTGTTAATGGCAGCCTCTAGATGCCAGAAGCACAGGGCAAGAGGGAGAAAATGCCATGGTAAGTCTGAGATATTTACTTTCACAGGAGCAAAAATAGCATTTATACTCTTATTCATTATGTATTTTCATTAATATTCTGGTTTAGATATCCCTCTCTTTTCTTTGCTCCTCTTGTCTTATGTGTATTATTTCAAGATGCTAGAGTACAAAGTACTAAAACAACTGTCTTTTCAGGTAAAATTGAAGTACATCTGCTCCCTGCCTTTCTTTTACTTCTGAAATGGTATGCAGAGAAAGAAGAGGGAAAACCTAATGGTCTTAAAGTCAGTTGCATTTTGTCCTGCTTGATTTTTCTCTCTGCTTCCAAAAGCCTAGAGATGGGTGCATGAAGCCCAGCATCACCTACTGGGCAAAGGAGGTGATTATCCCACTCTGCTCTGCACTGGAGCAACCTCAGCTTGAATAGTATGTGCAGTTTTAGGCACCATAATACAAGAAAGATGTTAACCTCTTAGAGAGCACCCAAAGGAGGGCCACAAGGAAGGTGAAGGATCTGGAGGGAAAGACATATGAGGAGCAGCTGAGGTCACTTGGTCTGTTCAACCTGGAGGAAACTGAGGGTCTACAACTGAGGTTACAGTCTACAACTTCCTCATGAGGGGAAGAGGAGGGGAAGGTATACATTTCTTCTCCCTGGTGATGAGTGACAGGACTCAAAAATGGCATATAGCTGAGTCAGGGGAGGTTTAGGCTGGATAGCAGGGAAAGATTTTTAACCCAGAAGGTGGTTAAGCACTTGAACAAGCTCCCCAGGGAAGTGGTCACAACACCAGTCTGTCTGAGTTCAAGAAGTGTTTGGACAACACCCAAGCACGTGGTGTGACACTTGGGGTGTCCTGCACAAGTCCAGGAGTTAGAGTATGCTGAGTTGGAAGGCATCCATGTGGATAACCAAGTCCATGATTCTATGACTGAGAAGCTATAACCATCAGAGACTAGGAAAATGTGAATTCTAATTTTAATTCTAAAAGTAAAATTTTAATGATGAAATATTTTTTTTTCATTCAGTGTGCCTGTCTTTTAATTTTTTTCTAAGTTTCTTCAAGTGTTAACTGCATTTGTGATTCTTCCTTTCCTGTCTTTTCCTTCCTATGCTCTCTGTAGCTGTTTTTGTCTGCCTCAGTGGTTAATAAGTAGATAAGAGAAACAAGGCTGGCAATACAAGATGAGAACTCCCAGGCTGTTGTTTGGAAACAAAAATAATAAATTTAATTTTTGATAGTGATGGAAAAGTTGTTGTCAGAGATTCTTCATTCTCAAATAATCTTTCCAGTGACAATGCATAGTAAAGCACAACAGCTAATACTAAGACTGATACATGGTAAAACACCATAGATTGACAAAATGCTGCATAGTAGCAGTCCATGATAACGTGCCTACAAGCATTTCTAAAGAGTACAGGAATTCCATTAAGTTAATGGCTGTTCTAATATTGCAGTGACAGAAAAGTGAGCAAAGTCCTTACCTTTGCAAATCTATGCCACCCTACTGATATGATTGCAGCATTCCACTCTGCTGCAGCAGTTTTAGTGTTTGTCTGCTCTGAGGTGTGATGAGCCCATTGAAACTTAAGTTAATCAGGGAATAAAACAAGGTGAAGCAAGAATCTTTTTTGAGTCTTGTTTATTCATTTGCTTTTTGGGGTTTTTCTGTATCAGTTTCAAGACTACCATGTTCTTTTAGAGACAGAGCCTTACCGCAGCTATTGAACAAAAGACAACATTATCCACTGTAACAAAATCACAGGACACAATGAAGAATTTATAATGAAGTGCAATACTGCACTGCAGATAACATAAATTATAGGTGCTGCTAATTCTGTGTGACATGCATTCAGTACTGTGATAAATAGCAAACAACTCTACATCTGCCAGAATTGGTGTGTTCTCAAACACTTAAGAACTTTTGCTTTTATATCCAGTTCCAAATGTTTAAGATTAGTGTAGTGGGTTGGACATCAGCTACCTACTGAAGCCACTCTATCATTCCCCTTTGCAACTGGACAGAGGAGGGAAAATGTAACAAAAGGTTCGTGGGTTGAGATGAGATTCATGAGAGATCACTCACTAAATACCATTACAGGAAAAACAGACTTGAATTTGAGATACTGAGTTGCTAACAAAATCAGAGAAGGACAATGAGAAGTAAAATAAATCTTAAAAACATCTTCCCCTCTCCCCTCCCTCCTTCCCAAGCTCTACCAGTGGCACAGGGAGATGGGAAATGGAAGTTATGGTCAGCTCATCACAGGTTGTTCCTGTTGTTGCCCTGTTGCTGAGTGAGAAGAGTCAGGCTCTAGCATGGGGTCCCTCTCAGCAGAGAAAGTCCTCCATGGACTTCTTCAACTTAAGTCTATCTCATGGGCAACAGTTCTTCACAAACTTCTGCAATGTGATCAGTCTTCCATGGATGCAGTCCTTCAAGGACAGGGTGCTCCAGTGTGGGTGCCTCATTTCATCTTAAGTCCTACTGGGAAACCTGCTGCAGTGTGGGCTTCTCTCTCTATAGGTCTGCAGGTGCCTGCCAGGAATCTTCCCAAGCCCCAGGTTCATAGCCCTCTTGACGCTGCCCCCCGCGGCCCGTCACGCCTGGGCTAGCTCTGTCCACTGGCCGCTGGCAGTGCCAGGAGTGGGGAACGGTCTGGGAGCTGTTTTCCCCAGACCGAACCTTCAGAGCCTTTCTGCCACACAGGGCTCTGCGGATCTCGGCGTCGTGGGCTTCGGCAAGGAGATGGAGGAGACCCAGAGTCCAAGCAGCTTTCCAGAAACAGGATTTATTAAGGGAGAGGGAGCGGTGACAGGACGAGGGCTGGAAAGGCACACGGGGACCCAAGGACTCTGAGCAAGGAGCACCTCTGTGCGCCCCAATTTAAGGTGGGGAGGGTACAAACACAGGAACCAATCAGGGCATCTCAGGGGAGGAGTTGGGGGGAGGGTTTACAATGTTGCGGACCAATGGGAGTAACATGTGGGAGGGGCGGCAGCCGCAAGGCCAATGGGGCTTCGAGTGAGGGATGAATGGCAGGGAAGGAGCTAGAACAAAAGGTGGGGTTTACATAGATTGATGGGGTTCAGGGGCAGGAACAGGGTGATAAGACAAGGAAGGTTCAGGAAAGAGGGGAGGGGTTTACAATGATAGGCACTTAGGGACAAACCATGTTGGGATAAAGGGGGAGTAACCGGGGTAAACCAACTTTAAACCTCATGAAAGTGAACAGACTTAAATGAAAGTAAACAAACAGGCGGCAACATCTCCCCCTTTCTTTTTTAAGAACAGGAGGAAGATGTGGGGTCTGGGGGAGCAGAGGGTGTTTCAAACCATTCGGGAGCGGGCAAGGGAGGAGGAGGAAGGGGAATAAGGGGTTTCAGCTCAACACAATTTGCTTGTGGTGGGGGAGATAACAAGGAGGTAATGGACTGAACTAAACATCTTCGTAAAATTGCGAACGCGCATAAAATAATAAATATAACAAAAACAATCCATAAAACAGTTCTTATAATAGAAGAGAGCCATCCGGAGACCCCCCATCCTGAAAAGAGACTGGTGACCCAGTCATCAGTCTCTTGGTGTATCTGGTGGATCATGCCCTTCATCTCTGTGATGGTCTTCTTGATGTCCATGCTTTTGGTGGTTAGATTCATGCAGCAAAGTCCCTCAAACTCCTTACAGTCATGATTATGTAGGAGCAGTAGGAAATCGATAGCTGCGCGATTTTGTAGCGTTGCTCGCCTGGTTATCTCCTCGTCTTCGAGGAGGTCGCTCAGCGCGGTTGACGTTAAGTTGGCTTGCTTGACCACCCAACATTCTAATTGGCCCAATTCTCCGAGAGCTTGTGCCGCGGCCAACCATGGCAAAAATACTGACACAGCAACTCGTTTTGGTTTGTTCCAATGAAAAATTTCAGAGTCGCAGTCAGGGTCAAGGTCTTCAAGACTGCGCTTCTTAATAGCCGAATTATTTTTTAGTTCCCAACTTTCAATTTGTGATGCGTTGGGGGCAAACAAAGACAACCGGCTTAAGGTGCACGGCCCTCCGAGAAGGCGAGAGGGGATGCCAGCCCACGCTCGGTCCCCACAAACTAAAAACAAGCCCTTAGGCAACTTAAGAGGGTAAGAACTGAGGGTCGAAGGCATCTTCACATGTGCGATGTTTTTGCACCAGGAGGCTGCTTGAAATTCTCTGTTATCCTGAATTAACTGAGAATAAAGAGTAGGATCGGAGGGGTAGTAATGAAAATGGATACAATAGGGTGCGGGAGAGGAGTTTAACAAATCAAATTCCTGAGGCTCAGCGGCTGCCCGCTCCAAGAAGGCTATCCAGTCCCTCCACAGGAGGAGGGGGTTCTGGACAGGCCTCTTTATCTTATAGGTGGGTGCGGAGCGGACTACTCGCTGAGCCGGCCTCCCTTTATTAGCTTCTTTAACTAAATCTAATAGGGAGTCCGGGTATTCATCAGGCTTTAACGGGATCCCCACCAGGCAAGTGGTCATCGGATTTCCTGCCGCCCCTGTGGATAAGCATAGCTCATCCCGTTGGAGGGACTTTGCTAACATGACCCAAACATTCTGCTTGGGTTGGGGCACGATCCACATGTTGATTTGGGTCACCAGCATCATCAGGAGCACGATGGTTGGTGCACTGTTTGGGGTGGTCATCCTTTTGATGGCTCTTTCTGAAAACAAAGAAAACAAACACTTTATTCAACATAAAGGGATATTAAAAATTCAATAGAGGGAAAGGGGGGCTCAAGGTTTTCCTCCTCCTCGTCACTCCCAGGGGTTACAGAGGTGGCCTGTACGGACGCGATGACATCCTCCCGTTCATCTGGTGGCCTGGTGGGATGTTTCGGGACATAAGGTTTCACCCACTTCTGCGGGATCCACCTTAGTCCCTGGGGCGAGGAAACGCATGCGTACCCTCGCCCCCAAGTCACCAGATCAAACGGGCCCAGGACTTTTTGGGTCTCTGGGTCCCGGACCAGCACTGGAGGGCGGTGTTGTAGCCGGTAGTTGCTGGTGGAGGTAAAATGCTGCGTCACTGGAGGGTTGGGATTGCCATCACTACAGTTTAGAAAATTGATGGTGAATAGCGCCTTTGATAGTCTATCCTGAGGGGCGCAACCCTTCATGGAATCCCACTGGCGTTTGAGGACGCGCTTGAGCGATTGGTGAACTCGCTCCACGATCGCTTGGCCGGTGGGGGAGTGTGGGATGCCTCTCTTATGTGTCACTCCCCAACTCTGCAGGAATTCCTCCAGTTTCCTGGAAGTATATGCTGGGCCGTTATCCGTTTTTATCTCCTTGGGGACCCCCAGCACAGAGAAAGCTTGCATGAGGTGTTTACAGACATGCTCAGCTTTCTCCCCTGCGTGGGCAGAAGCAAAGACTGCTCTCGAGAAAGTGTCTACTGAAACATGTATAAACTTTAACCTGCCGAATTCAGGGATGTGAGTTACGTCCATCTGCCACACCTCACAGCTCCCTAGGCCTCGGGGGTTCACTCCTGACTCCAGAGAGGGCATAGCAGTGGTCTGACAATGTGGGCATGTGGCCACAATGGCTCTGGCCTGATCTCGCCGCAGGTGGAATTGGCGGACCAGACCAGGCACATTTTGATGGAACATCTGATGACTCAGCTTAGCTTGTTGGAAAAGATCGGGGAGCTGAGCCATGGAAACAGGGGCAGCGAGGGAATCAGCCATCTGATTTCCCTCGGCTACCGGGCCAGGGAGATCCGTATGCGACCTCACATGCATTACAAAGAATGGTTGCTTTCTGTGGGAAACAGCATATATTAGTTTAGAAAGCAACTCGAACAACTTCGGGTTTGAGACCTCCTTCAGAGCAGCATGTTCTGCTCTGGCAACTACTCCTGCAACATAGGCCGAATCAGTGACCAAATTGAAAGGTTCAGAAAATCTCTCAAAGGCCCTGACGACTGCATCCAGCTCAGCAACCTGTGGAGATCCCTCCACATATTCAATGTCTGCTTCCCACTGCTGAGTTTCGGGATCTCGCCAAGTCACTACAGACTTGTGAGATGCCCCGGATGCGTCTGTAAACACGGTCAGTGCTTTGAGGGGCTTTCTGCTCCGCATTTCTTTTGGAATTGGTTCAAATTTGGAATTGAAGAATTTGTGGGCAGGGGCATGGACCGAAACTTGGCCCTCAAAGCTGTCTAGAGCAATCTGGAGTGCCTCATTTTCCCGAAGTAGCTGATCAAACATTTCTTTTGTCAGCTTATCTGGAGACGCTTTGTCCCGAGACAAGCTGACTGGTACTCGAACGCATGCAAAGTCACACCCAGACATCTCCCGAAGCCGGGCTCGGGCTCTCCCGATGAGCTGAGCCATCAGCTCCTGTGGCCTGGTGATACTTTTGGACCTTTGATGGCTCAAGAAAACCCACTCTATAATCAAGAGGGGATCCTTGGAGCCCTGGTCCCACTGAAAAATCAGCCCACTGAGGTGTGGCATTCTCCCGAGTATGATGAATTCAAAAGGCAGGCTAGGTTCATACCGATGCGCCTGTCTTTCGACAAGCGCATCCTCCACTTTCTCTAGGGCTTTCCTCGCCTCTGGAGTCAGGGTCCTGGGAGAACTTAGCTCCTTCTCCCCCTTCAAAAGTGTGAAGAGGGGGGCTAGGTCTTCAGTAGAGAGGCCCAGCCAAGGCCTGACCCAGTTCAATGTCCCACACAGCGAGTGAAGGTCTGACAAGGTTTTCGGATTGCTGTTTATTGCCAATTTTTGAGGCACAACGGTCCTCTCAGCAATCCGTAGACCCAGATACTTCCAGGGTGGCATCCGTTGAACTTTATCCTCCTGGAGTTGAAAGCCTGCAGATGTTAAAGCCTTAACCACTCGGTCAAGTGATCGGGTAAGTAAATCGTCATGGGGGGCGCACACTAGGACATCATCCATATAGTGATGGATGATGACCTCCCCCATCTCTTTACGCACGGGAGACAGCAATGAGGAAACATACCACTGGCAGATGGTAGGTGAATTTTTCATGCCCTGAGGCAACACCCGCCAGTGGAACCTCCTCATTGGGGCTTCTCGGTTGAGGGTAGGCACCGAGAAAGCAAACCGTGGGGCATCATCAGGATGTAGGGGAATTTGGAAGAAACAATCCTTGATGTCAACTACGGCCAGATTCCAATTTCGGGGGAGCATAGTTGGGGTAGGCATCCCTGGTTGAAGGGGCCACATGTCCACAATGATCTTGTTGATGGCACGAAGGTCGTGGAGGAGTCGCCACTTGTCCTTCCCCGGCTTTCGGATAACAAACACTGGGGAATTCCAAGGGCTGGTAGTCTCTACTATGTTACCTTTTAACAACTGCTCCTCCACGAGCTCGTTGAGCGCCCTTAATTTGTCTTTTCGAAGCGGCCACTGATCAATCCAGATTGCTTCATCAGTGGTCCAATCGAGCTTCTGGAAGGGGCGCTCCACAGTGGCCGCCATTAAAAATCCCGAGGGGTTTTCGGGATCTCGATCTTTACCCCCCATTGTGACATAAGGTCCCTCCCCCACAAAGGGACCTGAAAATCTGCAACAAATGGGCGTAAGTTCGCCAATTGCCCATCTGGCCCCGTAATTTGTACTATGTCCTTTGATACTTGTGCCAATTGTGTGCCCCCTATACCCTGAACTTTCCCCGCCACGGGTTGCAACTCCCACTGTGACGGCCATCTCCTTTGGGGGATGATCGTCACATCTGCCCCCGTATCAAGCAGACCCCTCAAGTGAACAGAATTGGCACCCTGCTTGATGCTGCAGTCGATGATGGGTTTGTCTTCACCCACCACTTCTGCCCAGTAGACGCCTGGTGCGTGGTCGTCCACCGGGACCCCCTCCGGGACAGGAATGTATTGGGCTATGATTTGCCCCTTCGGGAGAAAATATGGTGGGTGAATGCAGCGCGCTAAGAGGATGAGGTCTTCCGGACCACCTGGGAAGGTGATCGGGGAGATCTCAATCTCTGGGGGTGTGTGTTTGGTGTCCCCGATGGCGATGTACTTACAGTCACGTCCAGTGTTTGTCCTCTCCCCCTCCAGTGGATCCACAGCAACCACTGTCCAGTGCTGGGTCCGAAAGAGGATGTCCCTAGTATTTATTAAGCGTCGCGTCCGGTGTACGGGCCAAGTCCGATTGATGTTTTCCCCCCCCTCTGCGATACCTGCCCCATTTGTCGCTTCGCGCGGGGCAGGTTCGCGCCGCGCTCTTAGTTTTTTTTATTTAAAACTCCCTCTCCCCCTTTTCCCCCCATGTTGCCCCTCGCAGGTTCAGGGCAGGGATGTGCAGCTGGACAATCTCGGGCCATGTGCCCCAGCCGCCCGCAACGGTAGCACTGCAGAGGCCTTCTAGGTGGTGGTGGTAGTTGGCCTGGTGGGTGCTGGGTCACTGCAGCCATGGGTGGTCTCTTGGCAGCTTGTGATGGTGGTGGCACCCTGGACGCCCCCATCAATGGGACCTTCTTTTCGCAGGCGTCTATTAGGTCATCCAAGGTTGGCGCCGGATATAGCGGCAAGCTGAAAATGACCTGCTTACAAACATCGTTGCAGTTAGCTTTAGCCATTTCTAGGATGAGCTGCTCCTGCAGCTCTGGCCTGTCCACCTGCCTCTCTATTTGTTCCTGCAGTCGGTTAATAAAGATGTTAAAGGGTTCATTAGGGGACTGTTTGATGTTGGAAAAGTTTGTGAGGGGTTCACCCCCCGGCAAGATGTTGAAAGCTTTCTCAGCGGCCTCCGTTATTTTGATTAAGATAGACCGGGATAAGACCCTGGCCTGTTCCTCTGGCTTTCCCCATTTCCCTTCACCGCACAGGTGATCTATTGTGAGGGGGATTTCATCCGCGTCAACCGCAGAATCCTCGCTGCGCAGCAGCTCAGGAAGGATGGCCTCCAACGACTTCTTCCACCTCTGTTTCCACAGCCTATAGTCAGCTGGGGAAAGGAGGCAGGCAAACAACTCCTTCAAATCGTGGGGGACCATCTCGTTCGCGGAGAAAGTGGCTTTTAATAAACCCTTAAAATATTCACTTCTCCTGCCGAACTCCTTCTGAGCCTTGCACAGCTCCCTCTTTGTCTGGAAAGAGAAGGGTTCCCATTCTCGGAACCTCCCCCCCTTTCCTCTAAAACTGACCGGTGCGGCAAAGGGAATTACGATCTGTTCCGGGTTCTGGCCCTCAGGCTTGTTACTTCCAGTTTCCGAAGGGTGGGAATCGGATGGAGAGGCGTGGGAACTGGGAGGAGGGGCGTGGGAACTGGAAGGAGGGGCGTGGGAACTGGAAGGAGGGGCGTGGGAACCGGAAGGGGAGGCGTGGGAACCAGAAGCCGGAAGAGGCGGGGCTGGAGGACCGACTGAGAGGGAGGGTTGGAGGGAGGAGCAGCGGCCGGAAGGGGTGGGGTTTTGGGGTGCAACACTTGGGGGACACACCCCCGAGGAGGAGGAATCACCTGAGGGAACATGGGAGGGGTCAGGGCAGGAAGGGAAGGAGGGGCTAGGGAGAAAGGGGTTGGACTTTGAAGGTAGGAAGGGATTGTGGGAAGAAGGAGCACAAGGGAGGGGTCCGACCATGCGGTCCCCACCATTTTGTGTCCCTCGGGGGCCATTTTGGGAATCAGGCGAGGCATGGGGAGATTTAGGGGAAGATTTAGGGGAACACCGGTAATCAGGGGACATAGGGGAACCAGGGTTCTGGGAGAGAAACTGGGGGTCAAGAGCTTTATCAAACTGGGGACTTTGAACTTGGAAAGGGGAAAACTTGGAGTTATTAACTGGGGAAGTAGGGGAATGGGTAAGGGCTCCGGCAGCTTGGCCAGGGCTACCGGGGCAAGGGTTCTGAGGGAGGCTTGGGGAGCCAGGGAGACTACTGCCGACTTCGGAGCCCTGCGTTTTACGGGTTGCTCCGCAAGTCTCCCCCAACTTAGGGACAAGGGACGAGGAGCAGGGGTTTGGGGAAACTGGGGAAACTGTAGAAACTGGGGAAGGCTGCGTTGGCTGTTTCTGCATCTCCCTCTTTTCAACTAGGGATGTCCGAATCAGAACAAAAAGCGGGATTAATTTGGCAGCTGTTTTGTCCCCCTGAACTACCAAAGCTGTTAATTTGGACCCGACCGAGTTCCAGAATGGCACAGAAAGAACATCTTCGGAGGACACATGGGGAAAATGCAGAAAAAGCCAACGAACAAGCCTCTTAACCAACCCCCTTGAATACTTATGTTTCCCACCCTCAAGGAGACCCACAACTTGGAAGTAAATCCCCCTCTGCGGAGCCGACAAACGCGCACCCATCTCTCACACCCCCGGCTCCGCAGTCTCACCACCCCCTAGCAGCAAATGCAAACTTAAAGAAATAAAAATAAGGGTCAGGACTGGGTTACAACACACTCTCCCTCCCCGAGGGAGCCACAACCAAACAGGGGGTCCACCACACACTCCCCCCTTTCCCCCACTGGGGAATACTCACCCAGTCCTGACAGGAGCTGCAGGAGATGTCCAAAGCCCCAGGAGCGGTCCCTCGTGCGCAGAGAGGTTGTCGCTCCTTCCCCCGGGAGCGCTGCTGGACAAAAACCAGCCTGCTGCAACCGGGGTAGCTGCCGCCCAAAAGTCTTTATAATCCAAAAAACGACTCCTCCGGGGGTCTCCACGGGCTGTAGAGCCCCACGTTGGGCGCCAACTGACGCTGCCCCCCGCGGCCCGTCACGCCTGGGCTAGCTCTGTCCACTGGCCGCTGGCAGTGCCAGGAGTGGGGAACGGTCTGGGAGCTGTTTTCCCCAGACCGAACCTTCAGAGCCTTTCTGCCACACAGGGCTCTGCGGATCTCGGCGTCGTGGGCTTCGGCAAGGAGATGGAGGAGACCCAGAGTCCAAGCAGCTTTCCAGAAACAGGATTTATTAAGGGAGAGGGAGCGGTGACAGGACGAGGGCTGGAAAGGCACACGGGGACCCAAGGACTCTGAGCAAGGAGCACCTCTGTGCGCCCCAATTTAAGGTGGGGAGGGTACAAACACAGGAACCAATCAGGGCATCTCAGGGGAGGAGTTGGGGGGAGGGTTTACAATGTTGCGGACCAATGGGAGTAACATGTGGGAGGGGCGGCAGCCGCAAGGCCAATGGGGCTTCGAGTGAGGGATGAATGGCAGGGAAGGAGCTAGAACAAAAGGTGGGGTTTACATAGATTGATGGGGTTCAGGGGCAGGAACAGGGTGATAAGACAAGGAAGGTTCAGGAAAGAGGGGAGGGGTTTACAATGATAGGCACTTAGGGACAAACCATGTTGGGATAAAGGGGGAGTAACCGGGGTAAACCAACTTTAAACCTCATGAAAGTGAACAGACTTAAATGAAAGTAAACAAACAGGCGGCAACACCCTCTCTCTGGCATCCACCTGCTCTGGCACGGGTCTTCACCAAGGGCTACAGGTTCTGCTTCCCCATGAAACTCCATGGGCTGCAGGGGCACAGCTGCTTCGCCATGGTCTGCTTCAGCACATGGAGCCCCTCTTCCCCCTCCTTTTCCACTGACCTTAGTGACAGCACAGCTGTTCCTCTCACATATTCTCACTCCACTCTTCTCTGGACACAATTATAATTGCACAACTTTGTTTATCTTCTTAAATATGTTATTACAGAAGTGTTGCCACCATTTCTGGTTGGCCCAGCATTGGTCAGTGGCATGTCTATTCCAGAGCCTTCTGCCAAGCTTCTCACAGAAGCCATCCTGTAGCCTCCCCACTACCAAAACCTGGCCATGCAAACCCAAAATTCAGTTACGGCATTCAAAATGGTGCTACATAAAATGTATGCCATCAGTCTGATTTACCTGGTCTTTCAACAGAATTGCTGCAATAGGACTTTAAACTGAATATTCAAATATTGTTTCTGCACAATAGTTATGACCTAGGAACTATTTCTATGGGAATAATGACCCCTGTGGCTCTTCTGAGCTGAACACTGTGGGTTTGCTGTAAGTCTCTACCATGACATTGAATTCAAACCTCACAATTAAATACCCACACTGGACTCCATCTGTTGCATCCTGTACCCCACAGTTACAGTTTCCTCAGTTGCAGCCTGGACTCCTCTTTTGTCTCTCACTGATATATAAGCTGTGATACCTGTTTTTAATACCTATTTGTTTCTAATTCCTTCACATAATTTTTACTCTTACATTACAACAGTTGAATAGTCTACTCCATAAAAAAAGCTTGAATGCATTATTGTAACACATATGTATCCTTGTTACTTTTTCTGCAGAAAGCTGAACACTTTTTTGTTAATTCTCATCCATCTACTAAAGTTAGAATAATATACTTGCTAACATGTTAAAATAACTGTGAAAAGTAGATTGAGTTGTCATACAATTTGCCCTTCAGTTGGTCATGAACCACTGGTGTGATTAAGGCAGGTGTATCTGAGCAGTGAGTAAGAAAAGTCTAAAAATTTCCACATAGTCTTTTATGGACTTATTTAAAGAAGGTGAAGATCTGGTTCAGCACATGAAACCACAAACCATGAGGTATATTTCTCATGTATTCTCTCACCTTTACCCTTCTTTGCAAAGTGTGCTGTCAGTATTTGCATATGCATAGTCATCCTTTGTCTAATGACAACTCATCTAAGTATATATATATATAAATAAAAGAACCTATGGGGTAAAGTAGCTAAGATAAAATTAGCATGATTTTATTTTAGATAGTGAAAAATAAGAACACAACAAACCCCAAATTCCTTCCACCCCCATCTTACCAGTATCATCTTCACTCCTGACTCATCTACCTCCTCCCTCTTCCCTGAGCACTTTGGCATGGACTAGGAATGGTAGTTATAAACACATCACACTTTTTTTTTTGCTGCTTCTTCCTCTTCACATCCTTCCCCTGCTCCATCATGGTATTCCACCCATGGGAGACAGTTCTCCACAAACTTTGCTAATGTAAATCCTTCCCACAGGATGCCATTCTTCATGCACCATGCTGGTATGGGCTTTCCATGAGGTAGAGTCCTTCAGGAACACACTGTTCCAGTGTGGGTCCTTGCTGGGCTCCCAGGTCCTGTAAGAAAATCTGCTCTGGTGTGAGATCTCCACGGGATCACTGTGTCATTCGGGCACACACATCTGCTCCAGTGTGTGATCGTCCATGGGCTGCAAATGGATATCTGCTCCACCATGTACCTCCATGGGTGGGAGGTGAACAGCTTGCCTCACCATGGGCTGCTCCATGAGCTGCAGGGGAATATCTGCTCTGGCTCCGGTAGCATCCCTTCCCCATACTTCTTCCCTGCCCTTGGTGTTTGCAGAACCATTTCTCTCAAATATTATCACTGCTCTCCCCTGTTTTTCACCCTTTCTAAATATATTATACCAGAGGCACTACCAATACTGTTGATGAGCTCATATTTTGCCAGCAGTGTTGCTGTCTTGGAGCCAGATGGAACTTACTCTGACATGGGAGCAGCTTCTGGTGTCTTTTCACAAAAGCCACTCTTGTAGACTCTGCACTATCAAAACCCTTGTCATAGAAATTAAATATATTTAGCAAAAAGAGTTTCATACACCTAAGTCAAAATAACATCATAACACCAACAAAGAGTGACTAGTTGCACTCATTTCACCCTTTGCCTCTTCTTCATAATCACACACAAGCAGAGAAAATCCCAACTATTGTGTCACTGGCAATGGTTCTTCCATACTGTGCCTGTTTCCTCTCCCAATTTCTGTCCTCTTTCAAATATTCAAGTGTCCCATCTCCATCAACAAAAAGGACTGTGGTGGGATGATCTTGAATAGCCACCCACCAGGTATCCACAAATCCACTTTATGATTCCCGTCCTTGAAGGACAGGAAGGAAAAGGCAAAATAAAAGCTTATGCATCAAAATAAAGTCAGTTTAATGAAAAAAGTCAAAAGACACATGTGGAAGCAAAGGAAAGCAAAAATACACATTCTCTGCTTACCAACAGCAGTTGATGTCCAGTCACTTCTTGGGAAGTAGGGCCTCAGGATGTGTAGCAGTTGCTTTTGAATATGAACACCTTAATTACAAATATGTCCCTCCTCCTTTTTTCACTTAGCTTTTTTTTTCATAAAACAACATCATATGACATGGAACAAATGACCTTTTGGTCAGTTTAGGTTAGCAATTCTGGCTATGTCTCCTCCCAAGCTCTTGCTCACCCCCAGCCTCCTGGTCTTTGAAGCAGGGGTGAGGAGTGATCATAGAGACAGCCTTGATGCTGTATAAGCATATAGTATAAGGATAAGCACTGCTCAGGAATAACTGAAACAGAGGTGTGATATCGGTACCATTCTGGCTACACAGCACAGCAGAAGTGCTGCAAGGAAATTTAATTCCATCGCAGCCCTACCCTCTTTGCCAGCCCTCAGGTTATAGAAAAGAGAAATTTTTATGTAAACAGTTGTCTTGTCTTCCTATTCAAATAAGACATTATTCTGAAAAGGAGTTGAAGTTGGGAAGAAAGAAACTAAAAAGAAAATTAGCTGTACCCTTGCTATTATGGCATTTGACAAGGAGAGTGGAATCTTCTGTATCTCTAGGAATCGTTATATTGCACAAAACATTGAACAAAATGCACATAAAATATAACATGAAGCCACCAGTTTTCTGGTCTTGTGCCAAGAATGGCTGTAAGGCCCCAAAACCTCTCTTGACAAGCCTCTTAAAAAGGCTTACGGTTTTTTATGTACTCTGAGTTAGATGCACAGGAGAAATATGGACAAGCTATTCTCAAAAGGTCAAAACAACAAAAAAACTTTATTGGCAACTTCAGAAAATCAGAGAACCTTGGCAAAAGTTTAGAGCAGCATTCAGTCAATGTAAAGAATTTAACAAGGCTGTGATTTGACACATTCGACTCAGCAAACTTCAAGCCTATCTGATTTTACATTACTCAAAACTCTAAGAAGAGAGAATTAGAAGAAGAAAGAGAGAAAAGATATAACAAAGAAAAATGCAGCTACCACTCCTGGTTCTGGTGGTGTTTTACTGACAGAAATTCCACAATGAGGTGGATTTGAGACTTGTTTACTTCATGCTTTGGCTTAAGTACCCTTTGGCTTTCCTGGCCCCCTTCCCCCAGGTGGGACTTCTGGTCATTTGGTCTCTCAGGAGCTGGGATAGGGGCTCCAGAGGCGGGTGTGGAGCGTTGTGTCTGGTGTGTGCTGGGGATTGGTGGCCACTGCAGGGCTGGGGTGCAGGCCTGGGGGTGTGGGGTGTGCAGGGCAGGGCATCGCCTCACCACAGCAAGGCCTGACCTGACCTTTTCCCCACAAACACACACACAAAATGTTTTGAGGCAGAAATCCTTAATCACTTTTACCAAGTTTCCAAAATAATAAGTTTACCTTATAGCAAAGAGTTAGTTACTTTAAATATTTGTTAAAATCTTTAAAATGTTTAAATCATTTGAGAGGGAGAATATTTTTATGAAATGTACTTCTTACATTAAAATATTCCCCCCATGTTTATATTTCTAGTGCAAAACCACTTGCAATTAGAATAAAAAATTAATAACATGAGTTAATGAAATCACAAGCTTTGATTTCTTGCTCTAGCAGACATGACACTTCAGATTTTAGTCTGGTACATCTCAGTGGCAGTTCTAATATTACAATCAAGCTCTGTAATGAGCCTTCTTGAGTGAAAGGGAATCAGTTACAGGTCCTTCCTCTGATTAATGTTTGAAATACTGATTGGATATGAGGTATTAGGTTTTTAAAAGCACCTACAAGTATTATAGAGATACCTAGCTATTTGTATGATAATAATCTAATCATTCATTCATTTCATCTTCCTATTAATATTCCATTTCTCTTTCCTACCTCCTGTTATTGGAATTTTGAGCAGTCTGTATAGAGAATCTCCAAAAATTTGCTGCAGTTTTCTTCTGCAGTCTTTATCACTTCAAAGATACCACCAGTCATAAAAGATTTCTGCACCTTTTCTTTGTTTCGGTTTGTTCTTTTCTTAAAATTCAATATCAGTATTTCCAGAAATGTATACTATCATTAAGACACTAAGTAAGTGTCTTTTGATTTCTGAAAGTTTCTCATCTTCCACCATCCATCCAGTGTCTATACAATGACTAGCATCTTCTCCATTAAGCTGTTTGATATGATAATCATGTCTTCATAGAGCAAAAATTGGCGTTAGACTTTCATTGAATCACGGAAGAAGTATTAATCAGTAACCTTAATTAATTATAAATATTGGGCTATTCATGTCTCCTTCCTGCCTACACTCAATTATATCTCTTCACAAATTCATGACCGTTTTGCAATTTATTTCTTGATTCCTTTTGATTTATCACTATTATTCTGTTTGCAAAAGTCATAGGATCCTCAGCAGTATTTTTAGCTGTGTATTTTTGCTGTATGGTAACAAAACACTGTATGCAAAAGAATTTTTCATCACCAGTTTTATGAGGAAAATTACTGGTTATGTGGTGTAGGCCTGACTGCAGATTCGCAGTCAAATGTCCAGCAAACTGCCATCACATTGTCTTTTAGTCTTCATGTTCTTCAAGTTTTCTCTTTAGATTGAATACCAGTGTTTCAAATAAAGATGCAATATCATTCCGGACTTTTTCTCCCTATTGTAATAAGTTATTATTTTTAATTTGTAGGTTTGTATAATTTTTCTGTCTTAGCTAATATTTTCACTATCTCTCAATTTAGAAAAAAGAAAATAAACAAAAAATTCTCTTTGTTTTCAAATTTATTTTCCTAAAATCCAATATACTAAATAATCCTAAAAAATATTCCTTTATTATCCCAACCGATGAATCTTTTACTTAAATACATCTACATTTATATTTTCTTTACAGCCATTTAGTCTTTGAATTCTTTTGACAGTACAATACGCAAATCAGTCCTCTTGTATTTTAGGATTATTACATTTTTTCAAACCTACATTCCCTAGTTTTGTAATTATATTCAAAACTGTACATTGCATTTGAAATTTGACTTAATTTAATCAAGCAGTATGAAACTACAGAGCTTTACCATGTCATAGCATCCAGAAAAGAAGGTTGTTTACATTCAAGTTGACTGAAAATGTAAAGGATGTTCTTCTTTTCTCAACGTTGAAGTCTTTTACCTTCCCTTTTTAAAATAACTGAACAAAATAATCTAATGCTTATTATCTGAATCATATGCAATACTGATTTTGCTTTTCTCTTTTAGAAATAATCAGGAATCAACTTTCAAGTCTAATTCAAAATGTCCAGGTCATATAATCTTTTCTAATTTGTTTAATTGTTGCTTTGAATATATATGCACATCTTCCAATAAATATTTTTTAAGAAATAAAATATCTCAGTACATTTTCCTGCCTGTCTGAGCACTGTTAAAGACTAGTTTTACCATTAATTTTATTTTCCTATGTTTTTTAAAGCAGAAAAAAAATTGTTAATGCTTTCATTCAATATTGTTTGAGTGTTTAGTTCCAGAAAGTTTAGGTCAAAAACTGGAATTTATATTTTGGTTTTGCTAGTATCTGCTTTAGTCATCACTTTTCAGCTCACATCACAAATTCAATGATAGCTTTCAAGTGCAAAAGAAAAGATATAAAAATTGTAAGTACTTAAAACATTTATAATTTTCATGACATTCAGGCTTTGTATGGCTCACTGTCAAACAGAAGGCAATAGCATGAGAAATGCCTGAAGCAAATATTCCTTGAAGGTGGCCTAAGGCTCTACTCTACCTGGAAAATCAGAGACTACCTGAGCGGCAGGAAATGCAATGCTGATTTTTCATCATTAATGTACTTCACATTTTCATATTGTCTAACACTGTATGACAGAAGGAAACATGTTCTTAATGTAAAATAACAAATAATTTCAAATCATTATGCTCTATATCTCAAAATCATCCAGGGTGACATACAACACTGAAATACAACAAATTGAACTAGAATGAGACATACCATGACAAATGTTACCTAATTTCACATTTGCAAGACATCTCTGGCTTCCAAGTGCTGAACTTGTTAGGTACAATCAGAAAAATTTTAATTGCTCCTTTTGTCAAAGGCACACTGTCTTCAAAATATCTGCTGCTGTTTCTTGAATTACACAAGGTATCTAAGTGCTATTTGCAAGCTAAAAACAGTGGCCCGACTAATTCCCTCCTTTCTTTGAAAGCAGCTTAAAACAAAGAAAGCGTAATTAAATGCTGATATTAAATGTTAAGATCTACTCAAAGTTTAATTTCCCTAAAAATCATTGCAATTGTTAAGATGGTGCCTGACATTCTGTAAAAGTTTATTGGAAAATATCATAACAAATCCACTACGACGTGAATGAAGATCACCGAAAGGATTAGTAGGAAGAATTTTAGCTCAGAGAGCAGGGGATTTGCAGACTGGCTTAAGGTTTATAAATGAAATGAAAATAAGAAGGATCCTAGACCAGCTCACCTATTTAGTAATAAATAGTAAAATCTGAGAGCACCAATGTAGAATGGAAACAGACCAACTCTACCAGCAGATTCATTGTGTTGGGCTGGAGAGCCTATTTTTGCCTGCCAAGCTTCCCAACAAAGAAAGCATATAGGTCATAAATGATGTGGGTTATGAAAGCTCACTGTAAGTTTAGATGACACTATGTTAAGGAAATTTCCCTGTCTGAACATCCAGAAACCACTCTGACTGTCACACTCTCACCACTAGAGACTTTCAGTACTGGGACCAAAGCCTGTGTGCAGCTTTAGGGAGATGACAAGCGCCCATCATGGTGTCCTACACACCCCACTCTGACACAGTTGGACCAGATTTCCATACTGACTCAACCCTCGGATTTCCATAGCAGAATCACAGACATCTAGATCCCTAAAATAATTTAATCATGGTGCAATCACAGAATAACAGACCAAGCTGGTGCCTCTGAGGATAGACCCTGAACAAAGAACTCCCTGGGCTTTCAAACCCTCAGTCTGTGCATGGTAAAGTCTGGGGTCCTCCAGCTGAGTTCCCAGCTCCTGCCGTGTCCCTGAGTGCCCGGTCACCTGGCTGGGCCACAGGCCCCTGTGCCCTCTGTTCTGCAAAGGGTCAGCAGCTCACAGCCTTGGCTGGGGCTCCAACACCCAGAGCTCAAGCTGCACCTCAAACTGCAGCTGCACCGTGACCTACCAGCACTGAATGTATTCCTCAACAATTGCAGAAAAGCTTAATTGAATAATTATGAAACAACATTTCACTTTCATTATATAACATTATATATACATATATAACATTTATATAATAGTTAGTATATATATATATATATATATATATTAATATAGTATATCACTACCATGAGAGGGTAAAGAGTGAAGGGCCCTGTCATTATCACTGCCAGGTAGAGACCAGTTTACATTTGGACATAAGGAGGGATTTGTTCTTTGTACAATCAAGGAGACTTACCAAATTCTAGATCAGTTATTCCTGATTCAAAATCAAATTTCTCTCCAAGGTAATGAAAATATGTGTTTTCAGTTTAGTTTTTATTGGGAGAAATTAAGAAATTATTTAGTAGAGCCCTACAGAATGGCTCAGAAACAAGGATTAATGTAATTTAACAAAGCACGTGATACTGACAAGATGGAGAACAAAATAGCCACAGGACTGTGAAAAAAACATACCACTGCTTATTCCACATTTCTAAACAGTAAAAGTAAAAAGGACAGATAATTTGTTTTTTAAAAATATTAGTTTGTCCAGGATATTTCAACACTGTATACCTTTTCAGAGGAAAACATATATCATTATTTATCCCAGAGCAGTACATATATCATTATTTAATCCAAGAGAAAAATTGTTTCCTTCTTCTCCATTTTATGCTCCAATTCTTAAGTTCTTCCTATTCACAGTATTTCAAGAGGAAAGTGAGAGGCTGAGTTCAGAGCCCCTTGCTGCTCTGAGGCCGGGCATCTCTGATTCAATCACACAACCTTCATCTCTTGTTTAACCAGTGAAGTAGCAAGCCTGGCTGTGTTAATATGGACAATTTGCAACTATAAACTACCTAGTATTAACAAATAAATTTATTTTTGAAATTTGCATGTAAGGTCACTTGATTTTAGTCTACTTCATATTTGCTACAACCTGTTACTGTTGGGCTATTGATTCAATGGTTTAATCTAGTAGCACAATCTTTGTATACCTGTTTAGTAGAAGTTTACATGGTTAGTGGAACTTTCCAGTTCCCCAAAGTATTATCAATACTATTACAACATTTTCAGCAGAAGGAACAAAACATCTGATTTAGCAATACATCTCTTCCATGCACTTGGTTGCTGATATCGACTACGCCACTATCTGAAGCTACTTTGAATACTCTAGTTTTCCCTCTTCTAAACAATCTCCCTTTTGAAAAAGAAAAGAACAAGAACAAGAATCAAGGAAGATGATAACACTTCTTCTGTGCTTCATAGCTTTGAAACTGACGCACCAGCAGCGTTTTTGAAATTCACAGTAATTAGAACTTTCATTCAAAGTATAGGCCAGTGAAAGCTGAATTAAAACCCAGTTTAACATCTGGGAAAAAAAAAAAACAAAAACAAAAGCACCAAAAATTCATAAAAAGAAGCATCACTCACCAATTGCAAATAACACATCAAAGCAATAAAATATTTGTTTACTCACAAGAAATTTCCAGACTCCCATCTGAGAGCAAGGAGCTTGTATGAGCTGCTCTATTAAAGAAAAAAGTGAATGCATTCCAGTTCAGAAGGGAAAATTCTTGTCAAATATAAATAGATTCCTTATAAATTAGGAAAATTAATCATGAAGCTAATTTTGCAAGGAAGGGAAATTAAGAAAACTTCAGAAACCTAATTTTTGCTTGTATTGAGTGTTATTCCTTGACAATTTAAATTAAACAGTAATTTTGTGGAAGTGTTTACCTTTCCCCATTATTAGAGATGGAATTGAAAATTTTGGCTTAGATGCATAACAGAAATAAAGATACTCAGAGTCAGTCTGCCATCTCAGATGTATGACAAGTAGAATCTAATTCAAATCTATAGAAATTACCATAAATTTATTTATTTGTTTATGTTTGTGTGAAAATTTTTGTGTATATGTATAATATAGGAATGGTTCATAAACTAGAAAAAAAAAGTGCTGAAAATATAGCCAAAGTTCAATAAACTTTAGACAGTCTGAACCAGGAAAGGTGACAAAATCCCAAACAAATGAAAAATAACAATAAAAAACTAAAGCATTAGAAATAAAACCCACCTGAATAATAATCTCAGATTTGCTAATGGAAATACTGAAGGACATAGAAGGAAATGAAAGCAGATAAAAAGCTCTAAAATCTATGAAGTGCAAATGTAAATCAATGAAGCCAGAAGAAGTGATAATACCTTTTATACTTAGATTTCAAAGAAAATAATAAGATTGTTCTTTAAGATATTAATGAATGAATATACAGATCTTTTAGTTTTGAGGATAAAGTGTGAGCAGCAGCTCATTAAGCACTATTAAGCACTATTAACCACTATTAAGAGTTATAAGCATTTTGGATACCTTACGAATATTTTATAAATTAGACCTTAGGTTCATCATGACAAGCATGTTTTGCCATTTCAATTCTTTGAAGTTTCCACATAATTTAAGAGAATACATAAAATTATCACATCTACTTACATGATAGGATCTGCTAACCTTGTTTTGCTGAGCCTGAGGGGTAACTGGATGCCTGTCTCATTTTCTCAGAGATTTGGCTGCAGTTCAGTCCAGTCATGAATATAATGTCACCCACGTTAAGGTTATTTTTGTGCTTTTGCTCACAGCCTATAGGCTTATTCTGGCAGCAAGAGGTCTTTGACTAACCCCATTTTATGAGGGAACCTTCTCTGGGCACAAGCCCAAAATATACACCATTACAGCAGCTCTATAGGGAATCCTCAGGAACTTAATGAATCAGCTTTATGACTTCTTTGCACTGAACCATTACAAATTTGCTGTGGAGTATCAGTGAATCTGATCCAAGAATTAATGCTATTGACTGTCTTAGTATGATTATTGCAGAGTTCAGCTTTAAAGTAGAATTAAAGAAAAGTTGTTTTTTTTAACCAGAATCAGATCCAAACAAGCAAATTTAAGTTAAGATTTACATGCATTCATTCAGTCTGTAAGACAGAATTATGTGGAATTTGTATGAAACTTCTGTGGTTATAGGTATAAAAATAATCTTTTTTTCAGGGATTCATGCTGCTGCCTTTGTGTTAGAAATGGAATTTGTAAATGTTCTGAGTGTCATTATCTCCTGCTGACTTCAGTGAGAAATGGAGTTACTCAGTGCCTTAAAATTATTGGACTTTTGTTCTGCAGTGTTATTAAAGTTATCAACTCAGCTTAAAATATCTGCTAAAGTTATAAAACTTCTAACTGGTATATTTTTTGAATTTACTTTTTAATGCAAAGAAGTCTGTTGTAGTTTACTCTGGCATAATTTTCTACTCTAATCTACATTGATTAGATTATTATTTCTGCCAACTTCCTATTTTAGGGGAAAAAAAAATTTAAAAAAGGATAATTCCTTTACTTACTAAGCTGAAGTGTCTTTAACATTTGTACTCAAAGCCAGTAATGCTGAAAGTGCACTCCATTAGCTGGTTTATTAGTTTTCCTGAAAGCTTGGAGACAGAGCCTCCCAATGTGGCATCAATACACAGTGTGATCTTTTTCTGCAGAGGGTCATTCTTATTTGGAATACGTATCACATTATGATAAATGGAACCCACCATATTTTAGACACACATATCTAAAAGAGTACATAATGTTCAGGTGTTGAAAGAGGTGGGGGAAGCTACCATTTTCAATGTAATAGTTTGGTTTTTTTTTAATACATTTTCTGAAGTTTGTACTCTTTTGTGAAAATCTGTGACTTAAAAAAAGTAACTGTTTTCATCTTCTTGTTTTAAAATTATTTAATAAATTATTACATTCACTAAAAAAAAAACTATGAAACACCAAGATCATATTAACCTTGACTTTAAAACAATAAAGAAGTAATTGTTTCTGAAGTAGACCTTTTAGCCTTCAGATTCTTCTTTTCAACGTACTATATTGTTTAATACTGTCACTCAAAAGTCAAATAATTCATCTTTTACACTTTTTAGCCTTTGTAGGGGTCAAATCCCTTTTTGCATCTGAATCAAAGCCAGATTAGCAAACTATTTCACAGTATTTAGGAGAAAATGGAGAAAGAGATTTATGCAAGAATTTATACCAATAGCTTTCTTGAAATAATACATATAGCACTGAAAAAAAAAAAAAAAAAGAAAAATTCATTGATTCTGTCACTCTTGTTGCAGTTTTGGCTTCCTCCATATGGGAAGCAGCTGAAGGAACCAGGGCATAAGAGGTTAAGGTCTGTTTTTTCAGTTGGGGAATGGAGAGAGAAAAATTGAAAATTGTGGGGGAAAAAAAAGTGAAAAAAGTGGAAATAAAAGGAAAAAAGGAAAAAGAAAAGAAAAAAGGGGAAGGGAAGGGAAGGGAAGGGAAGGGAAGGGAAGGGAAGGGAAGGGAAGGGAAGGGAAGGGAAGGGAAGGGAAGGGAAGGGAAGGGAAGGGAAGGGAAGGGAAGGGAAGGGAAGGGAAGGGAAGGGAAGGGAAGGGAAGGGAAGGGAAGGGAAGGGAAGGGAAGGGAAGGGAAGGGAAGGGAAGGGAAGGGAAGGGAAGGGAAAGGTCCATTGGAGTATTTATAGTCTTCACTATCTAAGGACTGGTTATTCAGAAGACAGTCATATTTTTCTACTCTTACTATAGGCTTGGAGGAGAAACTGCAGAGTCACAACCTGCAGCATAGAAAATCACAGAGGCAACGATGAAGCAGTACTTAACAATAAGAGTGGCTAAACACTGAAACAAGTTGTCCAAAGAGGATATGGAATCTTCATCCTAAGAAATTCTTTAGATAAAGTCCTGAACAGTTTGACATCAATTTTAAAGGTAGATCTGCAACAGTGGAACACTGGACTAGGTGACCTTCAGAGATCTATTTCAACCTACATTTTTCTATGATAATATGAACTCTTGTGTTACAGTGTTTTAATGACATAAAAAAAGTTAGATTTACAAAACTTCCATCTGTTCTTAATTGTATTTGCCAAATTGTGGCACTCTATTGACTTGGCCAAAGGTTTTGGTGATCTGTAGAGAACTTGCTGGAGTGTGTCACAGTTGCAAACTGTTAGTTGCGCCTGTTTTAAATCAAGTCAGGCAATAAAGTAGCTTATTGATTTGTTAATGACATCAACAGTCAAAGAGTTCAAGGTTGATAGCAGCCATATACTAGATACCAGACACTCAAAAAATTTCAGTTAAGCCCCTATACATTTTTAAGCACCTTTTTATAACTAATACCAAAGCATTCTAATTCCCACATATGCCTACAGTTTCACACTTCACAGGGTATGAAGATGCACATCCTTCTTTCCTGTTATCATGAGTTCCCCCACTTATTTACACATTTTCTGGGAGAGATAGTGGTCCCCTTGCTTTACATCCACCCAGCTCCCTACAACCTGCTAATGCACATGCCTGTGAGACAGAATACAAACCTAGCAGGAAAGAAAAGCAGAACAAAACAGTCAAATCAGTCAAAATAAGCAAACAAAAAAATCCTCACAGTATAAAGACTGAGAATGAAATCTAAGTGCCTAAAGATGTCTTCTGATCCTGTGTGGTATCCAGCTGACACTCCATGAGCACGCAAGTCCTCACTGCATCTTTTGTCATGCCTGACAGCGCAGTAGAGATGTCTTGGATATCCTAACCCACTGTGGTGTATTTAAGTAAGCATTCTTATTCCACAGGCTTATTTTCTGTATTGTGCTTTGATTACAATGTGGCCAAGATTCCAGGGTCCGTATGACTAATGTATAGTCACTGACACTTTGACAGCTTAATCTGAAATGGAATTCCTTCCTAGATTTCACTAGAAGTGTTTAACTGCTCTATAGTCAACCAAAGAGAAGGGGCTGATAGGGGAGGGGTGGCAGGGTAAATGTTGCTTTTGATAGCAGGAGAGAAATAACTGGATAAAAATATAGCATGTTCATTATAGCAGAGAGGATAGATAAAGAGCTGAGTATAGAGGGTATGATAAAGTCTCATGGGACAGTGCAGTTTATATGCACTTTGGACTGGTTCATGCTCTTCTATACCTCGTGCAAAGAAGGAACAAAATTCTTTACTTGAATTTTCAGTGTAAAAAAGAACATTTCTGTTTCTTCATTTTACAGACATTGGACATATATAAATGAATTATCAGCATAGCTACTCTACTTAGTTTAAAATCTGTAAATATTAACTTTCAAACAAGCTATAACATGGTTCATGGTGCATAATGCTCTGTTTCACTGTGTTTAGTTGAAGCAATTAATCTTAAGATAGAAAAAGCAGATTCAGCAAATGAAGTTTTAACAAATCTGGCTTTTGCAGATCTAAGACCCTGAAGCACCTGCTCCTGCAATTTCTCCCAGTGTGAAAGGCTTATCAAGCACTATGTTATTACTCTACTGGTCAGATTTACAGAACCACCCTGCCCTCTCTTCAGATCTCTAGGAAGCTTTATGCCTCCAGGGATTCTTGACTCTGTGGGAATTTCAGGACAAAGGTCCTTTAAGATCCACAGGTCCTTTGGTCCTTGGGGACTGAACATTCCTCAGTGGACACAAATGGGTAATTTTGAGGATGGATACAGTTTCAACTGCAAAAAGTCCATGAATGACGATTATGAGGAAAAAACAGATACTGTGCAATTTTATCATACTCTGCAATCACATAAAAAATCAACATGAGGTACAGTAACTAATGAATCAAAAACATCTTGTAAAGATCTATTGTTATTTCTTCAGCTTGCTAAACCAGCAATCTCAACAGATTTTTAGAGGTTTAAAAACACTATGCTGGAGCAGCAGATTTATGAATACACAGGAGAAACAGGTGCAAGGGATGCAAGAGGAAAGAAAAATGCTGAGATGATATTATGTGAAACTATAGCATTGTATCTAATAATGTATTTTAGCTTAAGTCCTTGTTAAAGGATAAACCAAACTTTTGTTTTAACTTTATGGATCTTCAGGAAAACTTTTAAGTAAAGTCCATCACTCTGTTTCCAATGAAATTAAACACAATACAGGAAACATAAATGATATCTTGGATATTGTGGAGAATGTCAAAAGACGTGGAAAGAAAAAGCCCTGTGATTTCTCAGACTTCTTCTCTTTCTTTATATTGTGGGGTTTTTTCATTCCAAAATTTTATAGGCTTGATATTTACCACAGATTCTCCTCTAGCCTTCATCAGAACTGATGTCTCAGTATCTTTAGCATAACCATAGCACATCATCTGTAAGATCCAGCCTCTTCACTGTTGAAGATCCAGCACATTCTCGGTGCATCACATTCTCAGTGTAGCACATTCTCAATACAGCACATTCTCAGTGCAGATGCACATTTTCAATTTGCTTATAATCACTACAGAATATAGTTGTATGTTGATATTTAATGTCTTCTCTACCAGTAAAAAATATAATCCAAACATTGGAATAGTTTCTACATAATTTCATCAGTAGTTGGTGGAAAGCTAAGGCCTACACCACAGACATTTTGCTTAATGAACAGTATGATCTTTATAGGACTGATGGAGAGTCTATCCTCCCTTCTGCAGCCTGTCTCTGCTGGAAATAGTAAGCTCAGCTCTACTTCACACTAGCTGTAACAATAAAACCCCAAACAAATTTATCTTCAATTTAGTAAAAAAAAAAAAAAAAAAAAAAAAAATTTATACAGTATGAGAACAGGAGAGCTTAGAAGTGATTTAAATTCTTGTCTGAGTATGTAAATCTATGGTAGTAGATGAAATATTCTGTGAAGGGTTTTCACTTGTAGGTAAAAATAAAACACTATTAACTTGTATTCTTAGTTGAAGAACTACTCATTTGTCTGTCTCTAATTCTGTATTGACCCTGAGAGGATCATCTAAAATGAATCTACCACATGAGATATCTTTCAGAAGTTTCATAGAATCATAGAACATGCTGAGCTGAAAGGGACCCAGTATCATCAAGTCCAATTCCTGAACCTATGCAGGATGATCCCCAAGAGTCATACCATGTGCCCAACAGCACTAGCTAAATGTTTCTTACTCTCTCTCAGGCTGGTGCTGTGAACGCTTCCCTGGGGAGCCTGTTCCAGGGCCCTTCTTCTGGGTGGAGAATCTTCTCCTGATATCCAAGCCAAACCTCCTCTGACTGAGCTTCATGCTTTTTCTTCAAGTCTTGTCACTGATTACAAGAGCTAAGTGGCCCTCATCTATCCCTCACAAAGATGTTTTAGACTGCAATGAAGCCTCTTCTCATTCTCCTCCAGGCTGAAGAAACCAGCTCACCACAGCAGCTCTACATAAAACTTTCCCTCCAGACCCTTCACCATACTTGTGACCCTCCTTTGGATGCTTTCTAAGAGCTTAATATCATTTTTATTTTGTGGTATCCCTAACTGTACACAATATTCAAGATAAATCTGCACCCATCCAGAGTAGATTGATACAACCTATTTTGTCTGATCTCTGCTATTTACATACACTTCCAGGTCTCTAATTTTTTTTTTTGTATGTACTTATGCAGGGTCTGTCTCTGTACTAATTATTTTAAAGTGGTTTGGAACGTTCACATTGAGACTGTCTTTGGATCTGCTTATTTATGTGGTTAAAATATTAAAATAGTTTCTCATGTAAAAAGGTCATGTGTCATTTAACAATTTCCAAAACAAATGCCAGTCTCAGCCAAAGACTCAGCAGTAGTCATCACCTCTTTCCAGTTGGTAAATTGCAAATATCAACTCTGACTGGGTGGGAGTGATTAATTTAAAATACAGGGCATAAGTTTGCACATTACTCGGATCAAGAACATGACTAAATAATTTTTCTGAAAGCATAGACATAGCCAATATTCTGAATAAAATTCTACCTCAAATTAATGAAAACTTAACTCCATATCTGAGCAATAGAAATAAACCCATCTCAATTTTTCAGAGAGTGGGATTTCTTCTGTATATCATGGCTTCTCACTATGGTTGTAACAGCAATTCCAAAACTAGTTAAAACTTTTACTGCAAACTTTGTTACTTTGGGACCAATACAAGCAAAAGATTTATGATAAGCAAGAGGACAGCTTTTCAAAACAAGTCTTGTTTTATTACTCAACTGGAATGTAAAGTTTTATGGATTGGAATTGAAAAACAAAAGGTTTGATGTCCATATTGACAGTACTGTGTTCTGCTGAATATGAAGCTTCATCTCTGTCTCATTTTTGAGCAGCAGAGTTTTTATCACTAATATCCTATTGAGAAAATCCTTTGTTCTAAATTCTGCTCATGCTGTTTTCATATGCTTCCTCAGTCAGGTATTCATTAAAACTTGATATAAAGTCATTCATCTTTCATTGTACAGTTAAAGCAACTCCAATCCACCATTCAGATTTTTTTTTAGTTCTTTTGTGCCAATACGGACATGTTCATTTACATAATGCTGGTCTCTTGTTTCCTTTTTTCAGACCCAGAATTACCTTCACAGCCATTAAAAATAATAATAAATTAGAATTAAAAAAAAACAGATAGAGAAAAATGAGACCTACTTACCTCTTAATGAAAATTATGCAGAACCTCTTAATACCCTGCACACTACCTATATCTCACTGGTTTGTCATGACACAATGTGCACAGCATGCTCAAATAACATCAGAAAGCCCTGTTGATTGGATATCTGTTGCTGTATGTGGAGAGAAGGATTTTGCAAGATCTTTGAAGCTTTCAGGTCTAGGCTTGTGCTTCAATATGTCCAAATTCCAGGTGGAATGAGACCTCCCAAAAATCTCCTCCTTTCTCTGTTCATCGTCATTGGCTTCTCTGAACTGCCTTGTCCTGTGATTTTTCCTACTGATAGAAAACCTAATGTCTTAATTAGGACCTTCAACAAGAAAAGATAAGGTGGCTAGAGTCTTGAGATGAATTACTGCATGAGTCAGAAGTATGATCAAACTCTGAAGAAACTACCTCAGTGCAACTTATTTCTTTTAGGGCCTTTTGGGGACCATCCTATAGTATGACAATTGTAATGTTTTAAAACCCATAAAATATATCGTTATAACAGCTTCACAAAGATACCGAAGCTAAATTCTTCTTTCTCCTTTACTGTTTAATCCCTCCTCGTTGTAAAGAAAAGGATTTTTTTATATACCTTAAGAAGATGACCTTCAGCATTTATGTCATTTTGCAAGTACACTTCACCTAAACATGATGAAGTCAGAGAATTATACAGTAATGAGTTGTCATGAATACCTATCCAAATTATATATGGATTTCTTTTTGTCAATCCATTAGCCATTTATAACATCAACAGTGAATATTAGAGCAAGATTTTAATTTTGAATGACTTTTACAGTATCACGGAATGATTGAGGTTGGCAAGGAAGCTCTGCACGCCATCTAGTCCAGCCTCCTTGCTCAAGTAGGGCCACTAAGAGCAAGTTCTCCAGGATAGTGTCTAGATTTATTTTTTTTCCTATGTCATAGGATCAAGACTCCACAACTACCCTGGAAAGCCTATTGCAGTGTTTAGTCATCATCACAGTTTAAAAAAATAATAAAAAAAGGTGTTGCCTGGTACCTCCTGTATTTATACCTTCAGTTTTTTTCCCATTGTCTCTGATTCTGTCACTGGGAATCATTGAAAGAACCTGTCTTCATCTTTGCACCCTCCCTCCAAGTATTTGTGTATATTGATAAGACCTTTTCTGGTGATGTTGGACAATCACAGCTCTCTCAGCCTCTTCTCATAGGAGAGATGCTCCATTTGCCTTCACAACTGCATGGTCCTTTGTTGGACTGTATCCAGCATGCTCATGTCTCCCAGAGGAGCCAGAACAGGATGTAGCACTGCAGGTGTAGCCTCAGCAGCACTAAGCACCAAAGAAGGATCACCTCCTTCAAACTGCAGCAACTTACCCTGCTTAATTTAGCCCATTTTGTAATGGGCACATTGCTAGTTGATGCTCTACCTTGTTATCTAGTGGGACTTCCAGGTCCTTTTTTGCCACACTTCTTTCAAGCTAGAAGACCTCCCCATGTGCAGGACTTTGAACTTCTGCTTGTTGAACTTAATGAGATTTCTATCAGCCCACTTCTCCAGCCTCCTCAGGTCCCTGTGGAGGGAAGAATACCCCTTTGGTGTCTCATCTACTCCTCTCAGTTCAGCCTGCAAACTTTCTGCCTCATTAGCCAGATCTTTAATGAACAGGGTAAAGAGGACCTGATTCAGTAATAGCCTCTGGGGTTCACCACGTTCACCACATTTGGTGCTGCTGTCGACCCCTTCAAAACCAGTCAGATAGTTTTCAATTCAACTCACACGTCTCACTCTTTGTTCATTGTGCACTTTGATGTTCCAACAAAGGGTAGCTGCTGAGGTTTCAAATACATCACTGCTAATATTAGCTTGCTTATAGGCATTCCTGGCTCATAACTTCCTGAGTCAGGCTAATGCTCTAGTCCTGATGCATGCTCTGTTTGAATGATTTTTAATGTATTGATTCAAATGCAGTGTCTTCTAATAACTCATATTCATACAAAAGAGAAAGATTTGAAAGCTTATCTCTCCATACCTGCTAAGAAAACAATCAACTTCCTCCCAGTGCATAAATAATAACATTTTGGTCAAAATCTGGTACCTGGAATCCACAGAGAAAGAGAAGACTGGGAGTGAATGAGAAAGACTACAACCATGTCTTCCTTTGGTTTCTCTATTTTAAACTAAGATAGATAAAACACAGTGAGAAGTTCTATTATAGACCAGATGCACTTTTACTAAATTACTGAGTCATGTTAAACAAAGGCTCAGTGATGCTACCACCTTGGCTAAAGGTAGCATGTAAGCACTTAGATTTGAGACAAATTTTTTTTAGGTTTGACAATTTCTTCTGTGAGTCCACTGAGGTTATACCTCTTCTGCAAAATAAAATACAGGACCAGGGACTTCCTGTGAGAGTGATAACATGTCTTATTCCAAGCAAAATTGCATAGTTCTGGAGAAATCCCAGGTAAGGAATTGTGACTCTTACATCCCCAAAAGTTACACTGCCTTGTGCCCTAAGACTGCTGAACACATTGCCTATCCAGCCAACAATTCAGGACTATCTTTCCTGGCTCATTTGCATAGCCATTTGGTATAAATACAAACAAGCAGAAAAAAAATCCTATTTTTATTATTTATGGTCAATAAACTACTTCCTATGAAGGCATAAATAGGATCAAAACCATGTTCATATTCACAGTCACACAGGAGAATATAAAGGGCAAAAATGAAAACATATATTCATTCAAAGTTATTTAAAAAAATAGTTTCCCATTACAATGACCTGCTTTCATTGTCCTCATTGTGAAATCAGTAATAAACATCAAAGTATAAATTTATAACAGAGGAAAGTGATGCTTGCTTTACATAGCAACCAAAACCACATTTCTATTACATCCACAGTATTGTCTTTAGTTTTCTCAAATTACAGGAAATAGGATTCCTAGAATTGTAGATCTTGTGTTTGCTTGGACAGGTTTTCAAACATGGCTGCTCTTTCATCATAGTGAGGAATTTGTGGGTTTATTTTTAAGAGAACTATTTTAATTTCTGCACCTTCCTAAAGCATTTAATTCTGAAATTATATGCACTGTATCTAAGTCCTGGAAAATGTAAAAGCCTGTAAATAATTTGAAGAAGTTTTAACCACATGTGCATAAGGGAGACAGAGCATAGATTATACAAAGACATGAAAGTAACACCCCTTGGATTTTTCCTCTCATAAAAAAAATCCAAGAGCACAGGGCAATCAGTGTATATGTAAATTCTGTTACTAAAATATTCAGTTTAATCAGTAAAATAGGCACAAGCTCAACAGTTATAGTGTGCAGCTCAATCTGCGATAAATATCAAGGCATGAAGCATGAGTCATAAAGGAAGAAAATGCAGTGTATCAAAATATTTCTGACTAGTATGTATTAGCTTCAGCCAATTATGTAAATAGCAATATGACCTGAAAAGTGAATAGTCATTTGAATGAGTTGGAGTTGACAATAAAAATACAGTTTGATCACATTTTGAAACTTAATTTCTAGGATGGTTATGAGGTGCTGTCCTTCAGAATGACATTGAATACAGCCTGTGTTTTTAGATTCTTCCCCAGAAGAGAAAATTAGGCACAGGATTCAGGTTTCTTGTTATAATTTCAGAGATCTCTGCTATCTGGTTACTGAGGTTCTCTTGCCTTCTCTTCTATTCCCTTGTCCCTTTGCATACAAACCCCCATCACCTCAGTTACTATTTTTTTTAACCAGTGACATAGAATGTTTTCTCCCCACTGTTCCAACCAGAGAGAAAAAAACAAACATTTTAAAATATTGCTTGTAACAAACTTCTATAAAACTTATTTGAACATAAATATCTTAGAATTTATCAAGATAAAAACATGAAAACAATTGATGCAGCAAAGGGGAGCAGATCCTCAATGATGCCGCAACTTCATCTTCTAGCGGAACCACACTTATTTTGGAATACATGTAAGAGGAGGGAAAAAGAAAACTTAGTCCGACTTAGACTGGTCTTGAAGAGAAAGAACTTTCCATCTGGAGGTATTTTGTGTTTTCCGCCGTAGGCATCTGCGGCCTTCGAGTGGGAATGGCTTCGGCAGTTCCGTTCCTCGCCGCTAGAGGCAGGCAGGGCTCGATACTCGCTGGCGCCAGTAGGTGGCAGTGTGGGACCACGTTGCAAACCTCCCTTCAGCCTGCCGGGAAACTGACTTTCCATTGATTTCCCACTCTGTTCCTAGGGAGCCGGTCAGGATAATTGGACTCGCCACCCTCCCCCAACTCACACTTTGGGGGCGATGCCAAGAGTTTGTTTTCTCAGTCTCGAGCCTTACATTTTGCAGTAAATAACAACAACACAGTCAAAGGCTGATGAGGCATCATCTGTTTCTCCTGCATTGGTTGGAGTCTAGCTGACTCCCACTCTCCTTCCAATCTCTCACAATGCCCTTGTAAAAAAGTCCCTCTCTAGCTTTCCTATAGGTCCCTTTAATGTACTTAATGAAGAGGTTATTTGCAGATTTTATCACAGAAGAATCAATATTTTTTTCCTCCATAGGTGTGTACTCTCCTTAGTTTTAAACTTAAGCAAATTTCTTATATATTACTCAAGTACATTCTTCTAGATTAATTCAGTCTTAAAAGTAAAGCATTTCAAACTGTCTAGCATTTAAAATTGTCAGAAAAACATTTTGAAGGACATGAGATAATTTTCTTGGGATTTTTCATGCTGAGATATTAAAAGACAGTAAATCAGTTTTAACTAACTTGGTTCCTTCGGCATATACCTATCAAAACTGTTATTAGATGTGACCTCTTATCATTTCAATACATGGAAGCCTGGCTATTAAACTTAATAGAAGACAGAAAGTACCCTTAAGAAATAAGTTGTAAATATATTTCTCTTCCTAAGCAAGCAGATATTAATATTCAGTGCTTTTAAAATAATAAAAAAATAAAAAAATAAAAAAACAACCACAAAACAAAGAAACAACAAACAACAGGAATAAACAAAAAAACACAAAAGAAATAAATAAAACGAAAACCAAACAAAAAAACAGAAAAAGAAGTGTTAAGTAAAATAACCCACTAGAATCTGTTTATTTTAGTTTTTGCCTAAATCGCTATCAAATAGAAACCGTACATTCTGTACCATTAGGAAAAAACACATTCTTATATATTATTTGATATACACACAGGAAAATAAATAAACTTCAGCAACATAAAATTCAGATTAATATTTGTTGGTTTGTATATCAGAAAATATGAATGAAAATTTTGGTTAGAATTAGTTAACAGAGTGACAATGAATAAATAATATCAGAAATATATCTAAAAGTAATTTCCAGTAAAGCATAAGTGTCATAGGTTTTGCTCTCCTTAGACCTTTAATTTTTCACCATCTACTTAACTTGATGTATACCTTTGGTTCATTTGGTGACATAAAAATACTTAATTTATATAAAGAATTGGAAGAATCCAGTCTTTCCATTCACCAGATTTTCCTGGAGAGTTAACTTTATAACTTTGTTTTTTTTATATCCTTCTTTAAATACTTCGCTTTCCATGCACCAATATTAGATATCTAGAGAAGAGAATACATATGAAAAATATATCTACATTTGCATACATAGAGATGATGCTTGTCTGTAACATCTGTTCAAGCAGTTAAGAATTTATGTAACAAGTTAAAAGAATGTGAATTATTACAGAATAAAAGATATTGTCTTTGGATATCCTAGCAGTGAAAGCTTCAGACAGTTCATACATCCATAAATAATCCCACTGTCCTTAGATTCACACAAAATTTCATGAGTAAGGGACGAGCATAAACTACAGATTTTGAAAACAAAGCTGAAAACCTCCTTGAAACTACTAGGGGTTGAAGGAAGGCTTTTTTGTTTTTTTTGAACCTTGACTCAAATTCCTGAATTCCTTGTAATCAGATTTAAGGCCTTATTTGAGTAAAGAATATTATAAGGTCTACATGCCTGGGGTTTTTCTTCACAGAAACCAAAAGAGAGAGACAAGATCTTGTGCGTTTTCATGTGGGTGCAAACTTTGGCTGGAATAATCCTCTTGACCAAGCAAATTTGAAGCACTTCTGGGACAAGAATTTCCAAGATACCCAAAAATCCCCCAAATAAAATGTTTCTAGAATTAATCATCTGGTAACAAAATTATGCCAGTATTTTCTTTCCTCAATAGGAAGTAATAGTGAGTACTTTAAACTCACTAATGTCTACCATAGACCAACTTGCACTTCTGTCACAAGAATCCAGAATTGCAACACTATATGAATGAAGGACAAGTCAACAAATAATTTAATTTGAGCAAAGCTTCATAAAATTAAAATTGCTTTTATTAATTCATATTATCATAATACATATTAGCTTTAAAATTCAATATTCTTAGTTTTTAGAAATGTAAGTAATATTTCTAAAATTCCAAGCAATGTCAAGAAAATTATACTAAGGTAAAGCAGCTCTAAATCTAAGTATTGATGTAATTTTTCTATAAATCATGCTTACAGAAAGGATTACAAATCAAATAGATTAATTACATATATCATATTAATTACATATATCCATTTTCAGTATATAATTTGTATTTTTTCATGAAAAAATTAAAACACAGAAACAATTATTAAAGTTATTACCAAAATATATCTATTTTCAGTAATTTCCAAAGCACTTGTTGCTGTGCTGGAGAGAAAATTGCACCTAGTAGGAAGGAGGGATGTGGGGGGAAAAACACAAAATCCTTTCAGAGATTTAGAATCTTAAGAAACAGTTACTAAATATACGCATGAACATGAAGATTAGGAATTGCTCAATATGTCAGTGTCTGGTATCTCGTAGAACTGTTGACCAATCAAGGCAAGGGAACCTCTGAGGATTACATAGAAAAGAGAAAAAAATAAACTCTTATTTACTTATTCTGACTGATACTATTCCCTTCACTGAGATATTTTTAGAGGAAAATAGATGGTGATGCACATCAAATCTGGTTTTGGAAGTTTGCTGTATCTGTTGTGCCATAATGATGTTTAATAAAGTTCAATACAGGATATAGGAGTACAAGAAGTTTATGATTCAGTTTCAGTTTAGACGTACAAGGTGATGTTGATGTGCAAAGGTAATATTTTACTCATTCACAAGGTGATTAATCATCTTTATCTTTGGAGATAAATAAGTATTTCCTGGGAAAGATTATTCTCATACATGCATCTACAAAGAATTTAATTAACCACATTCTGGTCCCAAATGCCTACTTGAAGAAGTTTAAACAGAGGCGCTCATAATTTCTGCTCCTATTAATACAATCTGAAGGACAGCCCCCACCCTGCTTGAAGAAAAACAGTGAATGAGTTAAAACAGCTTCTGAAAAAGGCTGTGGAGTTGGATCCCAATTTTTACAGAGTTATTAAATTGCTGAATGTTACAAATGAAGTATCTGCTTGTAACAGCAAACAAAAAGGTTGAAAGAATGGGTGACAGTGCAAAGCATAATTGGACGAGTATAAAGCAGCTGGTGACACAAATCAGTTAGTCACTGCAGAACAGTCATGAGCACTTTATTCTATAAATTCTATCCAGCAATCACAACTAGCTGTGTACACAGAGCAACACTGACGTCACATGAGGTTGCCAGCCCTATTTCTGTCACAAGAAATTGCTCTTTTCCCAGTCTCCTTAACTCTGCAATAAACGTAAATTTCAGATTAGAAGATAGTTCCTTTGCTTGTAAAACAGATACAAAATCTGGAAATATTTTGCTTGAGAATGTGCCAGGTAATAATTATAAGTTGCTGCTGAAATGAATGAACTTAAAACAATGGAACAATGGTACTCCTTTCAGTGAAAAACTGTAACCTTGAAAAGAAGGCATTTAAATTTATTTGAAGAGTTCACTTTCAGTAAAGTTTGCGGGTTGGCTTTATGCTTTGAAATTTTGTCATACATACACACAGATAGACACAAATATAAATATAAATATAAATATAAATATAAATATAAATATAAATATAAATATAAATATAAATATAAATATAAATATAAATATAAATATAAATATAAATATATAAATATACATCAATATATGTCTATACTCTCTGTTAAAAGAAAATAACTGTTTGGGCTGTGAAAATGTGCAATACTGTGAACCACACCTTTGACAGGATGCTTTCAGAGGGCAGACGTAAGATACTCATATGCACCAATTTCTCCAACAACTACTTAAGAGTAATTGCTGCAGTACTTGGCTGATGCTAGCAAATCCTTCTCTGTGGCAGGGTCTAAACACTGTGCATACAAAAATAGCCGTGCTTCTAGTTATCTCCAAATGAAGGCAGAACAGGCTTGTATTGCCTGTGGGGGATTATAAAGACCTTGCAGTGTTCATTCCCACACATAAAGGCTGGGAAAGGGGCTGAGATGAGCAGCATCCTTTTATGTCAAAGACTGGGGAAACTGTGTCACTGAACAGACTAGATAATTGTCATGCATCTTATTCCCAAAGCAGTTATCAAAGGCTAAAATCTGCATTATTAAGCATTTGCTCTTGAATGTCTAGACAATTTACACCAGATAACAGAGAGAATCCATAGCACAGCAAAGAATAAAACTAAGATTATCTCCTCAGCAAGTTATAGACTAAGCCACTAGAATACTTTGTTTTTTTGCTGACTTAAAATGAATGAAGGACATTTATTTTGTTAATACTGGTTGCTCTTAAGGACAAGAAATATGTGCAATTATAATGGTTGCTTAGTTTTGGAATAGAGTTTTCTTGTGCTACAAACAAGTGTCTTTCATTTCTACTTGATAAATTTGATCAAAATGCATGCAATTACTTTTTTTCCCTAAAGGCAAAACACTCATAATAAGATGTGTAATATATTTTCATCTCATATATCATATTAAAAAACTAACAGAAAGAAAATGTGAAAGGCTAGTCATTCCAGGCATGTATAGCTCATTAATTAAATAAAAGAGTAAATCTGCAACAGTTGCTTATGTTATTTATGAAAGCCTGATGAGCTTGCATGGTGCTGTGCTTTTTGGATGTCATTTTTTGTTCATTATACTCCAGTGTCCCAGAGTTGTCTAATTTAACCAGAAGGTACTTAAAGGCAAGAAGCACAACACCATTATGATTAAGGCTTATTACTTTCAAGTAAATAAGTTAAGGTACCTAGAAGCTTCTACAGAACAAAGTACCAAGAATACAAGAAATTCTACATGTTCTGGAGCTCTAGGAACCCCATAATAGGGCAAAAAATGACTTTTTAACTTACAGTTTTAATTATTAGGGGGCAGTCATGTTAGTTTTAGTACTGTTTTAACCCCTGTAGTCTTTAAGAAATTAGAATTTTTTTCAAGATACAATCCTGGCTTTTGAGCCAAGTGTGATCATTAGTAGTTTTTTCTTCTCAATACTTACATCCATTCAGTGGAATACTAGAAGGTCAACTCTGTGCCAACACAGAACAAGGACATTATGTTTGATAAAACTGTTTTAGCCATTGCAATTAGAAAGAATGGGAAAAAAAAAAAAAAAAGAGTCAAAAAAAGGTACAATAATGACTTTATTAATTACTTCAGACTTTGAATCTATTTTTTCATTAAAATCATCACAAATTTAGTCCCTGTCAGTTTAATGTTTTCTAAATCATAACCACTGTTGCATAGTTATTATTTGTGGAAATACTACTATTTTAGTACTCATCCTAATTAACTCCTCTAGTGGTACATGTTTGTAAACTATAGTTAGCACAGACTTTTTGCCCCTTTGAGGGACAATCTCTGTGATCTCAAGGTAATTTACCTTTATTGCACACTTTGTCATCTGATTGCTTCCCTAGGCATGATATAAATTAAATATAAAACAAGAACAATAATTATAATGTTCACAGCTTAACATGACTACAACATGACTTTATACCACTGATGTCACCAATTAGACGAGTATCATTTAGCAGTCTGACAACAAATTCAAAAGGACAAAACACATTGCATATGACTGAAAACCATAGTTAAACTTGTCAAAACATACACCCATGTGGAGAACAGAAAGGCTCAGTGAAAAACCATAAAATTTCAGATCTGCTACATTATCTCAATCTCTAATTAAGTTATTTAAAAGAAAAATAGAACAATTTAAATTTCATCATGCCTCTATACTTTCTGAAACTGAAGACATTGCAAAATCTAGTTAAAATTGTGAAAATTGATGGATGCATAAGAGAATGAATAAAGCAAAAATAAAATAAACTCATTATTTTTATAAAACTTACAAATATAACATAAAAAATTACTCCTGTCCAATATTCAGAGAAGGGATTCTTTCCAGTAATCACAAGGAAATACTGTGTAACATCATATAGAACTATCTCTTCATAGAATGATAATAGAGAAAAAAATCTGTAGCTTTTATTTTTTTTTTTTTCTTTCATTCTTGTGAAACATATATATATTTTATTGTCATGAATGCCATAATTCTTACCTGGGGTTTTGCTTTCATTGAACCTAATGATAAACAGAAATGGAGAACTGATTTGTCTCAGTGACAGTTCCATTTTTCCAGATGAAATAATGAGTTTCTTTCCAGTAAGGTATCTCACATGCAATAAAATTTCATTTCTTGTTTGCCAAGATCATGTCCATAAGACAGAGACATAGGAAAAAAAAAAATTGTTGTGTTTTTAGTCCTTCAAAAAGTGAATCAGACCTTTTGGATTGAAATCACCTACTTCTGTTAGATAAAAGCTTTGTGTTTTGTCCCCTTCAATGGTAAAAGAAACAGTGAAAACACTTGTCTTGAGAAAAGTGCCTGGAAAATTGCTCTGTTTCACAATTTTATGTTGAAACAAGTTATTTCCTAACCAGCATTAATAAAAGAAGGTGATATTGCTTTTTAAGACAATTTTGAAAACAGAAAAGTCAAAATGAGAATTCTTCATGATTGGTTTATTCTTTTTTATTCTCTCTCTTAATGATTGTGCTGGTTTTCTATTCTTGTGTTGCTAAATACCTGCATCACTTGCACAGCTGAATGCAGGTAAACCTTAGAACAAAGTCAAAAAAACTGGACAGTGACTTTAACAAGAACTATGGGTAGGTTAGACAGTGATTTTCAATACCTGTAGGCAGATGCCATACACAACAGTTCCAGAACTTTTGTGTGGCAGCACTTGCTACTTAGCTTAATTCCATCTGGAGGGAGTAGAGTTACTGTATTTCCCTCAGATGAATAGGTAAGTCTTTACAGAGAAATACTTTTATTATTTTTTTTTTCTCATCTTGCTGGTTTGAAATAAATTTCTGTTGATAATTGTTGTAGGATGCTCTGGGATGATTATCTTCTGCCTTTTAAGAAAAGTGAGAGAAAACAAACTGCAAACCATTTATCATTTTATTTTCATTTTATCATTTTATTATCAGATGTCAGCCTCTAGGCTTTGTCTAATTTTACTCCTCTCCCCTAATAAGTCACTGAATAGATGTTTTCCATACAACAGGAGAGCCTCCTCCTGGTGGTTGTCACTACCCTTAGAAGTGAAACTTTCTAACAGTCATGTCTTGGGGAACACCTGGCTGAAAGGACGAGCAGGAATTGCTTGCAAAGAACTTCTTTGGAGGGCCCTTGAGCAGTAAGGTGAGACCTCTTTCACAGCTGTGATGTTTCCTGTAATGTCTTACCTGCCTCGTGGAAAAAATCCCTCCAGCGCAGTCATTTGCCTCTAAATGTGGCATCACTTTGTCTTTGTCTTTGATCAAAGGAACACAGAATCAGCCTCTGGCAAGTGGGATGCACACCAGAAGATACCTCAGGAAATTAAATTCCCTTAAATTTCTTCTAAATAGCTTCCAGTTCTCAAACTGTCTCTTTTATGGGAAACTCATACTTTTCTACACTGCAGCACAGCTTGCAATGTGTGCAGATGCTTGGGGCTGACTTCTTTTAAACCCTAGACAAATACGATGCATAAAAAAGAGTGCCAGGTGCTCAGGGCTAGGATGCTAAAGAGTCCAAGAGCACTTACAGCTCCCATTGACTTCAGGGGCAGCTGAGGCTTCTTGACAACTCTCAGGAAGTGCTCAGCAACTTACAGAACTTAAGAACTATGTTTTAAAAAGTTTCCTTTCTGTTTTCTTTCTTAGAATGGCATGTTATTCATAAGATACTTATTGCCTTAATTTGATATCTACCAACAGATTTAGATGAGCAAACCTGTTCTGCAAAGTAAACAAATAAAAGTTAGACTTTTCAGTAAATAGCAGAAGGACAACTCTGTGTTAGGATTTAATTATCAGAAGAAAGTTATATTTGGCAAAAGGCATCTGTAATTTGTGTTTCCATCATTTTATAAAGCTTCTTTTAATGGATTAAAATCACTTCTGGAAGCTTTTTCCCCTTTGCTGCCATAAACTAAACCCAAATCTCTACTTTACGGAAGATAGCTGTTAGAAATGCAAACAGAAAGTTCTGAATAAGAATAAATGAAATTATCACTATGATTGCTTCACTTTTTAATAGTTGAAACATTTCATAAGATGCTTTACTTTGCTGTAAAATAAGCTTTTTACATCTTTGCAGCTGTTTCATGTGTACCTGAAGGAATATGAATACACTCAGATGGTCTTACAAATATAAATATAGTATATTGAGACAGTCTAACAACATATTAACTATTATCACACCTTTCTAATGGATAGAAAAAATATGGTTTTGCTTCTTTCCTCTAAATTAAATATAATTTGGCCCTTTTTCCAGCTCGCAAATCTGTAATTTAGGTAGCTATATGTACTTTTCTGAGACATACATTACAGGACTTTATGAATCAGCCTGGGGAAGAAATAACAAGGAAAGGTTTTTCATATAGTTTTTCTGCTCTTTGGAAGTTGCTTGTTTTTTTTTTTTTTTTTGTTTTTCCTCCTCTCTGTTATTTTGTGAGAATCAATAATCCAAGTTAATAATCCTAGAAAAATGCACACGTAGAGAATTTCTGCAACACATGCTGGTGTATTGAAGTGGCAAACCTGCACTGGAAATCCATATTCAATATAAGAAACAGCAACATTACAATCTTATTAGCATAAATATACACCAAACCTTAAGTCAGGGGTTGGAAGGTGGGAGTGTGAAACTATATTTTCAGAAATATGATTAATATAATTCCAGAGATTTGTCTCTTATTTATAGATTAGGATTGTGGCTTCAAAAACTTGAACATTTATAGCTAGATGATGTGAATTTAAAAAAAATATTTATAGAAAAAGATGCAAATGCATTGAGAAATTTTTGTAAAAACAATTTATATGTCCAGTAATTATAAATTATGTCTATAAATGATCTCTATAAGTAGACCAAATATGGTTCCAAAGATTTTTGTTTTGTTTTCTAGGGATAAAATGGATTATGAAATATATAAAATGCATAGCAGTTCAGCTACTTCAGAAAGGGAAGCACCTCAGGGAAATGTTATGCCAGATTCTCAAATACAGCTATGATCCCATTGTGCCACTCAGCTGCTACAAATGAACAATAACCCAGCTGAAAATTTCTGGTAAAGGACTTCCTGTCTTCAGCAAATTCTCTTCTGACATATATCTATCATTCCCAGGCACTGTAGCTTTATGTCTTCAGTGAAAAGATATTTCAAGAGTAAGAAAGTTCATGGTACAGTCTTGCAACACTCTTTCTCCTGTGATATAAAAACCCCACCAAAATTCTGAAGCACCAATAGAATTGGACCAGGGAAACTCAGAGCAGTTGATACAGGCTCAGACTCTTCATACCCTTTATCCCCTGTTTTGAATCAGACATAAGTAAAGTAGCTGTTCTCTAAGGAATTTTCCTTCATTTACTTCCCTTCTTTTAAAAAAAATAAAAAATTAAAAATTAAAAATACATTCCAATGAATTTGTGTTTGTAACATAGTTATACCTCTGTGTTCACTGTGCTAGTTACAGTTATCACGCACATTCTGCTTTCATTTTGAGCTCTTAACTGCCTGGAAATTTTCCTTTAATTTAAAGATTTCCACTAAGATGATACCTATTTTATTTATCCTGCAAAGAGAAAGAGCATTTTCTCTACAAAATCAGGTGGTCTGTGTAACTTTGTATCTTTTCTTATCAATTTACCCTAACGGTTGTTGTCACATATCTTGTTTTACCTTTCCTCTTTCTTTTGAGAGCTCTCTTATTTCCTTAACATACATCATGAAAATAAACAAACCCCCCAAGGTCATGTCTATTTCAGTATCATAACTTCTAAAGGATGCAACAAAACTGTCAGTCTCCTTGTCAATGGCAGTAGAGTTTCTCTCTAATTAAATAGAAAATGGGATTTTCTCCCTCCCCCTGACAAAATAAAGGAAACAAAATTCTGAATAATGCAATTCTCTCTGACATTTCAGCATGAATGGATGGAGTTGTTATCCACCCATCAGGAAATAGTAATGTGCAGAGCATGACATTTGTAGTAAATATAAAATCTGTAACCATTTAAATTCTAGAATTGTCCATGCTTACATGTCTATATTAGTGGTAAAAGCTTGTGAAAACAAAAAAAGTAACAGGGTTAAAAGCTCAAACACAGGACAGAATGATAGAAGAGATTTTAATTTATAAATTCAAGAAAGATGTAAATGGCCATGACATTTAACATTATGGAGAAATAACAGTTATTAAGGTAGTCAGAATGAAGGTAATTACATTAATATGTGGTATTGTTTGGCAAAGAAAACAAGAAAATAACTCTGCAGGCTTGAAGTCTATTTATAATGCTCACATGTCTGTGACTGTGTGACCACTGAAGGGCAATGAGCAATTTCTAGATAAAATCTGCATCATTATTTTCTATTGCAAGAAGAAAATATAGGGCACAAAGAAAGACAGCAAACAGTGTAGTCACTCAAATAGAGTGCCAGACTTAAAAGCAAAACCTGGAGCATATCCAATTTGGCAATGAAGAAATAGAGTACTAAAACCTCTCTCATAATTTTAATTCCATAAAAAACAGGGAGTACTAGTGCCTTTTTGAGTGTGTTTGAAATGGTAATATTCAAAAATAGTACTTTACAGAGAACTGTTATGTTACTTTGTGATGTAGGAAAATATTTAATAGTACTCTCTGGAGGAATTAAAAAATAGAAATAGGTCAGGATTTCAAATTACAGAAGAGGGAAGAAAAATGGAAAGGAAAAGAAAGGATGCAGAATAAGATACAAAACAAAGTCTGCAGCAGTTAACTCCATGAACAAGCAAGTGAACCCAAAGTGTATGATATGTTGTGTTCTGGAATTGCAAACACCATGGTGCACTCATGGATGCACATGACTCAACACAACATTGTACCCTCAGAAATACCTGCAATTCTTTCACACCTCAGAAAGTCTTCAAGTCTTGGTGCCTTTTCATGTGTGTCATAAACTGTTTGGTCAAATATATACCCCTTAAGAATTTTTTTTTAAAAGTCAAGTCAAATTAATCCAAAGGCATGTTAAATTAATTTGGTGGTATTGGTATTTCATCTAACTACTTTGAAATGTCTTGATCTCCAGAGACAAATGACAAGTTTACTTTCAAGAAGTAAATGCTATAGAAAATAATGAAGTTATATGTGCCTGAAAATAAAGTGAAAAAAAAAACAAACAAAAAATACCCAAACCCACATTAAGTTATTAAATGCATACTGAATATGCTTTACAGGATACTGTCATTAGAGAACAAGATCTTGTAAGATAAGTGTTATATATCAAATAACTGCTTGATACAGTAGTCACAGTAAAGCTTCCTTTCAAGGTGATAAACTGTGCTTTTAAAAAAATAAACACACGTGACAAGGAATATGTATCAAAAAACATGAAACATTTTATAGGGAATAATAATATTTTACGCATTTTCTACATAGAAGACACTATTGCCTCTTTGTGTGCTATTTCTAAAGACCACTTTGATTTTAATAACTTGGGTTGAAGTGTAAGAGATCCAAAGCAAAATGGAAGTCAGTCATAACAGAGTTTACCTTCAGTATGCTGATAAATAAAAATGCTTATGGTGCAAGTATTTGTACGCAGGAGAACTTTAGAGGTACAACAAAAATAAAACAAATAAAAAATGAAGAGAAAAAAATCCATATATGCTAATATAAAATTGAATGAAGAAAAGTGTTTTGTTTTAGCAGATGAGTCCAGATGAGACTTTACTAAACACTTATCAAAAATACACTTTTCTTGAAAGTTTTTCTGAATAAGGAGAACCATCTTTATTACACACCCAAGTTATTATTCTTTTATTCTTTTACCCAAACCAAAGTTAATGTGTTGCTCCCATCTCTACCCCCATGCTGTAGATTTATTGATTCAAGAATATTAGATATAGGAGTTTAACAGTAACTCTTTGGTAAGTTATTCACCTTATCAGGGAGTCCCTACTTGCATCTGGACACAATATAGGTCCCCTGTTGTGTACACAATATGGGTATGAAGAAGCATAATTTGCTAGGTATGTTTCCTGCATGACTAAGGGGGAATGGGAACTGTGTTGGCAAATCAGTCAGGACAGGAAAATTTTCCTATAGCCACAGTGCCCAGACAGTCTTAAAAATAGCATCTAATCATCTCAGGATTATTAAAAAATTTCATTATGGTGTTTAAAGCACCAGAAAAAAAGAAGCAACAAAAAAACCCACAAAACCAAAATCAAAACAGCAACAGCAAAAAAGACAAACAAACAAAAAAGCCCCACAAAATTTCACCTTAAAAACAATTTACTCAAAGGAAAATGATTTGCAAAACTTATGACTTATGGTGAAACCTTCAAAGCACTGTTTGGCAGCTTATATGGAAGGGTAACTCAGTTTCAAGACCGTTTTTCCAAAGAATGCTTCATCCTCCTGTGGAAGACACCATCATGCAGTGCAGGTCCCCACTGCTCACTCTAGAGCAATGCACTTTGCAAACTCTTGGAAAGTTATGTTCCTTCCAGCTTAGACATCAGAATTGCACATAAGGAGGATATGGAAACTCATTTAGCAGATTTTCTAAATACACTAATTAGATTACAGTAAATGATTGTTTTGCAAAATAATTTCTAGAAGCAACTAATGTTGGAATTTTCTAGTTTAAAGCTTTTGCAGTGGCACAGGCCTTTGACTTCTTAAGAGAGGAATGATGTAATTTCTTCGTAATGTACAATTAGGAGGATGATAGTTTTATATCTAAAACCAGCATGACATTATGTTCTGATATGATTAATTATGTATTTGCAACAAAAAAATAAGCCCTAATATTAATTTATTTATTCGTCAATTTGCCTGTTTTAAGCTAATGATTGACAGCTGGTGTTTGGAGCTTTTAGACTCAAGATTATTTGTAATGATCACACAGATATTATAGTATCAGAGTCCTCATGTGCATGGTAAGAATTAAATGTACTGGCAGTCACACTTGAACTGTATCTCCTCATGGTTTTCTAGGAGATGTAGAAATAGCATTAGAGAGATATTCGTTATTCATTCGTCTGAATTTTAAAAAAATTGTTTCTGCTTTAAAATGTGGCTTATGTTTGTGTGTAATAAAAATATTTAAAGAAATTTCACTATGTACAAAAAAAAAAAAAAAAAAAAAAAAAGCCTGGGGCTATAAAGGATTGAAGCTAAATATTCTCTGCATAACTCTTTAATAGTGTGCAGAGTATCTCCAGAGAACCTACATAAAAATTAATGCATTAAAACTGTGGTCTTTAGTATTTAATTTACAGTATTTTTTTAATTTATTCAAGGTATGAGATCAGTTCTGGGTGATAAAAAGCAGTATATAAGCCTTGGGAGAAAGAATTCCAACTGTTTGCAAAGAACAGACAGAAAGTGACAGCTGACTGATCTGACTTTCTGGAGCAGCAGCAAAGCTTACAGCTGTATTCTCCCAAAGGCTGTATTTCAGGAGGAGAATCACCAGGTTTTACCACACTATTTTAAAATTGTAAATTAAAACCCCTCAGGTTTTACACAGGACAGTGAAAAACTCTTCACCCAACTGGATCCTGGGATATTATTCAGAGTTGTTTCTTTGGTATAGTACTTTTCATTCTTCATTTGCATTTGCCACTCATTGGAGAGAAGTAGTAAATAAAGTATCAATAAGGAAGCTTTCTAAATTTCCAGTGCAAAAGTATGTTTGCTATATGTCCTATGATTCCTTGCTCTCCCTTTTCTCTGAGTAAGCTGAGTGCCTGCTCAGGATTATAGAAATGCAACATCTCATAGGAAAAAATATGAAACAGAATCTCATGAAGTCCAAAGAGACAAAGAAGGACAGAGGGATGATGGTGGTCCACCTGGCTGAATGCAAATGTCTGCTGTGCAGACACTTCTTTCATACCTATATTATTATTTATATTCCTTCTACAGACAATGGAGAGAAACAGCTGAATGATGATTCATATTGTCTTAAGTAGAAGTTAAAAATGCATGAAGTGCTATGTCCTCAAGTATTTATTTCTTATCACAGGTTTTGGAGTCCATATAATAAGCTTAGAGGGAAATCTCTAGAATGCAAATGTCTAAGGATATGTGATATTAATTCAAACAATGCAAACCAAACTTCTCCGAGAAATTCTATGTTTTCCAGTACACTTTAATACTAAATAAGGTCATTTAAAATTAAGAAACTCAAAGGAAGCATATCTATGAGTGTTCAAATCTCTCAACAGAGAATGTGGAAATAAAAGATGTAGGGCAAAACTGGAGTTAAATGTTGCAACCCTTGTGCTGGAGACATTTTGATTTCATCTAGCTCTAAAAATGGAACCTTGTATAACATAAGTCCACAATACCCAAATATATGTAATCAGATGTAATCAGATATAGGTAACTATACTGTAGGAGTTAAATAAACTATAATTTGTTGCAGTAAATAGGGTTATGGCTAATAAAATTAGATGTGGCTTTTTAAGAATATTCTGTGAGATTATGAACTAATTTTTTATTAAAAACATATTTTTGTTGATGATTTAAGGCAGAAAATAGGTTTTAACACTTAAAGCGTGTATCAGGATAGCTGGCTTTAAGTTTGCTTTTAATTCATTATTGTGTTCAAATGCTACATAATCCTGTGCCAAGTCAAGTAAACAAAAAGACCGTGAATGTGATTAATGTCCACTATCAATGAATACAGGATCAAAAGTCATAAGTATTTTGTTTTATGTCAGAATTAGTCAAGATATAATATAATATGAAACTTTGCATAATCATTCACATTTGTATTGTTTTTTAATTGAATAGTCTTGGTCAGCATTTCATTTTAAAAAATTAATTTTAACACCTGTTCAATATTCAATCACAGGCCCATTGCTTTGGTAAACCTTTAACAAAAACCCAACACTATCAGCTTTTAGTAGCTGATATCAGTGTTTATGTTTGAAAGTTACTTCTTATTTTTTTAATAATTTAACCCAATTTGTGTATAAATATTGGAAACCAGACTTCTTGAAATCCCATAAATTATCTTAGAAGTAACTCCCCAGCTAAGTTTGCTTGCAATAGTTCTCTGAAGAGAATTAATGTAAATCTAGTCTTAATGTTGAATTTTGAAGGAAACCTCATTCTGAAGGCAAACTTAGCATTATAATAGTGTTTATAATACAATATTTTTTTTCATGTAGTTTCATTCAGCTGTTGGCCTGAAAATAAAAACCTTTTAATTCATTCTGTTACCCAACATAGAAACATATAAAGTGTAAAACTAGTGTGATGCCAGATCTTTGCTATTTTTATTCAGAACATGGGTAATTATATTTGCTTAATAATGTATTTTCAACTTTGAGAATCCTTATACCAACTGCATAAGTATTTTAAGCATGTAAAAGTCTGAAAATAAGATTCCTATTGTTTGAGTAAAAATTTTTATGAATAAAATATAGAAGACCAAACTGATTTTTGTACGAAATAAAATATATAGATACAACAAAGTGAAGAGCTGGGTCTTACCCTTGGGTTGCAATGACCCCATGAAGTGCTACAGGCCTGGGGAAGAGTGGTTGGAAAGCTCATAGGAAAGGACCTGGGAGTCCTGGTTGACAGCTGCTGAACCTGAGCCAGCAGTGGGCCCAAGGTGGCCAAGAAGGCCAATGGTTTCCCAGTTGTATCAGCAATAGCATGGCCAGCAGGAGCAGGGCAGGGATTGTCCCCCTGTAGTGGGCACTGGTGAGGCCACACCTCAAGTGCTGCTTCAGTTCTGGGTCCCTCTCTGCAAGAAGGACATCAAGGGGCTGGAGTGTGTCCAGAGAAGGGCAGAGGAGCTGGGGAAGGGTCTGGAGCACAGGTCTGATGAGGAGAAGCTGAAGCATCTGGGGCTGTTTAGTCTGGAGAAAAGGAGGCTCTGTGGGAATCTTACTGCTCTCTGTAAGTAACTGATAGAGGGCTGTAACAAAGATCAATCTCTTCTCCAAGTAACAAGTCATAGGACAAGAAGTAATGGCCTCATGTTGTGCCAGCGGAGGTCTAGATTGGATATTAGGATAAAATTCTTCACTGGAAGCATGTTCAGACATTAAAGCAGGCTTACCAAGGAAGTGGTGGAATCACCATCCCTAAAAGTGCTCAAAGTTAGTGTGGATGTGTCACTTGAAGACATGGTTTAGTGAAGAACATGGCGGTGCTGGGTTAATGGTTGAAACTGATGATCTTAGAGCTCTGTTGCAACCTTAACTATTTTATGATTCTGATATTGGTGTTATGTTAAACCACTTTATCTTGGTGAAAAGCAGAGATCCATTTGGCATCATCTGTATCTTCTCGTCTCTTATTGGAAATGTGATCAGTCTTGCTGTGCCTACAACATTGTTTAAAAACAATTTTCTCAAGAGAAGTTCTAAGCTTTCAGTTTGGGTATTTTCTTAGACTTTGCCATTAGTTCTAAAAAATGTATTTTAGACTAATGTCATGTACTACTGAAACCTTAGTTGGAAGTAAAATTAGGTTTCTTCTTTGTCTGGTGTGAATATGAAATTTGAAAGTTGTAATTGGAAAGCAACATATTTTTTAGAAATTACTGAGAGCTGTTGTTCTGGAAGAATGGAAATCAGTTGAAGTACTATTGATATATTAAAAGCTCTAACAGGAAAAGCAAAATAATATTTTTAAAAAATCATTAGATCTTTCATCATTTCAGAATTGGAAAGTGGAAAAAATTAGTGTTTTTTCTCAAGGCTAGGTAAATGACATCTGTTTTACTGAGATCTTCATAGAAATTTTTCTTATAAGGAGACAGAAACCAAACAATATGACATTGCAGGGTTTATAATTAATTTTAGAGGTCAGTTACATATCCTTAGGCACCAATGTTGTACACAAGCTTGTCTTCCTAATTTTATTTCAGATTAACAAGGGAGAAATGGACACTTATCAGGCAAAATTAATCTGAAACATTTAAGACATCTACATTAAGACTCGATAAATTATGTCCTGAAAAGATACCATCTCATTTATTTTGTTAACCATTAATGCAGCATAGGGATTTTAACTCAGATGTGTTTGACTGAGTAGTTTCTCCTCCTTTGCATCAATATAATATTATGTCTTATTTGTGAATGCCTTAGCAACAGCACAGACAAATACCCCACAGCTAAAGGAGGTGACTTCTACAGCTTCTGTTTCCAGAGATCCTAAGGAGCAATACATCAGTTCTCTCATCAAGATCAAGATCTTCATCAACTTTTAGTAGCTAAACTGATGATTCAGCCACCGACTGAATTCATTGAATCACAATCATTCATGGACTAGCAAAATGAAAAATGCTTAATAAGCCAGGATGCTAATATGCTGCTAAATTTTCTGGATTCATTTCCCAAGTGTGTGAGCTCATTAGAAGTGAGGTAGCTCTTTTACTTTCAAAGTACTGAAAGTAACCTTGAACTTTATGCCTTGAATTTTGAAACTGTCAACAATTCAACCCACTGGATGAACCTGCATAATCTACTCCCCTGTGTTATAAGGTCTTCTTAGAAACAGCATGTCTCATGTGGAAGAAACACTTAATTGAGACATGAGGGGTTTCTAGGTCCATTCTGATAAATAATGACATTGTTTTTATTTTTATATTATCTTGCAAAAAACACTGAGGCCCAGCACAAAAATCTGTTGATTTCTAATGGCGATAGTAGGTGTCCTGTGGCAGGTAGGCCACAACGTTTTAATGACAGAGATGGTGCACTGTGAAGCTGTCATTTCCAGTGGTATTATAATGTGCTGCTACCTCAGAGCTGATGGATTTCTCCTTTAAGTCAAGCCTAATATTTTAGTTTAATACTAATTCCTAAGTTTTCCTAAGTTTAATACTAATTCCTAAGTTATTTCTGAGCTGGTCTTCAGAGAAAGATGCTATGCACAGGCATGAGAAAGGGTGGGGACACACATCATCAATTGATTGCTCTCAGGGGAGTGACATCACATTTTCCTTTATTACTTTCTAATTAGCTAAGACCCTACTTGTTTTTGATAAATTGATAGTCATTTAAAAAGGCTTTTCAAGGGGACAATCAGAGCAGCAAACCCATCAGTAGAGGAAGGTCTTAGCATACATCACCATCTACTGTCATCCTTATCAGTTTGCCAGGGAGCCAGAATATCTGGGCAAGAGTAAATGCAATGCCCTCCAAGGCTGTCTTTGGAGCTTTCAGCCCATAAAAATACATCTTACTGGACAGAGATGTATAGAACAATATTAAGCTGCATGAATACAAAGAAAAAGAGTTTAAAAGCTAAGATCACAATATTAGAATCACAATGTAAAAAATAAACTAAAATTTGAAGTCCTTCGCATTCATAAGCAGCCATTTTAATTTTTTGCTTCTGTAACATATAAAATCAGATAATTATGTGCTATTCATTTCATTTTGATTTTAGGTGTGTTGCAAATCCTAATGTTTGTGTATTAGCAAGGTATTTCATTATATGCACAATGGACAGAATTTAGCACTTGCTTGTCTGAAATTTGAAACATTTTGCTTTGTATTGAGGTTTTCTAGAGATGCTTGCTTCTTTTCCAGACACTGTGGGGAACGTCTATTGTCTAGTCAAGGTGAAAATCTTTATGTCTTGTCAGCAGAATCTAACCTTTAGTCATTGCATCCTGATATTTTTATAATGCAAATGGAAGGGACAGATATTAATACACTATTAGTTTGTAAAGCTTATGATTGTGTTGAAAAATAAAGGCATATTGTATTGTCTGACTAATACAGGATACTTTATGACTATGTATTGTCTGACTAATAAAGGATGACTTTATGATGCTTGTATCCCCAATGGTCTGTTCTGTTTATGCTGAATATTAATGTTATGCTGGATATTAAGTTCTGCACCTTGAAGACTGGTTCCAAGAGTGAAATGAGGGGAAAGAAGAAACATGCAGTTTGTGTTCAGAAACTGCACTGACTCCTCCACATCCTGCCCCTGGACTGTGTTGTCTGTAGCATGGACAGACAGCAGGAGAGAGCTCTCCTCTGCTTTTTAGTTAGGTTTTTTTAGCTAGCTAAGGCAGAGAAGTTCTCCAGACTGTGACCTTTTCATTCTCTTGGAACTAACTGGCCCTGTTCAGAACTAAAAACCCAAAAAACACTGGGAGCTCACACCTATAGCCCACCAGGGCCTGGGGCACAGTATTTTCTGACAAAAAAAGAACTGATAAAGGGCTGAATGAGCTGAGTTACACTCCATTAAAAATACTTTCTAAATTGGCCATATCTTCAGAAGAGTGAGAAGCTTTATTATTTAATATTATTCATTTTTTATACTTATGAATACTTTTCTTGTTAAATAAACAGGTCTTTTTCCATTTTTGTACAAAGAAATCTTTTCCCAAACCATTAAGAGCCACTTGAACTAGATTCTAGAAGAATCCCTTTAGTAGTTTGTTCCCAAATTTGCCCTAAAAAAAACCAGATACATGTATTAATGTAGAGTTTGGCTAAATTTTGAAAAGTAGTTTTCATTGACAGAATTATGTTTATTAGTCTCAATTTTATCTTGAAAAGTGCTTTATTAAGCTTCACATATAAACAACCAAGGAATGCAATATCAGGCAGATAAAAAGTCTAGTCAGAAGGATAAACAAGACTTTTCAGAAACATTGACAAAAATATATGAGACTAAGAATTCAGAAATTCAGGTCAATATTCAGAAAAGATGTATTAATCAGAAGATCTACACATGAAACAATATAGAATTAGAATAGGTTAAATAATAAGAAAAGAAAGTGCTTTCATGAGGAATTACTACATTTTATAATTACTATAAACAAAATGAAATAAAAAGGTGAATTTCACAACAAGATTTAGGTTATGATTGTGTAATAGGTTTTCTACATGCACTCTTACAAATATAAAATTTGTATAAATTAAAACCTTTTATGAATCCAGGCTTTTGGTTCTGTGTATAGACCATTGTCTAAGCCATAACTTCTTGGGACTTTTTTGACTGTTAGCTGGTATTGCAGTGTCTTTTTTAAAAGAAATTAAACTATTAGATATATTTGAAAACATGTAATCATATTTTCTCAGATATCACTGTTTTTTTGCTCATTATGGGGCTGATCTAATTTATTTAGCAGTCATTAGAAAAATTCCCAGTGACTGCAAGATGGAAATGAGGGGAGACTTACTAAATGAACATAATCTGTTACTCTCTCTTGAATATAGCAGTCATATCTGGATAGTGTAACAATATTGTATTGCCTGATTGTACTGGTTTAGTAATTTAATGTATTTGAAAAACCCACCAAATTATTCTAAATGGAAGCATATTTACTACCAAATAGTAAAAGTCCTTAGAATATGTAAACTCTTGTGTTGAGGTGGAAAAAAAAAAAATTCTTCAGCTAACAACTTTGTATATTGTATATAGTGGAGACAATTAAAATTAATTTTATTAAAATGTTAAGTAGAACTGAGAGAGAAAAAGACAGGTAGGCAGAAAAAAAAGAGGCATATAATAGACTGCTCAGCTACTTATTATCCTGAGATGCTTCTCCAAATCTGTTTGTTACTAAACTACATCTTATTTTGACACTTAATCCTCTTAAGAATTGATCCCCCTTGTAAATGCAGCTCACTTCAGAATGTAAGCAAATTGGTTTGCAAGAATTGATTGATAAAGGGAAGCATGCATTCATCATGCACCATAGTTGTTTGTAATAGAAATGTGAAAGGATGACATTTTCCTCTGTCTACCCCTTCCTTGAATTGGTCAGATATTGGTCTGGTTTAGCAAATGCAAATTGTATTGCAGTTGCAAAATAATAGAAAAAAAGAAAGATTAATTTAGCAGTAAATTTGGAACTTGACCCAAAATAAGCACTTTGTCTTATTAATATTACTTAGGTAACCTTAAACATCTTACTTATCTTCTTATTCCTAAACAACACTTGTGAAGCTTTACAGTCTTTCAGATCAAATACTGCATTTTGTAATTGGTAGTCTGGGAAAGTTCTTTTTGAGAGAACCCCATTTCTCACAGTAATTCCCTGGCACTTTCTTACTTGACTCTTCAGAAAGTAAAGACTGAATTAAGCTGCAGGTTCATTGCAATGGTTATTATTTGTAGTATTCTTATACAGTATAACACCCTGTTCTAAGTGACATTTTTATTCTCTGGTCATATCCTGCAAGAAAGTATATTAAATAATTCAGAAAAAAAAGTTAATAAATAAGTTATATTACAATATTTTTTTCCATAAGACTTATTTCTTCCCATTTTTCACAGACCTGAATGCTCATCAGGTAAGTAAAAGTAGAGTAGGTAGAGTAAGCTGGGAAAAAAACAGCATGTCTGGGCATCTTCAGAGTGAAAATTTGAGGCAAAAAGCATAAGGTCCAAGCTCAAGAGGAGATCAGCTGCTACAGAGCTCAGCATCATCTGGGAGCAAGTGACAGCTGCTTTCCTGCAGACAATAATCTGCTTTATGTGAGACAAGAAACCTTATGAGAAGGAGTAAAAGAGGAAGTATTTATGACAGCTTTTTAAATGTGTAAGAGTCTCCCTAAAGTAACATCATTTGAACAAGGAAAATCTTCTCACACTGAAAGGTAGGGATTTGGGGCTGCCATTGAACTGTGAAATCACTGTTAGAGAACTGTATCGATCATAGCACCTTGCAGAAAGTTGTGGATCGCATCTCCCAGTAAATTCGGGTGTCAGAGGTGGCTGAAGAGTCCTGAGAACCCTGGAAGACTCCTAGGATCTCTTGCCTCTTTAATTATTCTCTTTTTTAAATTAACACCCAAGCACTTACCGAGAGTCCCTCATTTCTTCTTTATAGTGTCTTGGAATAGAGTTGTCTCACAGATTACATAAATAGAATAAATAACATTAATTTGAAGAGCAGAAAGATTCAGACCCTGTGATTGACCAACTCAATTGTTTAGACACAATTTTTGCTGCTTACAGTTACAAGGTCTTGCTTCAAGAATTATTTCACATGTGTAAGATACCAATATCAGATGACTGGCGATTTATTTTGGTCTCTTTAGTAATTATGGATAAAATCCTTTCCTTAACGAAGGAATTATTTGCACTTTTTAACCAAAAAACTGCAAAAACCACTAAAAATACTCCCATTAAAATGGGTTGTAAAAGAGGCTGTGGTGCTTCCAGCTATCATATACATGATCTACAGAGAAAGAAAAAAAGAGTACTAAAGCCATATAATTTAAGTTTGACCTTATCATGTGTTCAGATGTGACATTCAAGTTCCTTGTTCAAATATAACACCTGCTAGTAAAATCATGCCTCAGAGACTCTTTAGCAAAGGAACACATAAACCCCTGATCTATACAAATATAGAAATTTGTACATATATTTCTTAAAAATGCAGAAGTTAACAGAGGCTGGCAGTTAAAATTGCATACAGAAATATGAACCATAATGAAGTCACAGCTTTTATTGCTCTTTACTTCACCAAATACTGCGTTTTTTTAATGCAAAGTAAGTGGGACATATAAACACCACATATCACCTCTTCTTCACTACAATATCTCTGGCTATATGAATCCTAGTCCTTTTCAGTTTTTTGCATTTGTTTTGACTAAATAGGTGGGGATATGAAGGTAGTTGCAATGGAAACAAGTGCTGGTTTATAAATACAGATTTTGGATGTAACCTGAACCAGAGATATGTTATATGCTGTATCCATGGGTGACTGACTCTCTTGCACAGTACATTGGGTAATGAGCTGTTTTTAAAGCACTGAGCCATGACTGCCTTGACCAATTGTATCATTTGTATCCGTCCACCTGGACTACATGCAAAAAGAATGCTTTTGCTATTATAGAAATCCATCAGATTTGCACAGGCACAAATGACAGGCATGCAGAATCAGACTCTCTTTCTAAGAAGAAAGTGTTCTTGGAAGCTCCCCAATACAAGTAAGATTAAGAATGGCAAAGTTCATGAAATCCCTCATGTTTTCATGAGTAAAACATAGGTTTTTATGTCAAAGACACTGATGCTCAAAAAATTATTCTTTTTTATATTTTGATTTTTACTTATAAGCCTTAGGCTATCCTCCTAAACCCAAATTTTTCTAATATCAGTTCCTCCCAAAATAAGATTTCTGGCCATTTTCCACTGCTATGTAGTCTGCCAATACTGGCAATATCTTGGTTCTGCTATCTTTGGAACTAATATTCAAGCAGTTGACTTTGCTGCTAGGGCAAAAGCTTAGCCCCCCTCTTCCCCAGAACAAAAATGTCCAGTGTCATCAGTTTTTCCTCCTGAGCTATATGGTTAAGGCCTGATCATTCTGATAGGTTTCCACTGGAGTTTCTCCAGTTTTCTAGACCTCTTCTTCCAGGCCTTCTGAGCAGAATAGGCTTCCATCTGTCTGCTAGCCATATTCCTATTGAAGTGCCATGGGATGTACTTGCACTAATTGTAGCAAGCAGCTCATCCCATTCGCAATGAGTGAACTGTTGGTTTATACTCATCTTGGTGTCCACTGTAACTCCTGGGTCCTAGTCAGCCACCAGTTCCTTAGACTGTGTCAAGGTTGTGTTTCTCCTTACTGAAATGCTACACCCAGAGGTCTGAGAACAGAATTCCTGCTTACTTTAAGCAAGAATTTTAGTGTAGTCCTTTCTTACCTACCCTAGCTTCCTCCTCTCTTATGCTTTGTGTTTGTGTCTTAGTTCCTAAGCAAGGTCCTTACTTATTCAAGTAGGTTTTCTGCTTAAAGTCTTTGTCCACGGTGGGATGACTCAGTGATGAATTCTTTTATAAAACATATTGTTTTATTGGAAAAAAAAAAAAATCTGTAAAACATCATCAACTTTCCTGGATAGCCTTGTCCTGTATGGTTGCTCACTTGTCAGAGAATAATCCTAATTAGACGTAGAAATTCCCTAAATAAGACAAATTCTTCTGTTGTGAAGTCCAGAATCCTAACTCATCTGCTTCCTTTACAAGACTCTTAAGATCCTGGGTTCACTTGTCTCATGGTTTTTGAAGCTTAGACTGAGGTACATGTTTTCATTCACCACCAGTTTAGGAGCAGCAGGTCAAGAACAGCATAATGATCAAAGTCCTTCTAGCATATACACCTGTATACTAGTGCTATGTAGGCACTTCTGGAGTCAGATAATGGTCTGTGACCAGGACAAATACAACAATGAATTCTAGAAAGCCTTGTACAGCCCCTTCTCACAGAATCATTTAATATCCTGAGTTGGAAGGGATTCGGGAGGTTCTTTAATTCCTGACTCCACACAGGGCAACCTAAAAGTAAAACTATCTAAGAGCCTTATTCAAATGCTTCATGAACACCAGAAGGCCTGGGGCTGTGACAACTTTCTCAGGGAACTTGTTCCAGAGTTTGGCCACCCTCTCACTGAATAATTTTTCCTAATATCCAATCTGAACTTCCCCTGGCAACTTCAAGCAATTCCAGCATGTTACCAGGAACCAGAGAGAAGAGATCAGCACTTGCCCCTCCTTCACACTTCAGGAGAAAGCACTGGCGCAACTCCTCAGTCTCCTCTTCTCTAACCTGAAAATGCTTCTTAGGTAGGTAGTCTGGAACTGACCCTAATTTAATTCTTTCACAATATCCCTAGGATTGCTTCCTCCTGATCTTGACTCAGTGTGGACTTCGGACTAACTCTACATTGTGTGTAGCTAAGGCAATGTGAGGGAAGGTTGTTCCACACTCAGTACCACTCAGTACCAGGCCACCTCTCCCCAGCCTCCATTTTTTCAACAATAGGCTTGCCTTTCTGATCTGGGACCTAGCTGCATGTCAAAGCTAAAATAACTTTGTCTGTGGAGTGCTGTGTCAGACAATGCAATAACAGCCATAAATTACTTGGCACTTAACATTTACTTCTTATTCAGAAATTGTAGGATTATGTTTTTGTGAGATCCTTGAAAGATCTTAAGTGTTAAATTTATCTACCCTCTATGAGTAGAATGAAACTTTAGTTTGCAGCCAATTTTTGTAAGAAAGGATGTTTTGAAGAACTGCAAAACCTAAAACAGTCAAATTTTTTGAGAAATGGTACTTCTGAAAAACATACAAAGTTTAAAGCTTATATTACCCAGCACTTTTAAATGTCAGCAACCCTTTACAACAGGTATATTTTGATTATTTCCTTTGCAAGCTTACTGAGAGTGGTTTAGAAATATATGCAGTTTTGTTGAAGCTGTTCCCTATAAGCATAATGAATAAGAAACAGCAGACAGGATTCATTGACCAAGAGTAAACCTGTAAAATATGTGACACTTTGCTTTTTTCAATAAAACATATTTAATAAAACAAATTTTCTTATCGATATCATTCTATACTTTTGGAGCTAAGAACACCACATAACGGTATAACTACTTTTATGTGTGGTAAAAAAGCACATTATCTTCCTTTAAAGATGGTGAACTGAGAGAGAAAATTCAAAGAAGTTTTCTATCTACAAAAGCCTAAAATTCACTTCTCATGTGATCATTATCTACATGAAAAAGACCAAAACAAAGTACCAAAACCAGCAAACCTCATCCTTTCTTTCATATGATTATTTTATGCCATAGACATTTTGTTAAACCTGGAAAAATGCCAAAAGAAAAAAAATTAATCTAGACATTCAAGGAAATATCTATGTTAAGATGTCTAATTCATGAGATGAATCCTACTCATAGTCTTAGTACAGTTTTATACCAAGATTAATGGAGCATTGGACAACCATCACAGAACTTGAAAGTGCACTTATGCACTGTTACCTTACAAAATTATTTTTGTATATATTCATGGTTTTGATAAAGATTTTTGCTTCTGATTCACCTTTTTCATATTTTCATCAGTAACTACTTCAAAAACTGCTATCAGAACTATAAAAAAGAGCAGAAAGCAAGCATGAGGAAACAACACCCAATGTTAAATCTGGTTTAAATATTAACAGTATTATTTTTTTCTTTCAGTTGTGTGCTATAATTATTTTTTGATATAAAGTATCATCCATTGCCTAGTTTTATATTAAAATGTATTAAAATGAAAAAAAAATACTATATTTGAAGAAAAAAAGACTAAGGCAGGCAAGGCAGGCAAGATAGCTTGGAGCAATTGTTGCTACTGTAAATTTCAGTCCAGTTTTCCAAACTAGAAGAAGAAAAGTTGATTAAAAAAAGAAACACAAAGCTTAAACTGTAGTAATTTTTTGCTAGTCATGTCATTTAACTGGCAATTTTTTGTTAGGGAAATACGTACACACAGAGATGCCCACAGTCACACACACACAGAGTCTCCCTCCCAATAAAGACCAAGTAAACTTTTAGAAGCATCAAGCTGTGTAAAACATTGCTTTTAGCTGCTTCTCTCCTCAGCAGTTCTCAGCAGTATGCCAGAGTATACTCTCATTAGCTGAGCTGGAGGGTTATTAAACCCAAATTAAAAACAAAGAAAAGGAAGATGACAGCAGAGAAATAAAACACACACAAGAGAGGACATCCAGCTTTCCTTCTTTATCCTTCAAAAAATTTACCTGAGTACCAGTGTGCAAATGTAATTTATATTTTAAATGCTGTGTTGTACACCTGATGCTAGATACTGTGAATCTGGGGTAGGGACCCAGGGTGCCTATTCTGTGTGAAGTTAAGGATGTAGCTGACGTTTCTGGGAGTCATCTGGATTCACATCTCTGGTTCCTTTTGGTTAGGTTATTGCTCAAGCTCTTTCTTATTGACCTTAATGATGCTACGTTGGATCTATGAACATTTTAGGGGATTTCAAAATATAGATGATATTCAGTAAATGTAGCTCTTCTCAGTTCTTTCCTTCCAAGTTAAATTACAGTTTCTGGACAATTGCAATCAGTAATTAATATAACCCTAATTAAAGATATTTAATTAAGTGATAAGTAATTAAAATAACCTTAACCTCATTGAATCATGCGGTTAGAATTAATTTTTAGTGCAGTGTTTTGCATTTATTAATGTTAATTTCAAAATTTTTTGTTTATAAAATATTATGTCTTCTTGGATTAAAAAGATACACCATAATGGTTAACATTGGCATTAAGCTTTGGAATTAGCAATGCTTGTGTAGTTGATCGTGCCACAGCCAATAAAATTACTAGCAGCATATTATTCTAATTTTGTGATATACCCCAGATTTAAATAATGGCAAAGCCCTACCACTGCTTTCTATCACAAGAACAGTCCTTAAAAGTGAACAGGCATCTACTGAGAACAGAGTTATTCATGATAAACTACCATATGCATCCCAAGTAGGCTTAAAATGCCAATGATTTTCACCTTGGTATGAGAAACATTTCCTTCTTGCAGGATATTCATCTATCTGGTAATTAGAAAACAAAAAGTGACTCATCAGATGGCAGATTAACTGGAAGAAGGATCATTTTGTCTGGAAATAGACATCAGGATTAGTTGCTGTTTATTCTGTGATTGCAGCAGAGATAGAAAGCATTACTTTTTATTTTAGGAAAAAGGTCTGACAGGATTTATTGTTTAATATTTTTCTTGCATAAAACTGCAAGTCATCTTCAACAGCAGTACTGCAGTCAGAGCATTTGTCTGTGCATTTGTTGGATTTAACAAGGTAAGTGTTGCCAGGATGAGGCACTTTTGAAGGAAATCCCTAAATATGCAAACATTAGCTCTGGTGATCTAATTTCTTATTATAGAAGTGTCGCACCATTAGGGAAGAGAGAGAAGAACTGCAAACTAAGGGGTCTGGTTTCAAAGCAGAGTAAAGAACAACTTCCAGAGTAATCAAAATCTTTAAAGATTCAGTGATTTTTCATGATAGGAAAGTTAACCTCAGCAATTTCCATATTTCATTCCATCTTTTAAACAAGCTTTCTAACTCGGTAGATTAAACATTTAGTTCTCCATCATTTGTTCGGTGTTAAGCACATTTTAACAGCATCATTGCACTGTACAGAAATTACTGTTTTATGACAGGGAAGCAACTTCTTTGTGCTTAATGCATATAGAATAAGTTGTGGGGGGGGGTGGCAGGGGGCTGTAAAAAATCGTAAGGTACACCAAACACTTTCAAACATTTCAGTATGTTTCAATTGTTTTGGTCCTGGCAATATTTTCTATTCCTCTTTGGGGCTCCAGCAGACTTTAACAGATGTTGGCAAAATAGAAGTTTGAGGTCATGTTTCTGATGAGACAACAGCTTTCACTAATAAATAAATGATAGTAGTTATTGTGTGCATGTAATTTACAGTTCATAATTTTACAGTTTATGTTAAAAATTGGTTGTTCTGTAGTGAACAGTGATTTTGTGAACTACAGTTTTCATAGCCTTTGCAAATGATGTTCATGTTGGGGTGTGTTGGAAAACAAGTCTTTTGAATCCTACTGTCAACTTATTTACATGATAAATGACATTATATAGGAGGCCAAAACAACATTATATTCTATCTCTCTGTATTTTAAGGACTTTGGTTTGACTGGAAAAATCATGTGCAACAAGTATTGTGTGTCCATTGTTGTTTTTTAAAGTATCATTCATCTATTTAATTATATACCTTTTTTAATTTCCTACAATTTCAAAAAATAATGGTCCTTTAAATTAATCTAATATTTTACAATAATTACAGTGTTAAACAGGGTACATAAAGTTATTGGATTATATTGAAAATATTTTCTTAGTTTATTCACTGTGTTTTTTCTTCTTTTCCTAATATCAAATTTCACTAAAAGAAAATAGGAATGAAATAATACAGGTATTGCCAAGAGTGCACTCAAATACATCTTAGAAAAATACTTTCAGTTTGTTAACCTTATTATTTTGATATTCTAATGCTTTCCATAAGTGAATTGCCATTAACTTCACATATTAGAAATGCATTATGTATAAATATTACCAAGGGCAAGTACATTTAATTTGCAGAGAAAAGAAATAGAGAAAAAATTATATAAAGCAAATTTCAACAGTTTAGTACAGTAAAAATGTAATATTAATAGAAACGGTATATGAAAAGTTTAAGAACAAAGTCAGGATTTATACAGAATCAGATCTTTTTTGTTATTTTGTTTCAGAATAGATATATTTTCATACATTTGATATTTAGGTAAATAAATAGACATCTCAGACACAAAAATCATAAATGTGAACAGAAATATTAATCTTAAAAATGTGGTTTTCTGTCCTTCTTCAATTCTTCAAAGAGAGGAACTTTAAAGAGAGATAAATTATTTCTGTCATCATAGAAAGTTTAAAATTTTGGTTTCTAATATAATTATGACAGACAATAGCTAGAACTACAGTAAAATCGCTATTAACTGGAACACAAGGTAATTTATTTAGTTTCTTCCTTGTGTATTTCCTTTGCTATATTTTTAATTAATAATTCATTAAAATTGAGAATAATCTTGGCTTTAGCAGTTAATGAACTTAACAAAAATTACCCCCATTAAATAGAACTTTGGCTAGATATCACTCTTTAACATCTAAACAAGATTATAGCATATAGATAAATGCTCTTTCTTCTCAAGGATAAGTCAAAATTTAGACTTTTGTGTAAATTTGAGATTTGTTTGATTTTGTCATATCTTTTTTCTATTTTACTGTTTTTTCTGAGAAGGAGGAAAGGGAGTGAAATAATTGTGTGGTTTAGTGATCTATTTCTCATCAGTATCACTTGTTAATGCATAAGGAGGTAAATAATTCTATAAGTCATTCTTTGCCCTATATAAATCTATGCATTTCATTTTTATTCTGTCAATTCCTTCACAATCATATGGACTCAGTTCTTAAAAGTAGCAGTATAAAACCTCTGGTGGAATGATTAATATAGAACATTTAGTTAAAAAAAAAAAAGTCTGAAATAATTTTAAACAAATTCCTCTAGCATGTTAGGCAGATCTGAAGTTTTTTTACCCACATTAGAACATTATCCAAATGGAGATACTCATTATGTTCTGGATGAGTGGAGAATTAGAGGAATAAAACAGGTAACTGGGGTGGTTTGGCTTCATGAGCACTGATTATTAGGTGCTGTCACAGGGTTAGCATTGGGCTGAATCACTTGCCTTGTCAGAAGAGTGTGATGGATGAGAGATTGTTCAGCCTGGAGAAGAAATGGCTGTAGGGGAGAACCGAATATCAGCTGCCCAGTGCCTGCAAGGAAGTGGACCCAGGCTCTTCATATCCATGTGGGGTGAAAGAACAAGAGACAATGGACATATGTTGGAAAAGAAAACATTAAGTTTGGGTACAATGAAGAGAAAATTCCCAAAAAGACAGCAAAATGGCAGAGCAATTTGCTGTAAAAATTCTAAAGCAATGGCGATTTTTAAGACATGACTGGATGTAGCATGAAGAGAGCAGAGAATATCAGACTAAACAGCTCTGAATTCAGCACTTCTTTTGCAGAAAGATGGACTAAAAAGTTCATGAGATACTTTCCCAGTTGAATTATCCTATGGTCATATGGCTCTATATCCAAAATATAGGTCAGAGGCATCATGATAACAGCAAAAAATGCAAAGAAATATCACTAAAAATTACTAGGTATATTTAGACGAAACTATATCTTAAAGTATAATCAATCTATTTTAGAATCCCTCTGTAAGATTTTATAACACTTTATGGCAGCTATATAACTCAAAAGAGTGGGAAAGTGTAAAATAAACATATCAATATGGAGAAACAGCAAATTGATCTTTGTTGGACTAACATTTGTGCAAATGCAAGGACAAAAGATGAAATTAGGCATAGGACTAAAATGTTTAGACAATTTTTGTGCTTGACATAGTCCTTGCTTGCTCATTTTCCCTTGAAAGGAAAACAAATTAAGCTGTTTTGTTTGTTTGTTGGATTGCTTGATTAGTTGTATTTTTTCCCCAGGTTACTAATAGTATGTTTAATGATAGGTCTCATCTGTCACAGCTTCCTGGAAAGAAGCCTGGGCTTGGGGAGGGTGGGGTTTTTATTTGTTTCTCCTCTTTTGCTTTGGGTTTGGCTTCAGTTTGTTTTGAGGGGTGTTTGTTTTTTTGCAAATTAAAGCAAATTAAATTATATACATCAAATTTGAAATAGTGTATTAATTGTACTCTAACCACAACTGACATGCTGTAGCTAAGGAAACATACAATTATCTTGTTCAATATTTTGTAAATAATACTGTGAATCTGCAAAGGATCATTGTTTAAAATTTGCATAAATGTCCTACATCTACAAAATTACTGAGGAATTTTATTGTAGCAAAATAGTGCCATTTCCCCTTTTCCATTATCACACAAATGCATATACTCTGTTCATGACAGAATTTTCTTTCAATAACACATATTTAGAGACAGGAATTGACTTCTCTATATGATTTATTTTTATTGAATGACTCTGTAAAAAGAAACAATCTTTGTTCTCCCCTCAGCTAGAGGTATGTATAATATGTGACAGTGAATACTCCCTTCTATATAACACACTTTTGTCTTTTGTATGGAATAAGACATTAGAATTCCTATTTTCAATCTGTCATAATTATTTTGAAATTATAAGAGATTTTGAATTCTCACACTTGAATTTCCATTATTATTTTTAATGAGGCAGGCCAAGTGTGATAACTTGCAATACTGTATTTCTCATGGTTACTAGTAACAAACATCTGACATTAAGTAGCTAAATTTTTCTTTCTTTCTTTTAGACTAAACGACATCCTTTATATTATTTAATATTATATATTTTGTTTCTAAATGGAACTCAACAATATTGAATCTTTCTTAGCATCAGTAATTTCTGCATGACTGGTTCCATTGTACTAAGCTTTCTGTACATATTATTTTATTTTTGGCTTTTATTTAAGCACTTCACATGGAGATGGGGAGAGAGCACACTGCTTGTTATCTTTTTAATGGTCAAGTGCAGCTGATCTCAATGTGTGCAGGAACCTTCTCATTTCTTACTTACACAAAGACAGGAATGCAAGAAAATGTTTGGTTATTAATTAATGTTATTTGGTCATAAATAGAAAATAATTATTCACACCTTTAGACTGATATCATTCCTTCCTGGTAGCTGTCCTTTTAAAGAATTATTTTAGGTAAGTATTGCTAATAAAAATATCTTATGAATTTACTGGGAGAGTTAATCATGATTGTTTTTAGCTTAATTTTTGCAAATGTTGTGACTACTTGTGATAGCTGTGAGGCTTGTAATTTCTGCATGCAATGATTACCTCTCAATTTCTCTGACTCTTTCATGTCCTGGAGTGATACAGGGAGCTGCCCCTTTCTTCCTACCACTCCTTCAACCAAAATAGTGGTCCTCACAGATAAAATATGAAGGCTGTAGCAAGCCCGCTTGGTAGTGCTGAGGATTGTAAAGGACCAACCTTCATCACTTCTGAAGACAGACTGTGATGTAAAGATGTGTCCAGAATATTCCAGTCAAGTAAACCTTAGCTTATTACTGTAGGAATAAAAGAGATTCTGACTCTGATAGTGGTCATGGACTTTGAATATTTGTGGCTGGATTCTTCTGTGATGTGTGGGATATACTTTCTGTCAGACAAGATAATCCTGTGATCTCAGCCTAGACTTCCAGGTAGATGAAATGGCTCCATCTTGTTCCTGTGCCATGGTGTTAAGAAGATATTAAGCTATTAAAGAGCATCCAGAGGTGCTCTACAAAGGTGGTGAAGGTTCAGGAGGGGAAGCCACATGAGGAGTGGCTGAGGTCACTTGGTCTGTTCAGCCTGGAGAAGAGGAGACTGAGGGGAGACCTCATTGCAGTTACAGCTTCCCCCTGAGGGGAAGAGGAGGGGCAGGCACTGATTTCTTCTCCCTGGTGGCCAGTGACAGGGAACAGTGTGAAGCTGATTCAGGAAAAGGTTTAGGTTGGATATTAGGAAAAGGTTTTTCACCCAGAGGGTGGCTGGGCACTGAACCAGGCTCCCCAGAGAAGTGGTCACAGACCCACCTGACAGTTCAGGTGTTTGGACAATGATCTCAGGCACATGGTGTGATTTTTGGAGCCAGAAGTTTGCTGTAACAATCCTTGTGGGTCTCTTCCACCTCAGCAGATTTTATAATTCTATTGACATGAAAGAGAAATGTTTCACAAATTATATGAAGACAATTTCACAAAAGACAGATTAGAGTCTTTGATAACTGTTGTCATATATCCGCTCCAGCACTAAAAGTTACTTTTCAGCATTTTCAAAAGAAAAGATGGAGCTGTAGGCAGAGGGAGAGAGTACATAAGGGAGAGAGCAAGAGAAAAGGAAAACTTTTCCCATCAGCCAGCTGCCAATTGAGATGATAGGGTGTCCAGATGAACATTCTGCCCTGAGCATCATCTCCACTGCAGCAGATAATCCCCAAAAATATTTTTTTCATGTAGTATCTATACATCACTTTCATCAGGAACTATTCAAAATGTCTGTGCTTGGTTTTGATTATGATGTGCCAGTACTAGCTGCAGCATGTGTTGAACAGGGACATAACACTTGCTGTTTGCTGTTAAACTTTCTTCAAGTGTATTACTTGGTCCCTTAAAGTTAAATATAAGTTATTAAAAAATAAAATAGGAAAAGGGCAAAACTGCTGGCAAATAATAGCTAAAAATACTAGCAAAAGAGCTGTCAATGCATTATACATGCAAAGTGATTTTCTTTAAGAAAAATTTTCAATGTAGGTTTGACTGAAATGATCAGCCTTTTTTCTCTCCCCCTCCCACCTTTAAGAGAAAACAGTATTTCCTGTAAAATAAGCTGAATGCAAACACCTGGTACAAAAATGAAAATGCTGTTGAGATAATTGTGATTTAAAATTTAAACTTCAAAGTAACATTATGAAAATCAGACTTTTCTGTCCTGTAGCTGGTTGAGAACACTAATCTTAGTAATAGCAAAACCCAAATAATTAACTTCTAGGAAAAAAGCCTACTTGATCCCAGCCTGTGTATCAAAACAAATAATAAAATCAAATACCAGAATTTACCCCATAAATTACTGTCTCTCTAACACTCAGCTGAATTCATTTATATGTTTCCACTGCAGAAGTTATACAGAAGAGTTTTTGGAGAGGGAATAACTTGTATTTTCACAATTTATGTTTAATCAAACTCATCAGACCTGGTTACAAAAATCATGTTTTACCTATTCCAAAAGTGAATTCTTCATACTAATTATGGAAGTGCTCTAGTTAGCAATATGAACCTAAAAGTCTTACATTCCCAAACACAATTTATAACCAGGTGTTAAATAGGTGAAACCATTCATCATCTCTCTCAACTCATTCACTGTGGGTGATTGCCTCTGTAAAGACCTCCCATAAAGCATATAAAATTATTTTACGAATTCCACGACTTTGTGTGTGGATGTGCATGTAAATCATATTATGTAAAAAAGACAAGCTATTTGGTATCCATACAAAACCTGTTATAGGAATGAGATATTCTTATACCAGGAATCATGTTATCATCAATTAATGGAACATATAGGAGAAAAAAATGTTCCTATTTGTCCCTTCAGATGACTTCTCTGAAAATATTTTTAAATAATTCTTATGAAGTAGTATTTATCAATATAGGTAGCCTCAACAATAAAAATGTTTATTATACTTTGAATTCCTTTTAATCAGCATTTTAATCATAATCAGACTGATTCCATATTAGATAATTAATTATTTTTAGATAAATTCAATTGTAACAAGTATTCAGCTGTTTATCCATTACAGTTAGTAACACTTGTTGCTAATTTCTTCATGAGAAAGTTTCAGAGGACCTGGCCCAATCACATTTCCAAAAGGGTAGATATGCCAAAGAAGGTACTAAACTTCTTCCAGTTTCTTAAAATTTCCAGCTGAGCAGGTGTAATAGATCCAAGTAAACAGTACCACTGAGGGGATGCTTTGGTTTGAAATCTCCTTCTTCTTTGCCTCTTGGCCATTCAGTACACAGCTTTACAATCCTTAACCTTCTGTCCAGCTGTTGCCAGACCTTCGCCTGTGGTGGTAATTGGAGTAAGACCAAGGGGACAAATACAGTATTGTAAGAGACAGGACATAATGAGAATAATGAGGAAAGCCGGTGACTTGCAATGAAGATGATTTAACACAGAAAACTTTACTCCACTGAGAACAAGATTTCTGTATTTCATGCTATAGCCAACATTTTGTTGACTTGAACTTAGCAAATATTGGAGGCTAATTTTTCACAAACAGGATGGGACTGCCGGATGACATGGCATGAGCTTTATTTGGGCACCAGTCTCAGCTACAGATAGAGGAGATGGCACAAGCTCACATCTGCCACGAGCAGCTGGAGATCTCTTTGTTACAGAACATTTTGGAAGTTTTTCAGCCAATAGCAAATTGCTAAAGCTTACACACAATTTTCTAGTCAATCAATAAAAGCACATGTACACCTGCTTCAAACAATACTTGTTTGTGTGCTTTCTATTAACAATACACAATACTCCATTATTAAGCTTAAAACTTCATGCTATTTTGGTAAGCATATTTTTCTGCAGCCTTAAGGTCTATCTTAGCCAGGCCTGAAAACTCAAGTATTGTTTCATGCCCTTGCATATTGTGTTATTGTAGCTTCTTTATTTTCAGAGGTATTTGCAGCTGCAACTAGCTCTAAGTTCTCTGCTTTTTCTTTTCTGAGGCTTATTTTCACAGATTCTGAAAATCTTCTTACTTTTGCTGTTTCCCATGAGCAAATATTATTTATATACTGAGAAAATTACTCAAAATGTTTTACTGTAGTATATTTACAGATGTAAATTATTTGTTTAAATTACATGATTTATGAAAAAAGTGAAAATTTTGGAAATTGTAGGATCCATTTACACAAGCTAAAGCAGAATGTTGAGTAGATGGAAGATTTTATGAATTTCTAATGCAGCTGAGATTTAGGAAGCAAGATCTACAGCAGAAATGTGCTTTTGGATAAGCAAATTCTGTGACATGTTTTAAACTATTGCAATCTAATATCTAGCTCCTGATATGACATTCAGTACATTGCTCTGCATAGTTAAGAAGTAGGCAGTCTTATATGTTTTCAGAAATGGAAAAAAATAAAAATTGAAAAAACACATTCATTTGAAAACTTACTGTATTTGATATATACAATAAATTGGAATTTTTCTCAGACCCATCCTCATTTTTCAAGTGAGATAAAAAGCCACAGATATAACACAATATCTTCCCAGTTAATTGCATTATAGTAATTTAATGCCTTTTCATCTGAAAATCTCCTAAAAACTTTTGAATATAATAGTTTTCTAAAAAGTCCATATGACTTTAAGCCAAGCTGTATTTTTACAATATTTGGTCTCAAATTTCAGTGTAGAATTTGATAGGATAGTAAGCATGTAATGGAGAAGAATCTGACTAGAGTGAAAAATTTTAACTTGTAGTTAGATAAAATTTCCCAGGTTTTGTTATAGATGAAATCCTGAAGTATTATGCTGATTTACACATATATTTAAACTTATTTATTTACAGTTGATACCAAAGAGCAGACTTTTTTCAAATTTTGTTCACAAAGTATCAGTTCATGCATTGTTTTTGTCTTATGAAAGATATGGGGTTTGTTTAGTTCTTATACAAAAGCTTTAACACCTTTCTACATGTTGTATAAAGCTTTGTCTTTAATTAAAATTACAAGTGTTTAGCATTTGGTTCTATCCTGGAGATCCTGAGACTGTACATGTAATAAGGATTGGGGACACAAAACTATTTAATTTACAGAAACATTGAAGAAAAACTTTATTTTTTTTTTTTTTTTTCAATTGAGAATTCAGGGCTTTCTTCTATTGAAATGGCAGAAAACAGTCAAATATTAATTTATATCAACTCTGATGTATTTCAGAAATGTTTGAAAAGGTGCCCGGAATGAACAGGTTTATCACAACATTAGGAATGTGTGAGGAAAAGGAGGGTAAAAATGTTTTAGTACACTCTGTCATTTCTGCTGCAAATCTAAATGAGCTGTGGGTATTTCTTCTGAATTTTAAGTGTGAAAAACTTAGTTCTGTTATTTTCTTTTTTTCCCCTACAGTTTCATGGTTTAGAATCCAATCTTGTAAATATGTGTAAAGCAGTATGAGCTACTCGTGATTTTCAGATAATTTTGTTAAATAAAACACGGATCAAAAAAAAATTGTTTTATGAGTCTCAGAGAGATGTAAAAATGTAGCTGAAGAGCTATTTATCCTAAGGATGGAGGAATAGTTACATAAGGTAAATTTTTAAAGGCTTGCTTTATAAGAAAATGCTGAGCAGTTTGAAAATTAAATTGCTTTAAAATGTAAAAAATAAAATATCATCTTAAAAAAAAATCTTGTCATCTTTTATTTATTAAAGAAAATAACTTTGCAAGTTAAACAGTAGCAATATAGTCTTTTTGAAGTTTTAACATACCATCTTTGTCTTGTTTGTTTTTTGTCAAAATGAAAACACATGGATTTAAAGTATTTGTATAAGAACACACACTAACCCCTCCCAAATACTGTATTTTCTTTGAATTCTTACAATAATGTGTGAAACAACATCAATTGAGTCAATTAGAAGCTATACTGAAGTTAATTTATTCTATATTTAACTTGGTATTATCTGTGAATCATCATAAATCAACCAGCAAGAAGTAGAACTTCTCTTACTACTTTGGATGCATCAGTCTAGAGATTAGCATTTCATCTCTTGAAATTACGATTAGGTGTGCATGCCAGTGTTCATGCATTACTGCACTTCAGTAGCAAACTATGAAGCACAATATGTTTCAATATTAAGGGCAAAAAAATACAATACTGTACACAGCTGCAGTTCTGGTGACAAATGATCAATGTGGAGTCATGCAATAGGGTCAAAGATGCCATTTGAAGGTGATAATAGAAACACCTAATAAATCACATTATAAATAGCAGAAAGAAATTCAAGTTGAAGCACATTCAGAAAACTGCAATAAAAGATTTCTCCCTCTTGAATTCAAGCTGCAGAAAATTTTAAGACAACAAAGAAAATAAAGCTAGGATAAAAAGCAACTTCCAAAGTACCATTCAGGTGGCACTCTTTAGAAAATTTCAAAGGGAAAAAGTTGGTAGACATAAGTTTTAATTCCCTCTCTATCAGTATATAGTATATATTTATCAGCCAATATTCATAGAGCATTTACACCATTGGTCCTAAAGAAAAGAAAATTTCTGTAAATAAAATTATATATTGTTTCAACAACAAACTCCTTAAGAATATTTGTAGACACTTAGATTTCTACAATGCTTTCTCCAAATTAAGAACTGTTTCTGAATTGAAAGGCATAACTAGTCTGTTATGAAACTGTTGGTGTTTATCTCAGTCTCTAAATCAGATCCATTTCTTGATATAGCAATGTTTTTGGAATACAACCAGTACTGTGCTTTGCACAATTTCAGGTAGATGGCATCAGTGGCTCTTATCTACCAACTCTATAACACTGTCATAGAAGACCACAGGGCATTATTTGCTCTTAATGAAGCCATATCACAAATCACCTCCTTCTTTCCTATGTGCCTTAGAACAGCTTCCAGGAGGATCTTCTCCATTACCATAGAGGTGAGAAAACCTGTAATTCCCTAAGTGTTCCTTCTTTTCCTTTTTAAAAATTAGGCTTATGTTTCCCCTCTTCTAGTCAGTGGAAACTTCACTGGCCTGTAGTGACTTCTCAAACATGATGGATAATGGCTTAGTCTCTTCCTCTGACAGTTCCCTTAGGACCTGCAGATGTATCTCAGCAGGTCCCTCAGATGGTCTCTGTTTGTCTACCATGGTTAGTTTGTCACTCTCAAAGTCCCTGTCTTTGCCTTCTTAGGTGGTGTGGCTGAAGCACTTTCTGGTGATGACAGGCAAAAATCTCATTGAGCACTCCAGCCTTCTCCATATGTCAGGTAATCAGGTCTTGTGTTTCCTTCTGGAGAAGGGCCACATTTTCCCTAGTCTTTCTTTTACCACCAGCATGTCTACAGAAGATTTTCTTGTTGCTGTTGACATCCGTTCCAGATAGAATTCAATCAGGGCTTTAGCTTTCCTATCTTGATCACTGGCTGCTCAGACAATTTCTCAGTACTTTTCTCTGCTTGTACCCTCATTTAGGCTTCCTTTCTGTGTTTGAGGTTTTGTGTTCTTTTTTGTCAAGAGGTTCTTTGTTCATCCATGTAGGTTTCCTGTCATTTTTACCCAGTTTCCTCTTCAGTGGAATGCATCACTCCCTCGCCAGGAGGAGGTGATCCTTGAACCCTTGAAGCCAGCTTTCCTGGACCCCTCTTCCCTCTAGGGCTTTATCACATGGTACTATACCAAGTAGATCCCTGCAGCTGATAAAATCTTGCCTCTTTTAACCAAGGTAGTGATCTGTGTGCCCTCCCTGCTGACCTAAGGATCTTGAATTCCATCCTTTCATGGTTACAGCAACCGAGGTTGAACATTGCTTGCCAGCCCTTCTTTGCTGGTGAGAATGAAGGCCTCATAACAACTCTCCTTACTGGTTTTTTTGTCACTTGGAGAAGGAACTCATTTCACATCGTATCATGCAATCATATCACATCATATCAAATCAATCATCAGGGCTGCTTATGGCCCCTCTCAAGTAGTCTTGCACATGACTGCTGCTATTTTATGCAGAACACAAAATCTGTTGATCTGATAATATGTACGCTTTAATTTTTTTTTTCTTTTCAGACATGGGGATTTTGGAATGTTACATTTAGTGAGAAAATATTCAGAGAAGACGGACTGGACATTATCGCATTCCAGCCATCCATAGAACCAGTGTGGCTCTAGAAGACAGTATTTAAGTCAAGCTGATAAGGAAGTAGCTTTACAGTAGTCAAGATAAAATAGCTGTAAAAATTTCAAGCATGAATGAAGTCAAAATCCAAGAACACAAAATTAATCCAATTAATTTTCTGCTACCTTGGAGAACCTTTGCCATCTACAGAGGAAAAGAATCTGTCCAAATATCTAGTCTGTACTCATCCAAATAACAACTGTCATCAAATCCCATGCCTGACTTGAGTCTATGAAATAATACTCAGTAAAAATAGAACAGAGTTCCTGAAAAAGCTGACCACAGTCCTCATGGATGCCTCTGAGTATATGAGCTAATAGTGTTAATCTGTGCTTCTCCATCTGAATTAAAGGAGTGATAACAGATCTGTTGGAATTATTAAGTTGTTGTCTTACAGACAGGTCAATCAGTATAGAAAAAAATGATCCCACATCTCTCAGAACATAATCAGGTTCCTATTTAAATAAAGTAAAACAAAAGCTGTTTTGCATAAACATGGGGAAGGATACAAAACAAAATTGAAAATATAGCTGGAGGGATGCTGGTTTTAATCAGGTAAAGACTGGCTGTTAGAACAAGGGGAGATGAACATAGGTGAAAATTATGATAGCTGACAAATTAATCCAATTCAAAAGCTGCTCTCTAAGTTGATTTTTTTCCTTCTCCCTGGGTTTTTAATGCAGCATGAAAACATCCCCCAACAAAACAGCAAAAATAACCACAAATCAAACCACATTAAATGAATGTGAGGAAGCCAGATCTTCCCAGGCTGTTTAGAACATATTGAACTTTAATCATAGCCATTATTGCAGAAGTAGTAAGTCTTTATTATCAAAACAGTTTTCTCTTGTGAGAAAATTCTTCTCTCTTTCCTTTTTTTTAGTAAATATATATATTTGAATAACAACTGCAGATGAAATACATCACCTATACTAAAAACAAGGTCCTTTCATTTCAGTGAATGTTATGCTCTGCCTCGACAGAGCAAAATATTCTATAAACATAATGATTATAGCTTAAGGTTTCTCCTAGGCATTCTCTCTTTGTCTCACCCATCTATTATACCATGCTTCTGCTGTGCATTGGAAAACTGCAATTTGCTTGTTTGCCTTTTTCATTTTAAATTAATCTACCTTCCATCACCATACTCGAGCACAAATGAGAATGGTGCTGCCAGAGAAGACATCCTAGTTATGACTGCACGATTAATTTTTTAACTGAAACAACTGAGAATAAAAAGAAAATCAAAACAGTTTAAATGAAGTGTCTCAAATAAACATTTAATTTGTAAGATGAAACAAAGAGGTGTATACAGAGTCTCAAAACCAGCACTGGGACAATTCACAGGAAAGGAACTTGAGAAAATTGTTCATAGAAAAAAAAAATACAAATCCTCAAAACCTGTAAACAACTAACAGATAAATCAAGAGTATAATGAAATTAGCTCATAATTACAGTAATAAAAATTATATTTTATTGTTGGGGAGTTGATTTTAATTTAAGGGAAGTGATGCTTACCCTCTGCTCTACTCTTGTGACAACCTACCTGGATTATAACAAGCTCTGGGGTTCCCAACAAAAGCAAAACTCCGACTGCTGGAGAGGGTCCTGAGGAGGTTGGCAGAGATGATCAGAGGACTGAAACACTTCTCATATGCAAACAGGCTGAGAGAGTTGGGAGTGTTCAGCCTGGACAAAGAAGGCTCTAACAAGGCCTTACGCACCTTCCAGTAACAAAAGAGAGGGACTTTTTACAAGGGCATGTAGGGAGTGGACAATGGTTTTAAACTGAAGGAGAGAATATTTTAATTGGACAATAGGAAGAAATACTTTTCTGTGAGCGTGGTGAGGCACTGGAACAGGTTTCCAAGAGAAGTTGTGAATTCCCTGACCCTGGGAGAGGTTAAGACCAGGTCGGGTGGGTCTCTGAGCAACCTGGACTAGTAGAAGATATTCCTATTCATGGCAGGGGGATTGGAATTAGACAACCTTTAAGGTTTCTTCAAACCCAAGCCATTCAATTATTATATTATTATATGGATGTTTTTTTCCCAAATTCAGAACATGTTAAACTGTATTTATTGAGTGATATTAAAGTCTGATTATACAACAAGAACATAAGAAAATGAAAAAAAAAAAAATAAATTGAAGAGGTATATTAAGACTTTATTTCCACTATTCCACACAGTTTATATTTTATGTCAGCACGACAGAGCATTTTGGCAGAACTCCATTGGTTTACACAGAAACAAAGTTATCTGCCAAATGTTAAATAATGTACTTAGGAGAAAAAAATAATCAATTTTGTTAGACAATCTTACGTATATGTGTCCTAAAATGTTCACAAATACAGGAGGATAAATGTTAGAGAGTATGCATGTTTCAAGATGAGGAGCCCACATGTTATGAGATAATGAATTTGGTTTTAGAAATGCTAGCACAGAATTTGTCAGATTGCATTCTAATGGCTCAAAACACTGCTACAGTGCAGTACTTTGAACAAAGCTACTACACAAAGCTTACCATGCTAGGTCTATCAGTTCCTGAAAAAAAATGGTTATGTTTTAAAAAAACAAGGTTTTTTAAAAACTTTAAAAGGTTTTATTAGCTGTCTGTTACCCTGAACTAACAGAAAGGAACTTTTCACTAATTACTGGCCATGAAGTCAGTCTATTTCTTCTCTCATATTTTATTACTGTTGCCTTTATGGTTTTACTTACCACATCTCTTCATTATTTCCCATGTTGTCATAATCCTCAACTTTTTTTCTCAATTCCAGTGTCTTCACCATTCTATATTCCTTCTTCTAATTCATAAACGTTATCTTCAATTCCATCTATGGGATTTGAAAAATAGCCTTTATTAACCTCTTTTGCTGTTACTTTGTCTTATCTCTTCCTTTTAATCCAATGACAAAACTGTTTGGCTCAAAATGCTTTCATTTCCCTTGAAGGGGTTAAAGAATGACCCGATGCTGGAATCCATTTTGACTATAAAAACTGAATGTTCTATTGTATAAAGGATTTGTAGCTGTAGCATCTTTCCTCCAAGTGTGATAAGATCAGAATTCCCTTCTCTAGCAGCAATCTTCACTGCTGACAACAGATAATCTTTGAATGTTTCTAGGACAAGCATTCCTGTTTCTCTTGGTAGCAGGCATGTGCTACTCCAAATGACATTCAGGCAATCCTTCACTAAATTTGTGGATATTCATCCTGGGTTTGACACTTGACAGCTATTCCAGTAGGCAGCTATTCCTTTGGCATTGTTTTATGTAACAAGAACATGTAAGGTGGTAATTTTATACCATCAGTTGACACTGCCAATGATAAAGCAGTGCGCATTTCTCGCCTGCCTTTTTACTAAAATGGATTTTATGCCTCCTGTTTCAACCATATAACTTGATGTTTCAACTGCATTATCCATTCGACTAAGCACATAGCCATGATCTTTACATTATTCCTGGAATACAATAAGCTTTTTAGTGAGGTCAGAAGGTAGATGTTGTAGAGGTAAAGTACAGATCACTCACAATGGGAGAAAGATGAAATCACATCATCCCTATTCCCCTTTACTGTCATTTGCCTTCTTGCTCTAAATATTTTCTAATTTTGGTATTTCTTGTTCTTTCAGGTTAATGATTTCCCATTCAACTGTGATTCATCTTTTGTTTGAATATTTACAAATACCACAAGTCATAGAGTTGCAGAATCATTCAGATGGAAAATTTCTATCTAGACCATCCTCCTACTCAAAATATGGTCACCACTAAATTCAGATGAGATTTTTGTTCTGTCTGTTAAAAATATTCTTTTTTTGAGGGGTCAACTGAATGATTTGTGAATACTTTGCAAATGAAAACTTCATGTTTCCATTTTCATATCTAGGTCCCCCTTTTGTTAGATTTCTTCTCATTCTCACCATTATTAGTCGGTTGGGTTTGGTGGTTCAGGTTTCTGTTTACTTGTGGTTTTGTTTTTGCTCATTCTTTTTATTTTTCTGTTTGTTTTTTTTTTCATATAGAACCACCATGAGATTTGAACCATAACTGTTCTTTATGCCTTTTTGTTCTTTATCCGTTTGGAGGGATGTCTCACCTCCAAACCCCCTGCCATTTAATAATTAATAGCAGAATTCAAAAAGACTCATAAAGCTACCAAAATCATAATGAGCTGTGCATTTCTATAAATAGGAAAGAGAAACAGTATCAATCTATTGATCTTGACTGTGTCATTACTCAATTTCAGGAAAATTCATCATTCTTTTAGGAAAATAGATTCTGATGGAAGGGAGAGGTGGTAGGACATCCTGTCCATACAGCAAGGAAATTTACCAGCTCTTTAGTCTGTAAAGAATATAGTTCCAAAGTAATACAGGGTTTCCATAGCAGAATAGGTGAGACTTTCATATTTAGAAAATGGAATTAAATCTTTTTCATAACAGGAATTTCAAGAACAATGCCTAGATTCTAGTGAGAGAAGAACACTTGAACATCTTATAGTTCCCCTCTTTGAAAGACTCCCCACTTTGAAAGACTGACAAATGGAGCAAATAGTGTGTTCAAAACAATCAGGGAAGCTGCTTTGAGATCTCACTGTTGCCTTATGGGTTTTTCTCTTTCTCTGAGAATGTAAGTGCATCCTATGCCTTGAAAATGGGTTCATGAAACACTCTGGTTACATCAATCTCCTGTTGTGGCCCAGTATGCCTACCCTAAGGCCATAGCTAGATCTCTTAAATATAATAAATCCCCCCTAGCTAAGGAAAACCCTCTTCCAAACTATCTCATCATAGGGATTTTGGGTGGTTCTATACTACATGCAAATTCTCTTTCAGTTTCTCTTCAGTAGAGTAAACAAACACATGGAAATTTCAAGTGGACAAGGACCTAGGACAAATTCTTGAATGAGAATCAAAAATACATTTGGTGAATTTTAACTTAATGGAACAAGCATTCAAAATGGCTGATTATCAATCCTACAGACTAGGAGTTGACCTTGCAAAAATTTTATTTTTTGTAAAAAACTCAGTTACTCCTCAAGCATTTTCAGTGTAAAGACAGATTCATTAGATTCTTCCCAATTTAAAAGAGGAAATAATTTAACATTTTTGGAGTGATATCAACTAACTATCACTTAACAGTAATGCTCCTTTCAATGTATCCAAAGCATCACTGATTCTTCTTGGTCCACCTCTTTCTGTCTAAAGTTGGGGCTCCAGGTTTGTATGAACACTGTCACAATCAGAAACCATACTTCTTCACTGAATTAAGATATATTCAGCTGCAATTGACCATTACAGCCAATATCCCTGGACTTATTCCTCATTTAAAGGACAACACACATCATTCAACTCAGTAGGTAATAGAAACCGTGATCACTAACTTCATCCCACACAGTGAAGAACAAGAGATGGGAATCTTCAGTTTTACAAAAAAAGGTCATTTTTCTATATAGTGACAAAAGATGAGAGAGAAAAATAATCACATCTTCTTCTTTATGAAGTCCCAACTCCTGTCATCAAAGGTAAGCAGACAAGGACAAGTACAGTTCAGAGGATGTCAAGAGAAAAACAGCATGACCAAATAGGCTTCTGTAATAAAAGAAAATAAAGAAAAGTGATTATCGTCTTTCCCACAGAGAGAAGCACATTCCTTAGCAACCATGAATTGTTCAGCTAGCAACAGCATGGAAGTACTGTAAGACACAGAGCAAAACTGTAAACTATGTGGAAAATTCACTGAATGGCCTGGGCTCAAAGTGCAGGGTCAATGGATTGAAGTATAGCTGGTAGTCAGATACTTGCAGTGCCCCAGGGTTAATGGAATAAACCCATGCAACAGTACAGCCGGGGTGGGAGCTGCACAGAAAGCCATTCATGCAGAAAATAGAACTGCCGGACAACCAGTTGAACAGAAGTATGGATGTACCCATGCAGTGAAGGCCAATTGCATATGGGGCTGTATCATCAAGAATATAGAGAACAGATTAAATGAAGTGGTTATTCCAATCAGTGCAATCAGTCCAATCATTTTGAGAGCCCATTTGGAGGACTCTGCCTCATTTGGGGCCTAGCCTGTATGAGAAAGATATCACATAACTGGAGGAAGTGTGGTGGAAAGAAACTCAGATCTTTAGGGAGGTGCATGTCATCATTTATAAAGAAGTTGACACAAATGGATTTTTTTTAGACTTAAGAGGAGAAAGTTACTGTGGAATATTATACTGCCTACAAATATCTAATGGGAAGTATATGCAAAAGAAAAAAAACAACAGAGACAAGTTACAGAAAGAGAAACTGCAGTCAGATATTAATATATATATTTATTTTTTTAAAAATTATGATAGTTAGCCAAGTATTGAAAAAGAGTTTCACAGAAGTTGTGGAATACCTACACTTGGTTGCATTGACTCAAAACTCAAGTGGACAGTATAGTGAGTCACTTGATCTAATTCTGAAGCTTGAACTAAATTGAAAATTGTCTCCACAGAGCTGGATACCTCCATATATCCCTTCCAACATACATAATTTTGCTGCTTCTCTTCTAATGACTGAAACTACTGGGGCATCAACCAAAGTCTTACACACTCACAAGTAGAAAAGGCAATCACTCTTTATGAAAGGAATTCTTGTTAGCTAGAAGTAAACTTCAAATCTGTCATTCCCTCAGGAAATCTCTGTAGTGGGCTGATCCTTGCTGGATGCCACGCACCCACCAAAGCCTCTCTGTCATTCCCCTTCTTAGCTGGACAGGAAAAAAATTACAACAAACATTCGTGAGTTGAGATAAAGACCAGAAAAGGTCACACACCAAATATCATTATGGGAAAAACAGATTCAAATTGAGAAAATTAAGGAAATTTACTACTAACCAGAAGCAGAGAAGGATAATAAGAAATAAAATAATGCTTAAAAGCAATTTTCCCCTACCCCTCCCTCTTACCCAGGCTCTATCTTCTTCCCCTACAGCAAAGGGAATGGGGATTATAGCAAAAGGAATGGGGATTATAATAATTTCATTGCACATTGCTCCTGCCACTTCTCAGGGAGAACAGTCCTTCCCTTGCTCCAGTGTGGGGTTCCTCCCTTGGCACACAGTCCTCCACAGACTTTTCCAGTGTGAATGCATCCCCATGGCCAGCAGATCCACCCAGACTGCCATCATAGTTCATTTTCCACAGGATGCAGTCTTTTAAGCACAGCCTGCTTTAGGATGGGTTCCCCACATCCCCACAAGGTCACAAGTCCTTCCAGGAAATTTGCCTTAGTGTGGGCTCCTCTCTCCACAAGTCGTCAGGTCCCTGACAGGAGCCTTCTCCAGCATGGGCTTCTCACAGGTTCACTGCCTCCTTTGGGAATCCAACTGCTCTGGAATGGGTCTCCTCCATGGGCTGCAGGGGTACAGCTGCTTCACCATGGTCTTCATCACAAGCTTCAGGGGAATCTCATCTCCAGAGCCTGGAGCACCTCCTCCCTCATTCTTCACTGACCTTGGTGTCTGCATAGCTATTCTCACATTTTCACAATCTGCTCCTCCCTGACTGCAATTAAAACTGCTCAATAACTTTTTCTCCTTCATAAATATGTTATCACAGAGGTGTTAATATCATTCCTGATTGCCTCAGCCTTGGCCAGCAGCAGGTCTGTCCTGGAGCCAACAGGCAGTGGCTCTTTCCAACATGGGGGAAGAAGCTTCTTGCAGCTTGTCACAGAATGACTCAAGACTGCAGCAGGCAGACAGTGTGACAAGTTACCAGGAATAATTAAGAGATGTTCCTGTTGAATTTACCTTATTATCAGACACAAGAGGTGTTGAAAATCTGAGGTCAGAAACAAGCAACTTGCAGCATGATTGATCTTGCTGGTGATAGTATGGGTGGTAACAGCTAAGCATATACATACTTTTAAAAAGTGTCAACAAAATTTGAGGAATATATGTGAAGAACACCAGTTGATTTTGTTCATTATCCAAAACTTGTCTGTAATGAAAGCCTTGTGAACACCAAAGATCAAATCTTAAGTAACACAGTTTGATGATGATGGTGGGAATTAATGACAGAATTTGATGTAACCTGTAAATGTAAGAAGTTTTCCAGGCTTTCACCATAGATTTGAATTTTTCACTTTAAACTTGAAACAGGTTGAAACAGCTGCAAAGAGATTAAAGAAAGGCTTTGCATTGAGTTCCTTTACTCAATTTCATTTTATGTTAAAGCTCAAAGAAGACTTCAGGGGTGGGGAGGAAGTGTAGGTGGAAGAAAGATAAAAAAGAGATAAAAGAAAAATGAAGGAGGAAAAAAAAAAAGAAAAAGGAAAGAAGCTTTCTAAAATCTGAGCTCTAATGGCAGGAGTATAATTTTGAGAGTCCCTGGGAATACATCAGAATTTATAAAAGCAGGGTTTCCATTTACCACAGTGTTATTCTAGTGTATGCATTTGCCACTACAGTTGAATTGCTGAAGGCAGATTACAAAGATGAATTATTTTTCTGTCTTGTAGGTTTTTTTTCCTGATAACTTTTGATCCACGTAAAAGATGTTCAACCTCTGTCAGATGATATTGCAGGCTTTTCTTAGGTGATGGTACTCCTAATTAAGAATAATTTGAAAGAAATTTTTCCTTCAAAGTATAGTCTAAAAAATATAATTTTTATTATTACAAGACCACAGTCTGTGATATTTATCTCGTCTAGTGAGTACTGAGTGTCTTTTTGTATTTACAGCTCTGTGACTGCTGCCTGTCATAATAGGCTGACAGACCAAGGACTTCCCTGCTGGACAAAATCGTAGCCCTTTGTTTCATGTGCCAGAGTGAGGAACATGAAGACGACTGGCTGGAGAGAGAAACACACAAATAGGTCCAGAACTTAGGGGGATGGAAAGCTCAGCTCTAACATCAAACTCTTAGTAACAAATTCAGTAACCTTGACAACTCATTGTAACACCTGCCTGTACTTCTTAAGCTGAATTTTCAACATTAGACTTTATTTTTTAAAATAAAGAACCGTTGAGGTGGCTATGTAAGACTATAAAAAGCACTATAAGAAATTTGCCTCTGCTGCCTGCATCATTGCAGGCATATCCTTCTTCTTGCCTCAGTTTCAGCCAAACTATTACATTTTTGTCACAGCAGACAGTGTTTTCTTTGCTTTGTTGGAAGGTTCTTTCATATTTTCTCTTAGGTTTCACTTTTCTGTTCACTGTTTCTTTCAGAAATTTCTCTATCACCACAGGATCTGCCAGATCCAGTTCCTTGTTCTAACTCTCCTCTCCTTTGTTCAGATTCCCACCTCACACTCTGGAACAGTCATCATTCTGGCTTTACACTGTTACCATAAAGGAAAAAAATATGCCAAAAAAGCCAGACACTGTCAGTCAGAGACAGCCTCTGACACCAGCTGCCCATTTGTACAAGGTCAGGATCCACACCAGTGGTATGCTGCATCTTTTCCTTTCTGAAGAGGCTTATTCTAGAAATTACATAGTATAACACCCTCTTTCACCACTCTGCTTGTCAAAAATGCTTTCCTTGAAATTGAAGTCTGTGGTTAAAACCTCATCTGAGTCTTTGCTGTCCTTGGAGAAAATGGGGAAAGTTCATGTGGAACAAAGAATATAAAACCCAGTAACTGATGTGGTGCCTGTCTACAGTCTCAATGTATTGCTGAGAATAGACTGAATAGTTGAATTTGGCAAGCTCTTAAATGTTTTGTTCAATAGCTTCTTTTAGAGGATGCTCTGTTTTACCTGCTGCTTCAAACTTTCTGAAAAACATTAAAAAAAAGAAGGTAAAAATCTAATTAAAAATATCTTCAAGCATTGCCTAACAGTTTCTCCAGATGCAAGTGAAGAAGCCGAGAGTAGTTAATTTTTAACACCTTGATTTCTCTCATATGCTTTGTCATTTTCACCGACCACTAGTTACCTTTGTATTCATCTGCTTGGGTACACAAAGTATGTGCAGGGACAGTAGAGTCTCATTATTCTTAGCAGACACTTCCTGAAGACTATTCCAGTTTGTGACCTGTGCCCACATTTCTTTTCATAGACATAAAGAGCTATAGGGGGTCCATGAGTCCAGCTTTTTCCTAAATCACATATAGATGAGGTGTGGATTGTCACCCTGAGAATTAAACCTTCTGATCTTGTCTTCATACTTTTTAGCCACTTTTCCAGGAAAGTAACTATAAACATAGATGTTTATGCACTCCATTAAAGAAATGTCTTTTGATGGAAGTTTCTCACTACCAGTGTGGTTGCAAAGGTGGTAACCTAACTATCCAATCCCTGGTCATTGTTGAGAATCTACAAATACTGAAATGACAGAATAGATCACTCTCTTTTTCCTATCACACACATTGAGCTGTGTCTGTGTGAATCATTTCATGTCCAATAGTGACAGCGGATGTTGTATGACTGGAATTTAACTCTCTAGCATACCTCAACATGTAGCTGTTTCTCAAGCACCCCCCACTTAATCCAGTAGGTTATATTTTTTAAAAACTGTTATTAAAAAATGAACACAAATTGAATTTTTTTCAAATGTATTTGCATTAAGTATTTATTCAAAATCACATGCATTGTTGCAATTATGAGCAACATCTTGTTGTAAAACAGAGTAACAATGTTCATAGATTCATAGAATGATTAAGGTTGCAAAAGATTTTTACAATCATCAAGTCCAACCATCAAACTAGCAGCACCACCTTGTTCAACATTAAACCCTGCCTTCATATACCATATTGACATTTTTTCAACACTTCCAGGGATGGTGACTTCACCATTTTCTGGGGCAGTCTTTTCCAATGCTTTGCAACCGTATCCATGATATTTTTTCCTCTAATATCTAACCTAAATCTCCCCTGAGACCATTTCCTCAAGTTCCTGAAGTTCTTACTCACATGACCCATGATACATCTAGTACCAACATTTCCATGTTGATAATAGATGTTGTCACATAGGTCATGTGATAAGCAGACATCTTAACCACAGCTCGCACATAAAATTTCTTAGATAATCTCATTCTGTTGTCACTGTTTAATCATTCATGGTAATTCAGTTAATGCTACTAGCCCAAGATACATGTTTAGTGATATATAAAAAGGTATATCGCACAATAAGAACATAATTGTAATCAAGATGTGTCCTTTGCTTTTCACTTCCTGCAAAAAAAAATTACATTAATAAACATAGCACAGCAAACACATATTTAAAAAAAAAAAAAAAAAAAAAAAAAAAAGCTTTGATCTTCAGGCTTGGTTGGAAATATACATTATTAATCCTTATAATCTTGTAATAAATTAGTTTCTCTAGCCTCTTAGTTTATTTCTCAAGTTTTCTGAACATCCCAAGGAGTGTAATGCCCAAAACGGGTCAATATTACAATAATAAAATAATAGAATCATTAATATTGGAAAATATCCTTAAGATCATGGAGGCTGCCCATTAATCCAGCACTACCATGTTCATCACTAACTCATGCCTCTGACTGCCACATTCACATGTTTTTTGAATTCTTCCAGATATGATGAATCAACCATTTCTTTGGACATCCTGTTTTAATGCCTGACCACCCTATCAGTGAAGAATTTTATCTGAATATCCAATCTAAACCTCCTCTGACACAACTTGAGGCTATTTCCTCTTGTCATATCACTTGGGAGAAGAGGCCACCCCTGCCCCTGCTACACCCCCCTTTCAGGTAGTTGTAGAAATCTATAAAGTCCCCTCTGAGCCTCCTTTTCCCCAGGTTAGCCATCTCCAGTCACCTCAGCCCCTCCTCATAGGACATGAGCTCCAGACCCTGCACCAGCTTTTCTGACCTTCTTTGGACTTGCTCCAGCACCTCAATGTCTTTCTAGCAGAGAGGGGCCCAGAGGTGTGCCCCCTTCAGTGACAAGTACATGGGGACCATCACTGCCCTGGTACTGCTGGCCACACTATTCCTGATAGGCCAGGATGTCAGGATGGCCTTCTTGAACACCTGAGCACTCTGCTGGCTCACATTCAGCTGCTGTTGACCAGTACACCAGGCCCATAAAACCTCAGCAGAACAATTTGTCCTTCTTTTAAATTTTCCCCTGGAAATATTATCCTGCCTCTCTAAGGTTTAATCTCATTTTGCTGTTTCTACTCATATTTATGATATCTCTAAGCCCCTTAAATTTGCATCAATGTCCTTGTAAGACTCAACCAATTTAACAGTATGTGATTTTATTTCCAGTTCAGCCTGAATAACAAGTTAACTAAAACTAAATCTAATAATGGTGGTGTTGTAGAACCTCAGTGGACACAATTTCATACCTATTTTAAGCAATTCATTTTATCCTTTGCAAGCTTCAGACAACTTAAATACATATGCTGACAGCTCAAGGAAAAATTAATTTAATAAATTTAATTTTGTGAGGTATAGTATCAGAAATGTTAAAAAATCCTCAATCTTTATTTATCAACTGGCCTTGAGAAGAAGCTGATCTTTAACCCACAAATAAGCATCAAGTTCACGTATCTTACATAATTTGATCTAGTTTCAGAAGATTTTTGTACATGGATTGTAATTACTAAAGCATATAAATTCTTAGGTTGTGCTTTTCACTGTGTTTTTTAATTAATTTCTTTCGCTGTCCTTAGATTCATATGTGTAGATGTAGAGCCATAGAGAGATATATTAAGGCTGGTCTTCATCAAGTTCATTTTGGTTGTTGTCAGAAAATTGACAAATTACTGCATTTGCCATGAAGTACTCAAATAGTAGTGATAAACAGTAATTGGTAATACTGGACTTCTATTCATATTCTGTGCTTAAGAAAAAAAGACAGTTTCTGAAGTTCAGCATTTGTTCAATATTTCCATCTCATTCATAGGTACAATTAAAGTAAAAATGAGCAAATATAAGAAGTTATGTGAAAAACAACAGCCAGACTTCTGTTCATATTTTTGCAAGAATCTGCTGGGAAAATTATTTTCCTTTTATAGGTATGCTGTATGATTCATATTTACTTTCTGAGGAAAATGCCTCCCTGCTTCTAAATTGTTGAAAGCTACACTTAATTTCCCATAAAAGGTTTTATGAAGAACTGTGAAAAAAAAAAAGTAACTAAACAAAAAATTTAATCAAATTAGCATAGCTCAAGGGTCACAGTGGAACAACTCTGGTCAACAAATCTCAGAATACAATCTTTCCTTTCATAGCTCTTAAAAAACATGGGTTCCTGTTCTATTTACATGGTTAAAGAATTGTAGAAAAAAAGTTGAGGCATAGGATAGAAAGCATAATAAGATTGAAAAGTGTAGGAAATATAGCCTAAGTCAAACTAAAATCTGTGGAAACCATTGGTTCTGTCAGTCTATAAAAAAATAAAAAATAAATAAATTAATAGGCTTATGAAAAAAACCACTAGACTACAACACAAGAAGCTGAGACACCTGAGATTGTTCTTCCTGGAGAAGAGAAGGCTCTGGGAAGACCTTATAGCAAGATTCCAGTGCTGAAAGGGGAGGCAACAGGAAAGACGAGAAGGGGCCTTTTATATGGGCATGTAGGGACAGGGCAAAAGGGAACGGCTTAAACTGAAGTACGGTAGAGTTAGAATAGGTATCAGGAAGAAAATCTTTATTGTGAGGTTAGTGAGACACTGGAACAGGTTGCTCAGAGAAGCTGAGGATGTCTGGTGTCTGGAAGGGTTCCAGGCCAGGTTGTCACAGCAAACACCCATGCAGCCCCTCCAGCTTTCAAAATCTGTGCAAAACCAGTATGCATCTATATATTTCACAAAACAATTCATCCCGTACACAGAGAGACCCAGAAATCTTATGAGATTTGTGCATAGTTTCTGTTCTCATTACATTCCTTTTGGAGAAGAAGATCTAAATCTGACTAATAGATCTTCAAATCCCTGTAACCCTCTTTGCTGTTGATATGCCAAGTCCTTGCTAATAGCATATCACACATTTAAAAATATTAGACAATCTAATACCTCTTCTCATCAATCATTCTGGCCTTGGATGCATGTAGTCACTTTTCCAAGAAGCTTTCACATTAAATCTCTTCACTCTAAAATTGCTTAGTCTCCTTGACATTATAGATTCATTGTACAATGTCAGAAAATATTAGGAACATACCATTTATAAAAGAGAGAGGAGACTCAGGGACACTCTGAAGAACATATAACTACACTGGAGGAGAATCTGAAATCATACCAGAATTCTTCCTTCTTCCAAAGAGAAAACTGGTGTAAGTATTAAATTTTCAAATGAAATCCTGAAGATGAATGAGCCTGTGATGCTTTTTGCGCTTATGCACTTTACACTGGGTACTGCAGAGAAATGAGAAGTGAGGAAAAAAATCTCTAAAACAACAGAACATTATGAGAGATCAATTGTTTTGTGGTAATTTTTTTTTAATATGAATATATATAATAGCAGTTCAGTTTACATGTATACTAAATGTTAACTTCATAGAATCATTGTTATACATTTAAAGAAAATATGCATTTAAAACATATTCAGTAAGAACACTGCATAAAATCCATCTAATGTCTTACTGTTTTTTATATTGTATATATACTATATATTACTATATATATTACTATATATTTTAGAGCAACAATATTATAGTCATATTTTTGAACAACATCTTTCACAATATTTAAAAGTCTTAGGAGAATATCCATAGTTTTATTGCAAAACTAAGCTAATGTAAGCGTAAAATATCTGGAAGCCAACAGCCATTCCTCTTCATACATTAAGAGCAAGGAAGCAGATACTCACTTCAGTGAAGATTAAATTCTGCGAGGCTATGATTGCCCTAAAATGCGTGACATAAAAAAACTTGTAATGAACTTGGGCTATCAATTTTACTGCAAAGCCTGAATCCTATGAGCTGGAACTTTCAAGTGAGTAACAGTGAAAAACACAAACTTATGAAGGATAGAAAGCTTCTATTCTGGGAATTGTCCTGTAGGATGGAGAAGACCACAGTAAATTATGGCATTGGTTGTGTCTCATACTGCATGTGCTGTATGACTGCTTAGAAATCCATATTCCTGCACCTGCAGAAGTACTGCCCGTTCAACATCACATGTTGTTGAATACTTTCTGCAGCACTAGGTACATCAGGGTTATGAACTGGGGGACAAATTCTGCTTTTGATTGTGGGAAAATCCCTGAAACAATAGCCTTTGATAGCAATTTCTAATGAAGTAAGTTTGCCTGCTGAAAAGCAAGGGCGGTTTAGCTGAATGTTAGACCTTTTGTTCTAAAGCTGCATGTTTTCATTGACATAGGTTAAATTATTTATTATATGTAAAGATAACTTGATTAATTTATAATTTGGATAAATAATTTATTTTTAAAAGAAATTTTGCTTAGAAAAAATGTTTTCATCTCTAATAAAAATTTTTATATTATTTTGTCTGAAAGTGTACCTGATGCAGACAAATCTTGATTTAATTGTAATGACAACTTAAAATCTATGTTGAATAAACTGAGTTTCCCTAATATCATTACTAAGAGAGACTACACAGAAAGATTGAACAAGCTAATATGAATATGCATATGTGAGAGAAAAATGAATGGCACACTCTTTATTACAGAGTCCTTGGAGAGTCCTTGATCTGTCAAATTACTGACATGATACTCAGTTACTGCTTCATTGGAGTCCCGATGCCCTGTCATGTCAATACACACAAGGGAGATAAATTTTGCAAATACATCTGGGCAGAAACAGAAATAGAGCACTGAGAACAGAAATGATGACAGTTTGCCAGTGAAATGGTTTTCCATTAAGAAATAGCATTTTGATTTATTTTCTTTTCTGATTATCTAACAGGTACCAGGGAAAAAGATATGGAAGATTTTTAAGTTCCTTTCCCAAAATGTTCATATAGCAGCCTAGAAGGACCTTGTAGATTATATATAGATGTGACCTAACCTGTCTTCTAGTTTAAGAACAGTAAATCTCATTGTTCTGGCCTCAAAACCTCTGAACTTTCTAGGGTGAAAGGAAAGAGAAACAGGTCATTTTGGAAAACTCTGAAATGTCAGTTCACTTTTCTCCAGAGAAAACTTAGAAATTCTGTTTAACCTGGTTCTATTAAAAAAAAAAAAAAAAAAGTAGCTGGTATTCATCCAAAATTGTATGTGTGAGTATTCATGTGTATATTTATGCAAATATATGTCAATGCTCAAATCTGTGAATAGTCTTCAGAATTTCCCATAAAAGGGACTCCCACAGTTGTTCCTGATAAATTAAAAGATTTAAAGAAATTAGGTACCATGAAACCATGTAAATGTAAAGACAAGCAAGGGCTATGTCTAAATAATAATATTGATTTAATACAAGCAAATCTGAAAAACCAAACAGCTGTAAGGATATGGTGCCTGCCCTGCTTATTTCAGGGACTTTTCCTCAAAGAATTTCAAGTCTGCTCCCATAGACTAAATAGCCAGTAGTGTCTAGGATGTAAAGAATGTTCCTTGGAAGTAATTTTCTACTTTAGTTTCATACACTTCACTACCACTGACGTGATTCACTTCAAAAACATTCATGATAAGCATATTCACGTACAAGTTTTTACTACCTATGCACTCTTCTCTTACACTCTAGAAGCCATTGAAATTATTGAAATTGAATGCTGTGGGGTAGAGTCTCTAAGAGATACAGTGTGAATCATGAAAGCGATTCATTGAGGTTCATAGTTGGCAGTGTATAAAGGAGACAGGTAGACTTCTATCAAATTGAAACAGAAGCAATGATAGATCCCAGATCAGATATGTGTGACTGCATGGTCTAGCCAAAACCCTGGCAGCAGTGAGTGGAACTGAATAAATATACATGAATATCCCTATCCAGGACCAGGAGAATTAGCCAGAAGATATCAACCTGCTGGATAAGCTTAGCCCACCACAACACTCTATATCTTGATATAAGTTGTGCAGTGTATATAATTGCTCTATGCTCTCAGTGAATTTCAGTGATGGAGATCTGAAATCCTTCAGAAGACATGATAGCATTGTGGCTGCTCTGAGTTACCCACTGCTAGAGTACACATGTGAAGACACTTGAAGAGGCACCTTTGCTTACCTCTAAATGCTGTCCTGTATGAATTTATATTGACATGTACACTTGCATTCCACTAGACTTTCCTCTTTTTCTCAGTTCCATTCAGCTTTGTCTTTGCCATAAGAAGAGCTGCGATGGATGTGTTCCATTCTACAGGTTTCACGGTGAGTGAGATGTGTAAGGAACAGGATCAGAGGCTAGGGTCCATCATTTATAAATAATGGATTCTTTGCTTACACAGTAAAGTAAGACTTATTGACTCTTATGGCTGGAACTGTTGACTACATAGCTCAAAAAACCATGTTTCTTGTAAGCAGCCCTTCTTTTCAGATTTCAAAGCTTCCAATGCCATTTCTGAGAATGACTATGTATTTCTCAACCTAAATTTAAAAATGGCTATTTAAACAAGCCAAAAATAATAAAAAAACCACCACACCTGTTTAAAATTCTTTTACATTATCTACATTTCCAGTATCAGAAATGTGTCAGTATAGTTATAGATTTAGAAACCACTATGATGGACATATTTAGAAGACTGATAAATAGGGTAAGGTTTAAGCATCAAAACTTTACTGGACTGAAATTCATTAACACACACTACTATTGGATAATTCAATCCATCATCATACATTATCAGTCATTATCACTATGTGTTCAAAGCAATTGCTCTCTGATAATCACAGGGTACATTAGCTGTTAATCCCCTGTACCACCAACTTGATACTGCATTGCAGTATTGGTTGGTACAGCTCTTAATGGCTTCAGTTACTGACATCAGGGTGGAGAGTCTCAAGAGGCCTCAAGGGCCAACCCCAAAGAGAAGTGCTTTCTTTAATTTCCCCCATTCTTAATTCTGCACCTTAAATCCTTCAGGTTTCCAGAAAGCACAATTTCTCTTCTCTGACCCTGGGCTCCATGTTGCACAAAGCTTGAGGGGCAGGGTGAGGATTATTTTCCCAAGCCCAGGTGTCATAAGTGTTTTATCCTCTTTGGGTATTTTTTTTTTCTTTATTTTGGTTGGGTTTCTTGGGTTTTTTTAGTATTTTGTTTTCCCTCACATAGCTGCTGCTCCTTCCCTTAAAGCAAAAGCTGACTTTTACCATCTCTTGAATGTTTCTTCAGCGGCCAAGATTTGACCACCGGTGAACTCTCTCTGATTCTGGAGCCCCTACTTTTGATCTCTGTCCAAACCCTTTCCATTATCTTGCTCTTAAACTGTGCATCATAACAAGAGACACACAGTATCAAGATCACAGAGCCAGTTCCCATAATAAATGCATAACAGGACTGGGGCCTTGCATGATCAGCCCAAGGCACACTCAGAAGAAATGCCTATGGCTACTTATTAGCAATGACAACTCTATTTTTTATGGGGCCACCTGATTAAAAATATGCTTTTTTGTATCTACTACATTAACATATTTATTTCTGGAATCACACAGAACCAATTTATGGTAGGATAAATGGGTTTCTATTGCTATGAGTGTGAGAGACCTCTGCTATAGCTAGTCTCTGTAACCGAGTTGTATTTTAGTCCCTGATATATCATTCATGTATTCCGTTACATTTGTCTAGGTATTGCTCCTACATTTTCACTCTTACACAATATTTGAACAAAATCCAAATTTTTAGTTGTAGAAAACATTCCTGACAATATTTTGTAAATGAGGGCACAGAGAATATGAGAAACTAAGCCTCAGTCTAGCAATACAGTGTAAGGCATACATAATTTCACACTTTATGTGTTTTATGTAGTATACATGACTGACTGTTGGAGTTATAGCCTAAGAGATTTAATGCAAGTCAGGCAAGAAATACTTTGAAGAGCCAGGAACAGAATCTAAATATTCTCAGTTATGCAATGTCTCTTTTCACAAAATTTTCCTAGTTAATATTCTCTGAAAATATTCATAATATTATATACATTAATGTTTTCTATACCTGTCATCAGAATTCCTATCAGTTTTGTGACGCCATAGTCCTATAATGGACAGGGAAACACATATTGGTGTTTTTCAGTTTGTGGTAGTCATAACCTCTTTCTGTTTTTTCTTTTCCTCTTCAAGATTTTTATATAAGTGTGGTACAATCTCAATATTTGGCATTTCAGAATTCTGAAAAGCAGTGAGATTTTCCTTTTCAAAAAAACCCAAACAAATGAGCAAACAAGCAAGCAACCACAAAAACCGAAAACATAAAAACAACCCTCCATACTGTCTCCATAATACTTTGCAAGGTAAAGTTCTTCAAAATGAGTAAGGAACTGTTTTTGTCTCATTCTGTGTAAATTCCTAATTTATAATCTTAAGGAGGCCATATCACATTTTTAGTGAAATGGTGTTATTTAGACCACAGAGGTATTTAGACTGCATGATCTTTGAACTGCAGGTTTTCAGGTCAAGCTCCAATACAAAAAACGTCCTAATTATTTTATTTTAACTCTATCTCCCTGAGGTTTCTTCCCTGTGGCCTCTTCCAATATTCCATTTCTTCAGTCTTAACGCATCACTCATGCAAGGTATTTTAAGATCAGTTACCAAGGTTATCATCAGCTTGCTTTCCATTATCTTGTCCTTGTAGAGGATCATTCATCAGATTTCCTCTTCTGTAAATCATTATGCAAAAAGGAAATAATTTGCTCTCCTTAGTTCTATCTTTAGTATAAAACTTTCATTCTCCACAATAATATCCACATGTAATGCTGAATAGAGATTTGTGAACCTTGTGGTCTGTGGATTTGTTGCAATCCAAAAGCAATAGAATACAATTTAGAGTATTTTCTGAAGTTTTCAAAGGGATTAAATAAAATTAAATCTTGAAAAAATATCAGTTTTGTTAGAAAGTAAAACTAAAATCAAATTATGGTATTAAATAAATGTGAAACTACAGATCATATTATGGTGTAGATAAAATTGAGAAACATTCGTCAGAATTCTATCTATATTAGGGCTTATTGTTTCAATAAAAATTGAATTAATTTTATGAGATAAAACAAGCTCTGCCATGATGTTAATTAGAATTAAAGAAATCCAAAGATTTATGCTCACAAATTAAGATACTTTGATATATTGATTTGACTGAAAAATAGATACCTACGTATGCACTATAGCAACACAATGGATTAGTGACAAATAAACTCTTGATTGTGAAGAGTTGTAACCTGGTTATATCTACAATGGCCAGTTGTTTTATAATCTATGTTGTAAAATGGTCCATGGTAATATTTATAAATTAGTCCCTGGATTAGTTAAGATGTTGATATAATAGCTAACTAATCTTCACTGTAAATGCTCCATTGTCTTATTCTAATTCCATAGAAAGTGACATTGAGATGAGTCAAGTGTCATTGAACGGTTTTAAAGCATGAGTTTGTTAGCTTTCTAATTCTTGTTCTAAGTACAGCTGTCTCAGGGGATGGGATCTATTTTAGATCCTGATAACAGGAAATAGTGATGCATTGCTTTTATCTTTTGGTATTACCTGTTTCATTCAACTTTAAACTTCAATTGCTTAACAAGGAAACTGTCATTCTCTATGTGGTATATTGGACATAGTGCCCTCTGGAAATTGTCAAAGATTCTAAATTAGATGGGCTGATTATAATAAAATCTTTCCCAGCCCAGGAGGGAGGAGTTGGGGATCTGCCATCTAACTCAAGTCTGTTAAACAAAGTGTTCCGTTACTGAATGTTGCAGGCAGTCGATTAGTTTCATTTACACAATTAGTTGGTTTGTTCCTGTTGTCCCCCCGTGGTTCTGTATTGGTTTCACCCACTTGTCAATTATTGTAAACCCTAGCCCCTTTTTCCAGATTGTTCCCCATACATCACCCTGATCCTGCCCCCGAGCCCTATCAATCTTTGTAAACCCAACCCTTTGTTCCAGCAAGTTCCCTGCCTTTCATCCCTTACTTGAAGCCCCATCGGCATTATGACTGCCGCCCCTCCCACGTGTTATCCCTAGTGGTCCCCAGCATTGTAAACCCTCCCCCCAACTCCTCCCCTGAAATACCCTGATTGGTTCCTGAGTTTGTACCCTCCCCACCTTAAATTGTGGTGCACAGAGGTGCTCCTCGCTCAGTTTGTCCTACCTTTGACTTTATCAGTGCCTTCCCCGTCCACTGTTCCTCTTTCCTACAATAAATCTGGTCTCTGGGAAGATTCTTGGACTCTGAGCCTCCTCCATTCCTCCACCGAGCACCCACGACGTGCTGAGACCGCAGAGCCTGAGGGCTTAAGAGCTCTGAAGGTTCGGTCTGGGACAAACAGCTCCCAGACCGTTCCCCGCTCCTGACGCTGCTAGCGGTCAGTGAGGCAGAGCCAGCCGGAGCAGGAAAGGCCGCAGCAGGGGCAGCGTTAACTGAACACAGATGAATAGGTTAGATCTTTCAGCTTTGAACTTGTGCTATACTTGAGTTTCCTGAAAAAAATCCAGCATTTTGAGATGTGAAGAAATGCAGGAAGAAAAGTAAAAAGCAGATTGAGGTCATAGTTATTCCAAACTTTAAAATGCGAGTAATCAGTACTATACTATCTCTGTTACAGGATGATGAAATCCAGTTTCAAAGCACCCATCTGAAACAACTGGTCACCATTCAACACAGATAATGTTGAGCCAGAGGAAGGGAAAAAAAAAGTTTTGATGAAATAGCTTACATCAGAAGCATTGACTCGTAATGCCTTAAAATCCACCAGCATTAAAACAGGTTAGAGATAAAAAACATCCCTAAAACGCTATGTTAAAATATGCATTTTATTCTATCTTTGTTCATGGTGCAGAAAAGACTCATAAAATAGATTGAGTAGATGCTTCAAGATAATAATCCAGAAAGGGCTCAGTTAAATATGACTTTTCAACTTTCACAAGAATTTCGTTCTTAAACTCCAGTGCTGATTGTAATTTCCACTTCCCAGGGTCAAACCCAAAATATGACCTCTTTGATGCCATAAGGAATGGGAAGAACAATTGAGTGTATTTTTCTATTATATAACTTTGATATTGAAAATTTAATTGACATGAATTTTGTCTAGACTGAAACGTTAGAGGTGGCAAACAATTTCTCTTCAGCTCTCAGTTTTCCACTTTTAAATAAAAATGTATCTGTGGTAGAGTTGATCACTGAATTTGGTATTATAAAATATTTTTTGTAAATTTAATAGAAAAAAATGGAAGACATAATCATTTTATGAGTGATTTTTAAGCTGTTTATTAAATGTATTAATGTATTAAATGTATTTAATACATAAGTTTTGAGTGGTATAATAATCTATTGTAAGTGCAAATTTCCCCTACACTCCCCCAAGGAATTTATACAAAGACTATTCTAATTTATGTCATCTTAATCAAAACTTTGATGAATAAGTCATTCTGAATTTTCCTATACAAAGATTGAGAGTAGACAGCCTTCTCAAGATTTCATTATTTTCAGTAGGTTATGTTATTCTGAACAGAAGAGATTTTTTATTTAATGTTTTTGGAAGCTGATGACCAGTTTGGGTTGTTTTTTTAGGTTTTATTTCTGGCCATCATGGGGATTTTCTTTCTTGTTTTCTTGTTGGAAACTGATTTCACAAAAATGAGAATGGAAATAGTTGGTGACTAAGCTAGGTGTTGAGGATAGGGAGAACCTACAGGGTGATTTGGACAGTCTGTATAGATTGGTAAAGAACAATTTTAGGAGGTTCACCCAGGCCAAGTGCTGGGTCTTGCGCTTGGGTCTCAATAATCCCATGCATGACCACAGGCTTGGGGAAGAGTGGCTGGAAAGCTGCCCAGCAGAAAAGGACCTGTGTGTGCTGGTCAACAGCCAGCTGCACATAAGCTGTCAGTGCCCTCAGATGGCCAAGAATGGCATCCTGGCCTGTATCAGAAATAGTGTGGCCAGCAGGACCAGGATTTTTCCCCTGTACCCAGCACCTCAGTTCCTGTGTTCAGTTTTGATCCTTTTTCTACAAGACATTGAGATGCTGAAGCATATTCAGAGAAGAGCAACAGAGCTGTCGAAGGGCTGGGAGAACAAGTCTGAGGAGCAGCAACTGGAAGAGATGGGATTGTTTAATCTGGAGAAAAGGAGTCTTAAGAATGGACATTATTGCTCTCTACAACTACCTTAAAGGAAGTTGTAGCAAGGTGGATACTTTCTCCAAGGTAACAAGTGATAGGATATGAAGAAATGCCCTCAAGCTGTGCCAGGGGAGGATGAGGCTGAGTATGAGAAAAATAGGGTGGTCAGGCATTGGAACAGACTGCCCAGAGAAGTGATGGAACCACCTCCCCAGAAGTGTTCAAAAGGTTATGCAGATATGGCACTTGGAGACACAATTTAGTGATCATGGCATTGTCAAGTCATCAGACTTGAAGATATTAGAGGTCTTTTCCAATGTTAAAGATTGTATGGTTCAAAACTTTGTAGAAGAAGCTGGTCGCTGGACTATGTTACATAAAATTCTTACATAGGGCCCTCTGTCATTAAGTTCTGCAGTTCAGTTTACACATACAGATTCCCAGGAATAACATCTGGTTTAGGCACATTAGTTTGATTTAGGGTAAGTTCAAGGACTGTAGCACTCCAAACTCATGTAAACCATCTCACAGTTTAAAGAAAGCCTCTGTTCCCAAACACCAAGATGTAACTCAAGCATTTTGTTTTAAATCAAGTTTTCCATGATTTAATTGGCTGGAGTAATATAAAGTTTCAGATTTATTACCTTTTTTTTTTAGGTTCTGGTGGTATATATGTTGAATTCTGATAGTTGTGCAGCTGTAGAGACAAAATATTTTTACTACTTTTTTCCTAAAGCCTAGTTTTTACTGACACATATTAGTGAAATTTAAAAATCCTTTGTTGTAATTTCTGTTTATTATTCATAACTATGCAATTGAGTATTTATTAATAAGTCTTTAACTAAAAATATTTTGCAAGCCCTCAATTTTTACGATTTATTTAGATCAATTATCTCATGGACTACATCATATCCTAAACTAACACATCCAGATTTTCCATTTGAATTAAAAAATGGGAGAAAATGTTTTATTAAAAAAAAAAAAAAAAAAAAAAAAAAAAGAAAAAATTTAAATAGATATACTAATTTTTGGTACAAAATGATTACATTTTACTTATTCAGCTAATTTCACCATTAGGTTGAGTTAATGATGAAGATATTGAAAAATACATAAATGTATAATTCCTTTTTTCTTCGATATGTTTATTTATTTGCCAGTTTTACCATTGAACACAAACCAAATTATTCCTCCACAAATACATATATATAAACTTCCCATTCTCAGAAGAAGTTATTGAAATATGACAGTCTAGAAAATTCAACAATTTAGCACTGTAGTAAGAAAGTTGAAAAACTTAAGAAAAACTGGGAACTAACATTTTGGTTTTGTACTAATTTTTTTTCCAGAACTTAAAGCTCAATAATCATGTGCACTAGACAGGAAAGAAAATTAGGGTAGGCTGTGTTTTACAGTACATCCTGTAGGAATTACTATGCACAAGGCTTGGCACAGCAAGGTATGGGCTGTGCCATGGCTGCCTATTTTCTCACAGAATGAGTATGCTAGGGTTCTACCCTTTATCACTGCAGTGAGCACAGTCAGTTGATGCAAAGGGTGCCAATGAACACAAAAAATATTTTTCCTCAAAGCAAGCAGAAATAGGGAAACAGACATATGTGAGATAGCAGTCTTCAGAGAGCAAACCAAGCATTTCAACATGTACACATTTTCCTCCACCTATATAAAAAAAATGCTCTGTCATTAGTTTGTGGGGTTTTTTTGTTTTTTTGGTTTTTGTTTTTTTTAAGAAGCTTTCAGATTATAAAAGGTCCTTTAATTAGGCATATAACATGTTCTTAATGTTAGGAGCTTGACAGTTGTACAAAGCAATTATTTTGTTTTTAAAATTTTTACTCATCTTACTAAAGAACTGTCATCTTTTAATGAAGGATGGCTGAAGAGCTGGTTATTCTGTCACTGTGGCTGAAGGTGTTAATAAGAACCTGTAGGGAGCTATTTCATACTAAAACTGCAAATATATGAGCAAGTATCTTTCCTTCATGATATCACCCGAGCAAAGTCACAAGCCTGGCATATAGGGATAAAAAGAAAGGCAAATTGGATGTTTTCTACTAGTCCTACCCCATTGATCATGAAACACAACAAGTCAGTGAGCTGTTTTCTAACTACCTGTTACATGCTGGGATTATGTTATTGAATCCTTTTTAGTCTTTCAGTTCCTAGATTAAATCCTATCTTAATCCATAGCTGAGGTCTCATTTTTAATTTTTGTGCACTGTTAGTGCCCTCCTCTGGATTTTTTCCATCTTTTCCCACATTTTTTAATATTATTCAACATTTCAAAATTATTATCTTAGTGCCCAGAAGCAACTGTAGAAGCATCAGATTAAAAATAAAAATAAAAATAAATAAAAAAAAGGAGGAAATTAAATTGCCTGTTATCACATACATGCAGCATTCTTCCTAACAAATCCCACATTTCCTGGGTTTGCTTTACACTTTTGATTCCCAATCAGGTTTTGATATTTGATAGCCTCTTGCTCTTTTTTTAACAAATACTGATAGTTTCCATTATCACCCATTTAAACTGTATTTTTATGTCCTCCTTAATGAAATAATTTTCTTTTTTTTCCTCTGTTAAAATTCGTAAAATTTTTTTATTGCTATCAATTATACCTCAGATTTATAATTCTGAATTTTGATCCTTCTTTCTGATTGCTTTCACCTCTGCCAGTATGATCTAATACACAAATTTTGTAAACCATTTCTCTATTCCCTAGTTCAGGTTGTTAGAGAAAATATTTAGTAAAACCATCTCAATACATGCTCTGTAGGATTTTATTTGAAATGCTCTACCAGTCTGATGACAAAACATTGATAAGCAACTTTTATAGCTCTTTGCAAAGAAGTAAAACTTTCATCTGTATCACTCAAAAGGCTCTTTGCCACATTTTTGTATTGATAAATTAATTTTGTATCTTTCTCCTTTTAAATGTGTATAATAAATTGCATCGTTTGTTCAACATGTGTGTAGATGTTAAAGTTGATTGGCTACACTTTACCAGAATTTTTTTTTTCTTCTCTGACTGTTGAGGACTGCTTTTTGAATTCCATTATCTTAATTCATTTACTTTTACTCCTTCCTTCTCTCAGGATAATGAGGTTTTCCTTTGTTTTTAAATTCACAATAGTTACCTTACAACTTTAGATTTTCAATTGGTTTGTTGCTTGTAACTGGAATAATTCTAAACCATATGAATCTCTCTGAACCAGTATTTTAAAAAACAAGGTGCAAGTTTTTTCTAGCATGTTCCAAAAAATATTTGGACTTTGTGTCCTGTAATATTGATTGGAACAGGTTACTGGAGATGCAATTAAAACATCACTTATATAAGTTTGGTATTCAGTCAATCAGCTTGTCATTTTTCTCTAATTTTCAAACAAATTTTCTGTTTAACACAGTATCTGTCATTCTTTACATAAACCAACTACAATGTCAGAATAGATAGACTAGTTTGCTTTATTTTCATTGAATTTGAGTTATATTAGTTAGGCTGAAAAATCAGTCTACTTCTTTATGCATGGTTATAAAATTGTTTGGTTTTTATGATAAGTTTTGCATGGTTTTTCATAGCCTTTTTTTTTTTTTTTTGGAATGAGTTCATTGGCATTAATGACATTAAAGTTTTGGCCCTACTTTTAAAAAGATATTTTGTTGAAAACTCTTAACTAACTCATTGCAACAAACAACCACTTTTATAAAACCAATTACAATGAAAAAGCTCATAACTAGACAGTTTCATAGATTGATAATAATATAAGAATAAATTATTGTGGCACTATTAGTTTATAAATAGAAGAGGAAGATGTTATTTTGAAGTTTCTGCATTTTCTATATATTAGATTAAAGTGGCCTTAAAAACATTTTGGTTTAGATTTGGCTGCCCATCATAATGAACAACTAATTTAGAACACAAAACCTGTTACAGTTGCACCTGCCTGAGTTGTTGGAAGTAAAAAGACATACTGAGAAGCATAGCAATTTCTGAATAGAAAAAGAATCCTTAGGATTTTCCTAAGGAAAAGTATGCTTTAAGGTAATTTTCTTAGGGTCCTAATAGAAAATATGAATAAATGCTGCATAAAAAAAAAAAAAAAAAAAAAAAAAAATCCTCCATTTTCTCTTCCAAAAAATGACAATATGCTTATATTATTAGGGAAACTTCCCTGTCTGAACATCCAGGATCCACACAGACAATCACACTTGCAGCACCTGAGCTGGGACCGAAGCCCCTCCACAGCCATACACCCCACTGACTCACACAGTTTGATCAGGTTTTCTCACCAGCTCAACAACAGGTTCCCAAAGCAGAGGCTCAAATGTTCCTGTCCTTCAAATGGATTAACTTTGGTGCAGTAACTAAATAAAGTAAAATCTCCAGATGGTGCCTCCAAGGAGGGGCCTCAAACAAAGGAAACCCTGAGCTTCCATACCCTCACAATCCCAGTGAGAAAGTGTGGGGTCATCGTCTCCTGCCGTGTCCCTGAGTGCCCGGTCACCTGGCTGGGCCACAGGCCCCTGTGCCCTCTGTTCTGCAAAAGGTCAGCAGCTCACAGCCTTGGCTGGGGCTCCAACACCCAGAGCTCAACCTGCACCTCAAACTGCACCATGAGCTACCAGCACTGACTGTATTCCTCAAAAATATTCATTTTAATTAGCCACAGAAGCTAATCAAGGTTTGAGCTGATAGGCAAACTAACAGTATTACTACTGAACTTGATAAATCAGATGTCAATTTATGAATTCTAGGGTAATTCTTACATAGCTAAAAGCAGGTCTTTAAACACTGTGTTTGTTCAGACTGTCTGACAGTGTTCCTAAAAAAGAGTAGAGAGGAATTTACCTGTAGGCTTAAGAACATGATTCAGCCAACCTACCAAACAAGGCTGCCAGGTGGTGAAGATACTCACACTTTATTGGCATGGTTTTTTTTTGCAAACACATACTCAGATGCTTACTGCCTACACTTTAGCATGATTCAGTGATCAGTTCAGAAGAACGAAAAGTATCTATTATACACTTGGGGGTCTTGACATTGTGAATTTGATCTAAAAACTCTTAATTCACACAGATATTCAGCTCAAAACATAGTCAGAGTCATAAAAAGTAGAGCTTCACCGCAACTTACCATAAGATATGCAATATTCTGGTTGTTAGAACAGTTTAATCAGATTTTTGGTGTTTGGTTCTCCTAACTCAGCAAGATACATTCTCCAGTCCCTTGGGCACTCCATTTTTTCAATTGTTAGCTAGTGACCAGCATACAAATCTGGCACACCTTGGCAGCTTCTGTTTTTCTTACTTTCTTAACAAAAAACTGCCTTTTTTTGGGCGAGTGCTGAAGAGTTTTATGAAAGCACATAAACCTCTTATGAAGTAAATGAAGAAAAGGAAATACGTCACTTTCATGATAGTATTTTGCATATTTTTTCACAACTCTGTTACTGCAGAGGGAGTCAAGGTCCTGACTTAGTATTGTAACAAGTTAGATGTATCGTTGAAGTCTTCCCTGGGGCAGAAGGTGAGTAGAAACAAACAGAAAAATAGATGGATACTCCATGACTATTTTTCTATAATCTTCCAGTAGGTGGATAGCACAGTAGCATATTTAAATATTACAGACATGGCTTGCAGCATTAACTGGCAGCAGTAAGTGGTACAAATGGCTTGACTGACTGTTATATCCTTTTTATTCAACTTATGCTTCTATAAATGCTTTCCATGTAGAACACAGACTATAGTACTGGTAGAAACCTGACTGACTGACAACAGAATATAGACAGGCCAAAGATGTGACTGCATGCAAAACAAAAAAAAAAAAAAAAAGAAAAAGAAAAAGAAAAAGAAAAAGAGAAAAATATTTATTTTAATTTCTAGAGTCTATATGCAAAGTTTATATATTGTCCATAAACATATTTTATCCTGTTTAATTATCACTCCCTAAACTAAATTCTTTGGTTCAAAGAGTCTCTTAAGTTTTATTACATTGTGTTGAATCTGTGTTCTGTACACGTTTTTATAGACAAATAGATATTTCTTTAGATTTTTTTATTAGCTATAAATAGTAAACAATGCTGAATTCTTCTCTAAAAATGTGTCAAGATTGATAGCCCAGCTGAAGTGCCTCTGACAGGCAATAAAGGAGCTGTGCAGGTGGGTCATCACCTCTATAAAAAAATGGGTTGAACTGCACAGAAATGGCTTTGAAAAACAGTAATGAACAGGTCGAGAAACTATGGGTGTTAAGATCTTCTGTAGCCTTGACAGTGTTTGAGACACGCAACTGTGTTCTTTAAGTCCCTACAATGGGTAAAAATAAAGGGTTAAGCCAACAAAGGAAGCCTGGTGGTTGATAATAACTACAGGCCACCCAGCCAAGGGAAGCCTGCAGATGAGGCATTCTTACTTCAGCTACAGGAAGCATCAAGCTCACAGGCTCTGATCCTGCTGAGAGGCTTCAATTATCCTGACACCTGCCAGAAAAGCAGCACAGCTGCTGTAAGTGGTCTAGGAGACCCTTGGAGTGCCCCTGCTTAATCCAGATGATAACCAGGCCCTCGTTTTTTAGGAAAGCAAACTGGAATTTCTTAAGCAATTACTGGAGTAATTCCCTGAGTGATTGCTGTCAGATGACCTGAACTGCGCTAGGAGTTCTTTAAAGATGTTTTTCCTATGCCACAAGACCTCACGATTTTTGTGTGTAAGGAATTAGGCACAGGTGGAAGGAGACCAGCATGACTGAGTGAGGATGTCCTGGTCAGACTAAGGTGTAGGAAAGAAATGCAGAGGCAGTGGAACCAGAATCAAGTCTAATGGGAAGATACCTGGATGTGTAGGGATTGGATCAGGACAGATAAGGCACATTTAGAGCTGAATATCTCAAGGGATGCAAAGAATAATAATCACAGAATGGTTTGAGCTGGAGACACGTTGAAGTTCATTCTGTTCCAATCCCTCAGCCATGATCAGGAACACCTTCTACTAGAGCGGGTTGCCAAAGCCCCATCCAACCCAGTCACTTCTGTGCCTATGTCCTGTTTCTATTTAATCAGGTTCCTGTATTTCTTGTACTGGTGGCCTTGAACAGGAGGGAGTACTCCAGGTGGGGGTCCTGTTAAAACAGTGATGCAGAACTACCTCCCTCAACCTACTGGCATTAATTCTTTTCAAGCAGCTGGGGATGCCTTATACTGGTCTTTCAATACTTAGAGGGATCTTATATGAATGATGCAGAAAGACTTTTTGCAAGTGCATGTAGTGATAAAAGAATGGGTGGTGATTTTAAACTGAAAAAAAACAGGTTCATATTGGACATAAGGAAGAAATTTTTTTACAATAAGGGTGGAGAGAAGTAGGATCAGGTTTCCTAGTGGCATTGTGGATGCCCAGTCCTTGAAAGTGTTCAAAACCAGATAGGATGGAGCTTTAACAAAACTGGCCTAGCAAAAGATATCCCTGCCCAAGGCCAGGGAATTGGACTAGATGATCTTTAAAGGTTGCCTTCAAACCCAAACCATTATATTACCATATAGATTACATATAAATACATTTTCTGATATTTAGCAACAGGGCATTTTTCCCATGTCTTACAGAAAAAAATCTTGTGATTCTAATATAAAGAAATAATTAATGGATGTTGGCTGCTAATTGTCTTAGATCTCATTTAGCTTTGCTTTTGAGGTATTTAAACTGATGTATTTGATTCCGAATCTAAGGTGATTGATATTATGCTCTCAACGATAGGCTAACATAAAATATACAGATAATATCAGGTCTCAATTTAGTAACAAGCAGCATATAGCAGAGTGCATGTCAGGTTATACCAGGATCAGTAATCTGTATACAGAATGAAACAGAAGCATGATAACAGTACAATCCTGTTAGTACTTGGAAACTACATGTCCTAAGATGAACGCTGAAAGACCAAAATAAGTAATTGTGAGTAGAAGCTGAGTTAATAGACAGCTCATAATAATCATGGGACATAATAATAGTCTAAAAACAGCATAGGGGTTTTAAAGTTTATTTCCTTCTAATTCTGACATTTAAATCTTTTGCCTTACCATGTGCTCTTCTTATATTTTAACTCTGAGATATGCACTGTTCTTTGTGGTCCTTAAAAGCTTTATTCATGGTATGCAAAAATACCAAAATTTTATGTGTGACTTTACATATGAAATTATTTCTCTTTTAAAATACTATTTAAAATTATTTTACTTATTTGAAAACCCTACAGCAGTACAGAGATATATCAAAAGGTAAACATCTGAAAAATATATATGCTTTTACAAAATTTGCAGCAATCAACATGAAAGATATATAGTAGCATATTCAGGAAAAAAAAAATAAAGATCTCCTGCTAAGAAATACAAGACAATGAGAGATGATCCTTTAGAAAATGTAATAAGTTTAAAGAGTTTATGATATCCTTATCTATTTTTTATAATTATTATAACCACTTCACTATCTTTATGCAAATTATGCCTCTGAATATCATATTTAGATTGTAGGTATAAAAACAACTTAGTATATTGAACCTGAACTACAGATATGCGGCACTGAGTGTTTTAGAGTTCCCCTTATTTTAGAGCTCAAGCTAGTGGTTACATTTAAATTTAAATCCTAAAGATTTTAAATTTTGTACATTAAACCGCCTAGATTATTGTAATAAGCATTTAATAGCATAAAATAATTTTCTTTTTTGAATTAAAGAAGCTTTTGAAATTCAGTGGGAGTACCCTCAATATATTTTAAGTTGACTGATTCTTTATTTTATGCTCTTTATTAGCATGGTAAGAGGCCTTAGGAGACTTCCTACTACTGCACTAGGAAAAAGTGAAATTATTTGATTAATCTGTATGACGAATTTTACTTGCAGAATGAAGGTAACATATTCCCTGTATTCTAAGGAGAAAAGAAAAGAATGTTACTGTTCAAATTCAGAGTGCCATCTAGTGTTGAATAGAAAGGTAAAAAAGCAACCATATTTACCCTGAACACATACATCTCTTAAACCAATATACATCATCAAGACCACACAGTACATTAGAAGAAATGTTTTTTAAAACTATGATTTACTGAATCTTGAAGAGGCTTTAAAAATTTGTCTGGAAACTTACTTGTTTACCTCTCTATTTACCTCTAAAATATCTGACAGCACAACATATTAAATTCAAATATTTCTTTCCAGTATGCAGAAACATTTCATATGAATTCATTATGGTCTCTTATTCTGTCTTGTTTCCTTGATCATCTAGAACAGAGAATATTAACCTATTTTTAATTAGCTTTTTCACTTGTGGAACGCAGTTACTATTATGTTGGGTTTGTTTTTTGAAAGGTATTGAAGCTATCGATTTCTCTTTTTTGTTATATCCAACTGGACTCTTTTGTCAATAAAGTATATTTCTTGGGAATTTCTCTTCCAATGCTGATAAAAAAAATAAATCTTTAAGTCTTTGAAATACATCAGCAGGATTGTTTACATTATTTATTTTGTTTGTTAGTATGTTTTAACATTTAGAATTCAAAAGCACAGCAGGATCCAGGATTCAGAAAAGAAATATTTTTCTGTAACATCATGTAAAAAAATAAATAAAAAAGGATGCCAAGATACTAATGATGTCAAGATATTAGTCCTCTCCTTTTACCAGAAAAGCTCCAAACTAAAGGAATATTTTTGAAAACTATGCATTAACTCTATAAGTGTAGCTTTGGCTGTCACTCATATCTTCTGGAAATACCAAATATCCTACTTTGTGAACAATTAGAGCTTTCATGTATAAAATCCTGCTTTACACATCTGCAAATCTGCTTCACAGGTCTGTTGGTAGTCTTTAGAACAAAAGTCTCAACTTATGAACTACTCCTCCTTCTTCTCTCCTTCCACTCTACTACAACTCACCAACATGTGCAGATTTTGTTAAAAAATAACTAAAACTAAAATGAGATACAAAATTTATTAATATCTTTTCAGTACATTCAGCATTTAATCCAATCCATTGCTCCAAGAAAATAAGCAAGCTATATATATATTTCACTGAAAATGGAGTTTTTACTGAAAGGATATTTAAGGCCAGTAAATAAATATCTTGACAGAATTATTCCTTACTATACAATCATGAACAATATATGCAGTTTAGAACAGCACATGTTTATCTGGGATCTCTTACTGGGTATGTACACTCAACCAGCACTCTTTTTTGTGTTAGGATTATGCATTTCAGCCTTGATCATGTGGCATTTTTACCACATGAAATGTGAGTGGTTAAGGAAAGCTGTGAGCAAAGTGCTGTTTGAATCCCACCAGAAGAATTTTAAAACCAGATGCAATGTATGACTGAATCTTTTTCATAATATTTCTCTGCTGCCTTCCTTACAGCACTTGAGAAAAATTTACTCTGGTGGAAAATCCTGTCTCAGGCAGACTGCCTATTGGGACCCAAAAGATGATGGATCAATTGGCATTTACTTATTTATGAGTTCCAAATGATAACAAATGACCTGTAGGTTAAACAACAGATAAACAAAGCTCAAATTAAGACTTTCTTCCATATGTTCAGAACTGATTACAAGGGAATTCAAACATTCCCATACAATTAGCTTCAGAATCAGGAGAAAGTTGTGCAGATGGGCTCTACAGTAAACTAGTTGATCATTTCAGCTTTCTCTCTTATTTCTCCTACTGCTTGACAAAGACAAATTACTTCCAAATTGAATCCAATTAGGTTCAAAATATAAAAATAGGAATTAGTTTAATAATTTCTAAAAGGAAATTACCATTTCCCTCTGAAATAACAAATAGAATCATAGAATCATAAAATGTTAAGGGTTAGAAGAGACCTTAAGTATCACCTTGTTCCCAACCTCCCTACCACGGCAAGGACACCTCCCACTAGACCTAATTTCTCAAGGCCTTATCCATGCTAGCTTTGGACACCACCAGGATTGGGGCATACACAACTTCCCTGGACAACCTGTCCCAGTATCTCACCATCCTTACAGTAGGGAATTCCTTCCCAATATCGAGACAAAATTTCTTCTCTTTCAGTTTCTACCCTTGTCATGCTCTCTACAATTCCTGATGTAAAGTCTCTCTCCAGCTTCTCTGTAGGTTCGCCTCAAATACAGGAAGGTTGCTATGAGGTCTCCATGCAACCTTTTCTTCTCCAGGCTGAAAAGTCCCAACTCTCTCAGCCTGTCTTCATAGGGAGCATGCTCCAGTCCTCTTATCAATTTCATGGTCCTCCTCTGGACTGAAGAATTACAGGTCCTTCTCTGGGGACTCCAGAGCTAGATGCAGTGCTCTAGGTGGGGTCTAATAAGAGAGAGGGATGGAATCACTTCCCTCACCATACCAGCAACATTGCTTTTGATGCAGCTCAGGATTTGTTTGGCTTTCCAGGCTGCAAGTGCACACTGCCAGCTTATGTTGAGGTTTTCATCAAGCATCACACCCAAAGCCTTCTTCATAGGGCTGCTCTCAATCACTTCTCCACCCAAACTGTGGGTGTGCCTGGAATGGATAGTAATTGTCTCTTGTTAGTTACTGACTTAAATGCAGAAGTCTGTGTGGTTATAGAATTTTCATTCTGGGACACACTCAGAAGCCATCATCATACTGAGATACTCAGAAGGACATAATTTACTATTTCTTTAAACAGCTGGAAATTCACTTTTCTGAAGTTCATGGTCCTGACCTGGCTTTTTGCCAGGCCCGTGTCTTGAGACCACAAGCTCAGGACACGGTTGCTACAGCCCAGGCAACCTCCAATCTTATCTTCCTAAATGAGCTGCTCTGTGTCGGTGAGCACCAGTCCAGTAAAATTTCCCTGCTTGTTGGTTTGTCCAGGACCTGTACCAGGAAGTTATTCTCAGCACACCTCAGCAGTCTCCAGGACTGCTTGCAGCCAGCTATATTGCTTTCCCAGCAGACACCCGGGTGGTTGTAATCCCTCATCTGGGTGACAGTCGGTGGGCTTGGTGCTTCCTGTATCTGAAACAAGAAGGCCTCATTAAGAGGTTCCCTCTGATCAGCTGACCTTTAGTAGACCCAACCACAAGGTGTCCTTTATTGGTTTAGTCTTTGATTTTCACCCAAAGGCCCTCAGCCTTTTGGTGGCTGTTTCTTAGAGGCAGCTCTTCACAGTGTATTCCTACTTTAACATGGAGTGAAACACCATGTGTTAAGATCCATCCTTCCTTCCCAGACAATCTCTTCTGAAAAACTTATAGTCCTCAATTGCAGTATTCCAGTTGTGTGACTCATCCCTCTCAGCATGTTTTCATGTAATAGCAGTTAGGTCATACTTTTCTTATCTCACCATGGCTTCCACCTTCTCTTGCTTTCCCATGAAGCGTGTGTCCATTGGTGTAGAAGCACTTCAGATGGACTATTGGCCTCTTCACCTTTTGGGACCAGCACTCCTTAATTCCCTTGGGTCAATTTACAGATGTTTTCCTGATACTTCCTAAAGTGTTAATGTTTCCTGGTTCTTCTCTGTCACTCTTTTTGCCTGCCAGATATAGTTTAAAATGTTGCTAATGAGTGCAGCCACTTTGCTTCCCATAACACTTTTACTCCATTTGTCCGGGTGCACCCCATCTAGTGTCAATAGGTATGGTCTCTTGAAGGCGTTTTGAAGGTACATCCTGTCATTTTTGGTTTTGGCTGACGTAGAGTTAATTTTCTTCACAGAGTCCTGTATGATGCAATATTTAGGATTTGTGACCAAAACACTGTTGATAACACACCGATGTTTTAACTATTGCTGAGCAGCGCTTACACTGTGTCAGGGATTTTTCTGTTTCTCAGTTAATCCCTTGGTAGGCTAGGGCTGCACAAGGAAGAAACACAGTTGTGATAACTGATCCAAACAGATCAAAGCGATATCCCATACCATAGGATGTCATTCTCAGCAATAAAATTTAGGGGAAAGAAAAAGAAAGGGGATAACATTTGTAGTTATGGCATTTGTCCATCCAAATAGCTGTTAACTCATGACAAAACCAGTCTTTCCTCAAATGGCTGAGTATCTGTCAATGGGAAGTAGTGAATTAATTTATTTTATTTTTCTTCAATACACAGCTTTTGCTTTATCAAGTTGTCTTTATCTCAATCCTTAAGTGTTTGCACTTTTACATTTCTGATTCTCTTCCCTATACCACTGCAGGAGAGTGAACAAGGAACTGTGTGGAGCTGAGTTGTTGACTGGGTTAAACCACAAGTTTCATATGTGTATTGATAATACTAAATACATGAGAACATATACAGGGAATCTGTGGTAGCCAGAAAAATCTCTTCTGCTGAATTCCCTTTCTTATGCCTTTGAACTGGTCAGACATTCTCCAGCTGAAGAGAATGGAGCTAGACTCTTCCCACTGGCACCCAGCAGTCGGACAAGAGGCAATGGGCAGAAACAGATGTACGTGAAATTCCACTTGAATAGGAGGAATAACTTATTTACTGTGTGAGTGATCATCCATTATAATGGATTGTCTAGAGAGGCTGTAGGGTCTCCCTCATTGGAAACAATCTTTCTCAATTTGCTCTGGGATGGCCTTGCTTGAGTAAAGAGATTGGGCCAGTGGATTCATTTTGGTTCTTTTGAACCTAACTCACTCTGTGATGTTGTGAACCAGTAAATTCTTTTAATTCCTGTACACTCACATATACAATACACACACACAGGTGCTGACATATTAACATTCATATTAATAGATATCAACATATGGATTCATAGTATAAATCTAATGAAGTAAGAGTATGCACTTATATTGTGTTTTGAAAATAAAGATTCTTTTTTACTATTTCAAAAGTTGCTTGGTGGCATTAATATGAGCCTAAGGGAAATAACATGTTCCAATTAATTCTACTAAAGGCATTGTTGTTTTTTTCCCCAGTCTTTTAAGTAATAACACTGCTCAGGTTAAGTAACAACTAATAAACTACTGCTTCCTTCACTGTCTACTTAATAGACAGCCTCTGCCTTAAGGTAGTAACTAACAAGCTGGCAATTAAATTTCCAAATTCAGTGAAATCAGTTTCAAAGTCTGAACAGAATTATGTTTCAGGGCTGCATACACACCTCAGTCAATGTTGTTATTTTTTTAATATATGGAAAAAACAATGCAGATACAAATGCAATTTATTATTTTCTTAATAGGAATAATTGAGTTCTGTAATTTGAACTCATTTGGTACCTTGTAAAGAAACTCTAGAAATTTTATGGTTTTGACTCCAACGAGGCAACTCATTAACCAAATCAGGTTTTACTGACATCAATTTTCCATTTAAATGCTTCACATCTTGTAAAATTAAAAGTAGATAAAATTCTCAAAACACAAAAGTGGTTTTGCAGTTTATATCTTATTACTAAAAGAAATTGGAGTATTCAGTAACTTTCAGCTACTAAGACATATATTAGTTTAGGTCATCTTTAACTATCACAAAGCTATTCGTCTAAGACAGAGTCTAATTTGCCTGTAGTGAGTATCTTTCTTAGATTAGGAGAAATACATTAGAAGTGTCTCTGTTCTCTCTCTTTTACCTAAACACAGATTTCTATCTAGAATATCTAGGCTTCTGGAAGGTAAATTTCCTTCTGAGCTATCTACTTAACAGCAAGAGCAAATATTTTTGTTATAGATAACCTATGGTATTGACAAAGAACAGTGAATTATCTTAAATTTACTGCTTTTGATTAGAGTTTAATGGTTCTAATTATTAAAAAATATTCCTTTTTTGGCATGCACATCATCCTTTTGAGAGGAACTCATTTTTATTTTTAATTTAAATTCTTATTTGATAGATATATGTGACCTATTATATGTTTTTAGTTCATGTCATCTTCCTAGCTTATAGTTCTGTTTATATTTTTTAAGGATGAGAGTTCTAGTTTCACTAAAAGTCTCTCAGTTTTTGTAACAGAAAATTTATTAAACCATCATACTCTTAAACAAAATATCTGTGTCAGTAATTTTCTGAAATTACTGCATATTCTCCCTCCTCTATGCACTTCCCTTAGATCTTTTCCAGATTAAGAATAACTTTACATTTAAGTGTAACTTTACATTTAAACATTAATTAAGTAATTTTTCATATGGAAGATATTTTACATCATCACCCTTTTCATACTTCTATATGACACGGGTTGAGGAAACTGAAGACACTTCAGTTTTGCTATTGATTTTAAAATAATATAAAACTCCTTTTTTATCTTCTGAATTAATACTCTAATAACTCCTATCATGTGAATCTTTTAAGAACTACTGTACTTATATTTTGTATACAACTAACAATTATAATGTCAAGACCTCATTTAGTATGTAATCATCCAATTAGAACCAGTGACTGTGGATAAAAATATGAGATTTTCTACATCACTTTACACTTATCTTAATTTACTTTCATCTGCTATTCTTTTAGTACCTAGTTGGTATTCCAAAATTAGTCTGCAATTCTTCATATGTTGCTTCATTTCTGCTACTTCAATAGCAGTTTTTTGTTTTTTTTTTTTTTACTTCAGTATTTACTAGTTTTTGGAACTTTTGGAGTTATGCTGAACAGTCATAGAATCGACACAAGAATTATAGAATCACAGAATCATTTTTCTGGGTTGCAGATGACCTTGAAAGGTCATTTAGTGCAAACTCCCAACTGAAAGCAGGGACATCTTGCAGTGTCTGATTACTCAAAACCCCATACAAACTGACCTCAAACAATTCCAGCGATGTGGCATCTATAACTTCACTGATCAACTTGTTCCAATATTTCCCCACTTTCATCTTATGTCAAATTTAAACTTAACCATATTCATTTTAAAGCAATGGCCCCCCATTCTGTGAGTACAGGTAAAAAGTCTTTCTTCTTTTATTATAAATGTCCTTAAATATTGAAAGGCTTCAGTTAGTCTTCAATGAGTTCTCCTCAGAGCTTTCTTTTGGCCAGACTAAAAAACCCAGTTCTCTCAGCCTTTCTTCATAGGCAAGTTGTTCCAGCCTCCTGATCACTTTTGTGGCCCTCTTCTTGACCTACTCCAGTTAAGTCCATGTCCTTCTTTTGTTGGAAGTCCCAGAGCCGGATACAATATTCCAAGCGGGATCTCACAGGAGAGGAGTAGAAGGGTAGCCTAATGTCCAATTTTCATCCAACACTATCATTAAGTCCTTCTCTGCAGAGCTGCTTTTGATTCTCTCCTTCTCCTGGAAGTCTGAGGAAGTTGGGCTCCCTGTCTTTTTCCCCCTGTACTTATTTGGGCTTATTAAGATTGGTCTTTGATAGGGTTATGGCTTTTGCAATTAGCTTAGAAGCAGCCAGAGCAATGAATTATTTGGGCTCTTCCATCTGCCATTCTCTGTGCTTCTTTTATGGGTGTGCAGATGAGTTTTTATCACATAACCTAATGTAAAATGCAATTAATCATTAATCTATTTAATCCTTCACTTCTGATAGGATTTGGAATAGATGCCATATGTTTACAGAAAGCTGTTTGCAATCCTTCTCTCTCAACATAAAAAAGAAAAAGAAAAAAACCTGCCAAAGTGGTTAAACTTTGTCTTGTTCATTGCGAGTAAAAATGTAAGAGAAACCCTTATACCTTCCAGCTCTGCCATTATCTTCCCTTAACACTCATCTCAGGTTTTGATCATCTACTGACCTTATAAAGTTCCCATCAAGCTTTGTTCACCTGATCTACATGAAGAATGAATTACCATTATTTTTTAATACATTCTTCTAATATTTCCTCAATGCTACTTTTTGTACTGACTTACTGTGTTTTCAAATTTAACCTGTCAGGTTTTAAGAATTTTTAGGATTTTTTTTTTCTTGAGTTTATTAACTTTCCTTCCCTGCTATTTAGCAGGAATATTTTCCTCAACATATCTTTTAGATTTTGTCTTGAGTAGTGTAATTTTTTTCTGAATCTCCAGTACAGTATCTTTTGAAAGCTCCTGGAATCTGAAAATGTTTTATCCTTTCCTACACCTTCTTTATCATCTTTGTGAGCTTCATAATTTTCATGTAATTCATACTTTTTTCTTCAAAATTAAGCACAACAGATATGAAGGTTTTTGGCTTTTGGTAATCCTGGAAAGGCCTTGATCCTAAGTGGATTATGGTCACTGCTGTGGATCAGATTTGGACAGTAATATTATAAATCTGTGACACTGACCAGGACCAGGTCCAAACAGGCATAAACAGACAGAAACTTGTATCTGCATTTTCAGGTGTCTATCTGCTCCATTTCTGAACTATCTAAAAATTCAGGTTAATTTTCCTTTCTTTGTTTGTAGTTAGTCAATTTCCCATGATGGTCATCAACATCTGTGGTTTTTTTTTTCTTTATTACATTGATGATTTCATTCAGATTCAGTATGCCACAATTACTGTTGCAATTCTCATTGACTAACTCATGAAATCGTGTTAGTATTACCTTTTTACTAATCAGCAAATGAATTTCAGTGTTGTTGACATATGGGATATTTTTCAGTTTATATTTATAAATAAAAAAAAAATTATTTCACCAACCAAAACAAGCTCTTGGCAGCAAATATTTTGCATCCACTGTCCTACAAATATTTTCAACAGTTTCTATTGTTATTACTATGAAGTCATTAACTGCAAACTAGGCATCACAAAATACATCTCTGTTATTTGCTGGAAGAATGCTCAGATGTTGCTAAAATCCATTCAGTTTTGAAGGTGGTTGATGCAGTTTGCTTGCATTTCAAACCTAAATATGTATAAGCTTGATAACAAATACAAAAATATTTGTCTTTTGGCAGATATCACCAGTGCAAAGGCATATGTTACCACTTTCCAGAGGAGAACATTGAAACCACAATTTATTTTCCTTCAAAAGACTTTCCTTAAAGTCCTTTTTACAAGAAGGTGAGTGTGTTGGCCTGAAGACAAGGCTGTTCTGTTCTCTGTTTCTTTATGATTTTCTACATCCCCCTTGCTCCTTTCTCAGCAACACTGATATTGTTCTAAATAGTGGTCTGTTCAAACACATCTTTTGGGGCATTGCTGATCTCCCTCTATTATATCTTGAGTTCCTCTGAGTAAGCCACCCTGGTCTCAAGAGTGAGTTTGCTGTATCAGAGGATGTAACCTATTTTCCTGGGTTCATCTTATTTTGCTGTAGGGAGAATACAGTACAGTACTAAAATTTGTAAGCATTTCAACTACCACATAACACCTACCTATAAAAATTACCTGCATTTATATATTTAATTATTTAACATCTTTTTATTTTATTGAGTCATTTTTCCACAGAGAAATTGTATGCTTCTCTGTAAGACACAGAAACTCTTCAGCATGAACTGACACTTTATTGCCTGGTTTTTTGATGGGATTCTTCCTGGTCAATCACAAAGATACACATTTCTTTCTTTCCCTTTGTCAAGTGGTACAAAGCAGGGCTGCTCCAAGGGGGGAGCTGAGGGTACCTAAAGCAGGTATTGTCTTCACTGACCAGGATGAAGTCCCACAGGACCCGAGTAAAGGGATGAACCAGGCCCAAGCGAGGCTGGGAGTGGCCTGTCAGTAGGGTGGGATAGAGATGGGTGCAGAGCTGAGGCCAGAGACAGGTTGAAATTCAGGTCCAAAGGGACCATCCAGGAGACAGACTCTTCATGGCACTGGGTATGGGACTGGGCACAGGCACCCCTGCAGCATTGCTGGCACCAGTCTGGGGATCAATTGATCCCAGCACCAGTGGAAAGGGAAAAAATCAGCTCCTTTGAGAGGAGAAAACATCAGTCTCAAAAACAGAACTATCTGAAAATACAGTAGACTAAAAGCTCCTCTGCAATTTAAGATAACAATTCCATTTCAATAGGACCAATCTTTATGAATAAAAAGACTATACAGCTGTAAACTATTATTATTATCTTCAAAACCAGCAGCTTTATGCTTCAGTTATGCTGATTATTTTCATCCTGTTTATAAGAAGCAGAGTTTGCATTAATTCATGAGAAAAGGTGACATCTAACTAGCCTTAAGTGTAGCTCAGATACTCATCTCATGTTGTCTATGTATAATTTCTAAAACTTACAATAAAAATATTCTCTCCCTTCTTCCAGGCCTGGGGGAAAAAAATAATAAAAAAATAAAGCTGAATTATTAAAGGAGGAGCTCTTAGTTTACTCTATTTGGGGACTTCTTTTTGTCTGAGGACAAAGAAGTTATTAAGAATTAACATCACATGTTAAGGAAGATTCCACATATTAGTCCATATAATAATATTTCAGATTTTAACTTCACAGTAAGTTAGATTTGAGCTCCATCTCAGATAAAACAAGTTTTTTATTTCAAAAAAATATTTGGGAGATTATCCTTTGCTAACTACCAGGCGCCCACTAAGACTCTTCATCATTCCCTCTTCTCATCAAGACACATTAAAAAATGTGATTAAAAGCAACAGGGAGATCACTCACCAATTGCTGTCACGGGCAAAATCATCTTCACCTGGGGAAATTCATCTCATTTATTGGCAATTAATTTTAACAGAATAGGATAATGAAAAAGAAAACCAAGCTAAAACTATCTTCCTTCTATCCTTTCCTTCTTCCCATGCTCCACTTCACACCTAACACTTCTATATTCTTCTCTAAGGAGCCTGCTCTGGCACCACCTCTCCAGAGGCTGCAGTTTGCTTCAGGGTGTATCCACCTGCTCCAGTATGGAGTCCTACACAGGTGGATATCTGCTCCATCACAGTCCTCATGGGCTGCTGAGGGACAACTTATTTTGCCATGGTCTTCTCCATGGGCTGAAGAAGAATCTTTGCTCTTCCTACCTGGAGCATCTCCTCCCCTGCCTTCACCAGCCTTGGTGTCTGAAGGGGCTGTTTCTTTCATATTTACACATTCAACTTTCTCAAAGCTGCTGTGAAGCTTTTTACCCTTTCTTGAATATATTATTGCAGGGGCACCACTAGTATTGCTGGTTGGCTCATCTTTGGCCAGTAGCCAAAGATAGAAGAGGCTGCGTCTGACAAGGGGCAGCTCCTGATCTCTTCTCACAGAGCCGCCTGCTAACAAAATCTTGCCATTTAAGCCAAATGAAATATCTTGATCACAATATTCAATGAATGCATTTTAAAATTTACATATTTTGTCTACAGCATTACATATTAAATTTTGTCTGTCCATAATATAGTTAAACTGTAACATAATATTCTATGTACAATAGCTATAATGTTGACATTGGCTATGGGTATAAAATTTATATATATATATTTATATGTTATATCTAGAAATGCATCTGTGAGTAGGAATCTTTGTTGCTCAATCAAAATCAGATTTGGAGTGTAAACCAGCTGGTCTGCTCAGAAGGGATTCAGCTGCTCACACAGAAGTGCCTGATGTGGTTTGTGATTCTCTAGGCTGTGGAATACACCTGAATAGGACTAAGCTGTATGGCACAGCACTTAAATGAGATCTGCACCCTGTTGAAGTAGAAACTTTGAGGCCAGCATATGTCACAGTACCTCAAGTGGCAGAAAGCACCTATTTTTATGCACTGCAGTTGCACTTTTTCTCTCCACTAGTAATGGTGAATACTTGATGTGCTAACTTGGATCACACATCCACATTTCAGAGGATCAGAATTGGTGTAGATTAATTTTCTCTTCCAGCATTTAGTCTATCTAAAATTATAGCAATTATTTCTCTAGAAGCCTGCATTCTTCCAATTGTTCTTCTCCCCTAAGTTTAGGTTAAAAGGGTTTAATAGATGCTCAGCTGGTCTGTGGCCAAAGCTAGCTGTCCAGAAGCCAACCCAAGAGAACAACTCTCAGGATGAACCGCTACTACAAAAGCAAATTAAATGGAAACTGCCTTTCAATGTGTTTGTCTATGATGCTGGTTTCTGTAAGACAAACTTTCAGTCTACAGTTGGGGTGAACTGTTAAAATACAGTGAAATTATGCAATATAATCTGAGAAAATAAGAAATAGAGAGGAGACTGACAGAGGAAGGGAATTCATGAGCATTTATAAATTTCTCTGATTTGAAAACATTGTTTACTCTCTTTTTACAGAATATCCTCAATATCTTTTTGAAAGTAGGACGAACAACAAATCTGTTACAAACTTACTCTTCTTTGGAACGGAATAGCTAGAAAAAATAGAAGAAAAAGTATGAGTCATAATCTGAATTTTTTGTAGAATAAAGAAATTAGAACATTGATTGACAGCACATCCTCTAAGAATTATTTTCAGGAAATGATATGGTTTCTCTCCAAATGTTCAGTAGCAGTCCTATGACTTGTAAAATATGACAGCCACTTTCAACTATTTTCAAACTGAAATTACTTAAAAATGACAATTTTTGGGTTTTTTCCTGCTTTGTTCTAAGAAATGTTTTTAAAACATCATCTTCAAGTTTGAATTTTCTTTTTTGACTACAGCCATTTAAAGAGGGTTAGAAGGCTTAGACCATTTGCTTTTAAAAATTGTCAGTCACCTGCCTCTTTCTGTAAAATAAAAGGAAGGTATGGATAAAGGGAATTATATTACTTTAATAAATACTAATTTCAACCTGTGCATACCATCTGTGACAGGGAATAATATAGCAGTTTCATTTCTCATGCTGTAATGAGCTGTTAAAAGTGGAACAAATCTAGTTATCCTCATATTTTTCAATTTGGCCAGCTGCCAGTGTTTATGACATCTAGAAATTCAATCATTTAATAACTCGAAGTTTAAAACTGCTTAAACCCTATCGAATTTAGTATGGATTTTAGATGGCTGAATCCAAATAGTGATTTGGTCTGTCTTCTTTTCAAAGCCTCCCAGTATTCCTCTAATTTCATTGAACATTTTCTTATTTAGCCAGAAAGCTCTTTGAACATCTAACTGTAGTCACATGTGACTATTCTGGAGAGACAGATGCTAGATGTGGTTAGGGCTACAAACAAGATTGTGACTACTTTGTAGACTACAGATTAATGGAAGTGAATTGTGATGCTAGATTTTTTCTTATCTTGAGGAAGTTTGAACCTATCACACACTGGAAAGGTGTCTGTGCTGGTTTTGGCTGAGGTAGAATTCTTTACAGTGGCTGTATGGGACTGTGCTTTGGTTATGTGCTGAACACAGGGTTCATAATAAAAAGATTATTTTCGATTGCTGAGCAGGACTTATACATAGCCAAGGCCTTTTCTGCTTTTCATACTAATACTTTGGTGAAGAATTTGGGGATCCATGGGAGGTTGGGAGGAGATACAGACAGGACAAGTGACCCAAACTGACCCAGGGGTATTCCAGGCCATATGGCATCATGCTCAACATATAAAGCTGGGAGGAAGAAGGAGGAGGTGTTTGTCTTCCCAAGTAGCCATTACATGTCTTGGGGTCCTGTTGTCCTGGAGATGGCTGAACACCTGGCTGCCCATGAGAAGCAGTGAAATAATTCCTTGTTTTGCTTTGTTTGTGTGTGAGGCTTTTCCTTTCCCTACTAAATTCTCTTTATTTCAACCCATGAATTTTCTAGCTTTTACTCTTCTGATTCTCTCCTGTATCCTGTTGCTGGTGAAGAAAACGAGCAGCTGCGTGTGGCTTGGATGTTGGTTGGGGTTATGATGCCTATTTCAGGCTTACTTAGAAACAGAGACCAGATAAATTTAAAGGGATAAAAGTAGACATATACTGGCTCCATTGCTGTTTACCATCTTCATTATTGATGTGGTTAGTGGGGAAGAGCATATCATCAGCAAGTTTGCAGCTGATGATGGGCAATCTGCCCTACACAAACCTGCTGGAGCATGGAGTCAGACAAGATGACTTCCAGAGGTTCCTTCCAGCCTCAACAACTCTGTGACTTTCCCATGAATCCCTATCTTTAAGCTATTTCTTGCCAAAACTGTGGTCCCATTGTCACATACAAAACACACAAAAAAACCCCTGTATCTAGTATAAAAAACTGCTTGGGTTTTAGCATTTTTTTTCCTTCTTTTCCATTGTCTCCATTATAAAAGAGTCTTTTTTTTTTTTTTCATTTCCTTACCCCTTCTTTTCTTAGTTTTCAGTCCTTATATTCAATATTCTCATGAATTTCTGTTTTATTTTTCTCTCAAAACTGCTTTCTCATATTTCATTCTCCTACACATCTACACTGTTTCAAAGATTTGTATGAATCTTTTCCTTTCTTTTGGGATTTCTTGTTTCTGCTGTCCAAAACTTTTTATATGTATGATAAATATGCATGATTTTACATCATAGCATAATAAAAAACTGTAATTTAATTGATTTCATACAATAAATTAACAAAATAAAGGCACTGGAGGCTCTTTTGGTAAGATTAAGTGAAATCAGTAAGATAGAGACACAGGCTTCCTGAAGCCATGATTTTTGCTTCACTGGGATATAAATTAAACAGAGAAGTACTGCATATTAATTAGTACAGAGCTTCATCCATTTTTTCAGGATGTGAGTCTGAACCATGCCAGATTTCAGTATGCCTGCTATCCAAGTCCTCTAACCACAGCTAACTATTCAGACGTGGACTGTCATGATATGTTTTTCTTTAACTGTAGTCGTGCTTAGGTAGCTGAATTTAGCTTTTAAGTTCTCAATAAGTGTCTCCACTAGATTTTTTTGGAAATGAAGATAAGAATACTTTACTCCACATGTGACATTTGAGAATAAAAACAGTAAAGATAATGAACTACTCCAATGTTATGTAAAGCATATTGACTAGGCAGCCTAAAAGTGTCTAAACCTCTACAGCATTGGGTAGGTATTGATTACAGCACTTTATGCTGACTAGAAAGGCTGGCAGTGAAGTTTAAGATGAAGTGCTAACGTAGTAGCTGAAACCTGTGATGAATAAAGACAAATTTCAAAGCCCATGAGGACTGAATCTGTTGACGCTTTCAAGAGTTCATTGTGTTCTAAATACATAGATGGTCTAGCCTATCATAAAATTTTTCCACTCCTATTATAAAGGGTGAATTTATCTGGAAAAAAAAAACAAACTGAGATTGTTAACATTTAGTGGACATATAAAATAATAGAATGCAAAATATAATATGTGACAAATGATGTTCTATGTCTTTTCACATACTAAGCAAAGGGGGGGGGGAGCGTACTCCTTTGGTCATATGCTCCAAGAAAGATTTGTGATGAAGGGACTATAAAAATGTATTATAGGTAGTCAAAGAATAGAGAAAAATAACTTTTCTGTATTTACTTGCTTGTTTGATTTATTTCAAGAGAATTGATGTCTCCAGAAAACTTCCTAGACTGGTGCAGCCCTGAGACTACTACCCATGACTGATCTTCCACACAGGGAGTGAGAGATGAAGTTGCAATACTCAGTCCAAGGGCAATCAAAAAGGAGTTTAGGGCCCTGGGGTGGTTGATAAGGGATTCTAGGACACAACCTTATTCTCTTCTATACCCGAAGTTGAAGGTATTAATATTAGAAGAAACACATGGGCTGAGTCTATTAATACATGGCTCCATGGCCAGTGTTGTTACCAAAGTAGATTTTTTTGACAATGGAATGATCTGTGCAGCACCAGGCATCCTGTCATCAGCCAGGACTCATCTTTCTCAGCAAGGGGGGAAATTTTTTGCTCAGGAACCAGCAGAGATCATTGGCAGAGCTTTAAACTAGATGTGACAGGAGACTGTAGCAATATCAGGTTTGTCCCTGGCAAGCTATGGGATGATATGTGAAGGTTAGAGGGATGGGATGCTATTGAGGGCCTTCTGCCAGCGGCTCTGAAAAGTGCTGGCCACACTATAGCATCCTTGTGGTCTTGCAGAGATGAGCCAGGGATTTATCTGGTGACAGAAGCCAACACGAAAACACCAGGGAAATATTTCAAAGGACTAAAGAGGTGTTCATCTAGGAAGGAAAGGTGGCCAACAGCCCAGCTGAAGCGCTTTTACACCAATGCATGCAGCATGAGTGACAAACAGGAAGAGCTGGAAGCCACCTTGCTGCTAGAAAGTTATAACCTCGTTGCCCTTGCTGAAAATTGGTGGAATGAATCCTGTGACTATCAATGGCTGTTCCTAAAGAGCAGATGAGGAGGCAGAGGTGAAGGGGTTGCCACCAAGATGATTAGAGAGATGTAGCATTTCATGTGTGAGGGAAGTCTGAGACAACTGGAATAGTTCAGCCTGGAAGTGAGAAGACTTCAAGGGGACCTAATTGCAGCCTTCCTCTATCTGAGAGGAGCCTGCAAGAAAGGGGGAGGGAGACTTTTTACAAGGGCATGTAGTGCCAGGAGAAGCGAGAAAGGATTTGAATTTAAAGAGAATAGTTTTGAATGAGATATTAGGAAGAAATTTTTCGTTGTGAACATGTAGACAGGGGACAGGTTGCTCAGAGAAATTGTGGATACCTCGTCCCTGGAGCCATGTTAGATGGGGTTTTGAGCAACCTGGTCTAATGAAAAGTGTCCATACTCATGGAAGTAGAGGGTTAGAACTAGATGATCTTTAAGGTCTCTTCCAACAGAAACCACTCTATGATTCTATGACTTCTAATGAATCTACTTATTAAAAAAAGACATTAGCCATTCTTAACTTACAGGCATAGTTACTGCAAAATGTGGAAGGATGAAAATAGTGATCAAAAAAGGCAAAATAGTGATTAAAAAAAAAATTAAGAAAGAACTGGAAGTACAGCTAATTCACCTTAAAGAAGACCACTAGTTATTGCAGTTCAGATTTATCCTTCCCATTATGGAAGTGTCAAGGCTCTTTATGTAATCAATAAAAAAGTGAAGCATCTCCAGAAAGCAATTTGGATCTTATATGGCATGTCCCTTTGGAGATTTTTTATTTCTTTGCTCTGACTGTAAAGTGAGCCTGGAGTACTATTAATTTATCAGGCTTCTAAATTTAAAGACATAAATCTTTGGATTTATGTGGAAAAAAATATGTTCATTTAGATAGTGCTTAGAATCTTACAATACACAAAAATAATAAATCATAAGATTTTAATAAATGCAAATTTAGCTACTTCATCTCTTGAAAAGTGAGTTATATCTACTTTTAGTAAACATTATAATAAAAACATTAATGCTTTTATCACAATTTTTAATTCAAACCAGCTTACATTTGTTCTTCAGAACCACTTTTATTCTGGAAAAGAAAAAAAACTCAGCTCAGGATTAAGATTTCATTACCCATTTCCATAAAATATATATCAACTTTATTTAAGGAAATTAATTGCTTCAATCATAAAATTGAAGTCTTATATGAATTTCAGTGGTTATTTAACCCAGGTGGAGCTTCATGTCACCCAACTTGCTGTCGTGGTTTTAAACTAGTAACAAAAAACTACTTATTTCTTGCTAGAGATATGGATTAAAATAAGAGCAAAACAGGCTTAAAACTTAAAAGGAATAAAGACAGTTTATTAACAAACTACTAGAATAAGAATACCAAAATAAACTTTCAGAGAACTTTTTTACTTTTCACTACTTGATCATTTCTTTGTACACATAACAACATAGAGACAAAAAAAAATTAGAATCTTGGTGGTCAAAAACAGTTTCAATTTCTAGAGTCTTTTCATCAGTCTCCGCAGAGAAACAGAAGTCTCTTCCTGCCAATCCATGGAGTTTCTAGAGTCTACTCCTCCCATTGTACACTCTTCCGAGGTGTGCAGGGGTCATTTTAAGTCCTGGGATGCTATTTTTAAGGATAAGTAATTCAAAGGTAGAAATCTTCTTCATTTCTCTCTGTGAGCCCTCCTGGAAAAACAGCCATCTCTCTGGCTCTTTCAAAGCTTCAAAATCTTCACTTCACTCCTAAGTTCCAGCAACTCACAGTTATCACAACTACTTTTTCTAAAGTCCACACTTTGAATACTCTATTCCTCCCATACTCTAGTCATGAATTAAAGGAGTCTTTAAACTACTGTCCATCTCGATAGCTGTAACAGAAAGACTTTTCAGCAACAAGCATTTCCTTTTCTCTCTTTCTTATTTAAACTTAACTCTTATCTTCACTGTTTTTGGTGGTTTTATGATGTCTTACATGTTAATTGTCTCTCTCTGTCTTTTTTAAGAAAAAGGAGTAATCTGTTTGTTTATTCAGGTAGTAAAAGAATTAAAAGTTTTAAGAAAGCTGCAAAAGTTCATAGTGTCAGGTTTCAGTCTAACAGCAGACCTTGAAAACTAAACAAAAGTGTTAAGCTCGGCTTTTTCTCTCCTCCTCCCCCCCATCCCTGCGGCCTTGTCCCGGGCCTGGGAGGGGGGGGGGGACTAACACAGAGCTTGTTACCTCTCAAACGCCGGAAACCAGAAAGAGAACGAGAAAGCTCCGAGTATACTTCTTAAGGGGGTGTTGAATTCACTTTTTAATGGTCAGATCTGCTGTCAATTCTTGGAAATGGCTGATAATTGGTCAGGAAGAAAAACTCCCATCAGTCACCAGTAGCTTCAACTTCCTCTTTTTTTTTCACTCGGTCTTAAAGGTGAAGCTAACCCATGACACTTGCCTACATGCAGATTAGAATCAGTGACCAGTTTTCTAGTGTTGCCCTGAATTGTTTATTTCACCAGGAATCTACAAGCATTTACACTAATAATGGAAAAAGTGAAGCCTAAACTATTGTAGAAATCTCTTGAATTGCTTCAATTTGAATCAGAAATGAACTTTTTAAGTCTCCAAAATTTACCCACATACCTTACTTTAGTTATGTCACATACACGTTTATGAGTGGACAAAATATACTACTTTCAAATAAAGCTATGCAAAAAGTGCTTCCAATGTCATCTGGCCTGTAGTAAGCATGCAGCTTACAGGACTAGACAAGAGCCTTCTCAAAGAAATTATCCTCCTACTTTGGACAATATGAATATCCTGGCCACAGCACCACCTCTTTCACTTTAAAGTACTATTTCTGTTTTCATGGGTTAACCTTGGCTAGTGTTCAAGTGCCTAGCAAGCTACAAGCAAAACCTCACCCACAGATATCCCAAAAGACTGGCTCATACATTCTTCTAGGTTACAGCTTTGTCCTCACAGAACACTGAAACAAAATACATCCATGTCTGGTGAAACTCAGGCTTATGTTCATCCAAGGAATGATATTGCTGTCTACACAGGTGTACAGGTAACAACCACACCGCTAATAATAATAATAATAATAATAATAATAATAATATCAATAATAATATAGTTGCTGTCATTGTTATTGTTGTTTTCTGTCTGAGATGGATGATAATTACTCAATAGTAAAGTGTATATGTGAGATTTATTCACTGTGAAACATACATGAGATCTGTTACACATATCTGTTGCAAAAGTTGGGGAAGAGAAGAGATCCAAGTGATGATGAAATGGTTGATGTATTTTTTTACTACTGAAACTGGAAGTTTGTGAATATAATGGAAATAGAAAATTTACTTTTAACTGCAGGACACATTCAGCTATTCTGACAGGAGCATAGCTCTGCAGAGCAGGCCAAGAATAAGGACAGCCCCCCACCCAGACTAGATGTGTGAATCTGCAGAGCATTAGCATGTATTGTAACAATACACATATATTAGGTTTAGGTGGCAAGGTTTTGGCAGCAGCTGAACTGCAGCAGGGGTGTCTTCAGTGAGAAGACATCAGAACCTTTCCACATGTAAGAGATGGTTCCAGATGGCTCCAGGATGGATTCTCTGCTGGCCAAAGTCAAGCCTTACAGTGATGTTGGTAAAACTTCTGTGATAACATAGGTAAGGAGGGTTACAGATGCTGCACATAAGCAGATGAGTATCAACATGTCCATACACTGCCCAGTTTTTTCTCTTCTCCTTACTAAGCTTCTGACATGAGGGGATGCCACAAACGAGGTACGTAACAAACCATGAGACCACAATATAGAAATTCCCCTGAAATGGATATTTTCCAAGACACAGGATTTTCTCCTAAGAAAATCAACATAGACACAGCCTCAAAAGTTATATTCTTCTGTTAAATTTCATAGCCACTAATAACTGAATAAATTGCTGGGAGAAAGCAGAAAGCCAGCCAGAAATACAACAAAAACAGTATGACTAAGTTAGTCTAATTTTCATTGGAAAGAGGAATGAAAGCAGTATTCAGGCAAGACATTAAAGACAGAAAACTTCCATTTCTATGCAAGTTCCATTAGTTACATGGACAGCACTATATCTTCCTTATTATGTACATTGCAATTTAGCAAGACATGGCTGTGATGTTACACATTCTAAGATTTTTGTCCAGTTGAACTTGGGAGATTTTTTTTTAATAATTATTAATTTTTAATAAATTATTTAGGTTGAAAAAGATTTTTAAGATCATGAATTCAACTGCAAACCTGACACTGTCAAATCCATCATTAAACCATGTCCCTGGAGTGCCACATCTACACACCCTTTAAATACCTCAAGGGATTGTGACTCCTCCACTTCCCTGCACAGCCTGTTCCAGTGCTTGAAAGCTCTTTTGGTGAGGAATTTTTTTCCCTAGTATCTAAGCTAAACCTCTCCTGTTGCAACTTGAGGCTGTTTCATCTGGTCCCATCACAGATTACCAGAGAGAAGAGGAGAAGCACCACCTTGCTACAGTTTCCTTTCAAATTGAAAGAATGATAGGATGCACGTTAAGTTTCCTTTTCTCCAAACTAAATAACTGCAGGTCTCTCAGCTCATCCTCCTAGATTTGGTTTGTCGTTGTTTTCAGTGAAGACATGACCATACATCTTAACACAATTCACTATTGTGATTCCCCATCAAATTCTTGACAAATTATTCACAATTGATGCATTTATAACATCATTAAGGTTTTTTTCCTGGACGAGGGTCAAAGTTGTCAGAATGATAACTCTGAATAATTTGTCATCTTGTGGTGTAAAGGATGATAAATTAGACCACATGCACACATTAATTTTTCTTGGACATTCTGTATGTTCCAAACTCTGATCTCCATTTACATGTTAAAAAATGCTATAGTCTTTCTTATGTTTCAATTTGGCAATGTAAATTGTACAAATTTTATATGGCTATTAGTAAGGGAATGCCTCACACTTTCATCTTTATAGTTTTTTGTCCCAGAACAGTGATTGGAAGCATAAAGGGCTGGCATGCAATTTTTTGTTACTAATACCTACTTACCCACCTGGGAACTTGTAAACAGCCATTTTATAATTACAAATATGTTTTATGCCTTAAAAGTAAACCTGCCAATTACTTATCCAAATTGCAGTACATGGGTCACATTCTTTCTTCATGTTCAAAGTAAAATTAGTGTACATTTAAGCCTAGACGGCAGATGGCATTCAATGGTACAAGCATGCTGCACCATATGTCTGCAAAATGCTTTCAGAAAGTACTTGACAGTTCCCAACATTAAAAAATAAAATTAGATAGTAAAAATAATTTATAGATTTGATATCATTTAACTAAAAATATTTTAATTAAGCCACTGAAATTTAGTCCCACTCACATTTGGTGTGATGAGAATTGAATTGTCAAAAATGTTTGCAAAGATAGAACACTTTTTTTACATTCAAAAAGCCATATTTTCATTTCCTCTAGTTTTATTTAAAATCTAAACATTCATGTTGAAAGAAAATAAACTTCAATAAGTAGTAGCAAAAATTTCATAATATTTTTTTAGCTGTCATATTTACATGCTAATTCTGCTTAAATTTAGAGGTAGGTCTACTTACATATAGTGCTTTCTTGTCCATAACCTATGGCGTTTGCTATCTTATCTCAGAACATCATGGCAAGTGTTAGCATTGCAATTTTTTTTAAGTGACAATTTAAATTCTTTGAAAACAGATGGGTCTGAAACATTTTTCTGCACTTACACTAAATCCTATCCATCATAAAGTCTGAATTATTCTCTTGTGCTGTAAAAGGAATGTGCAACAATCCTGATAGCAAAAATGTACAAATCACATAATGCAGAATTTAAATCAAATAGATAAACTTCAGAGTTATGCTTCAGAGAGCCAGTGAGGAAGTGCGGTGGTCAGAGGATTAAATGAAAACAGCTCAACTCAAGTTGTAAATTATGCATTTTGGAAGACAGACAGTAAAATCTGTAAAAAAGGAGAGTCTTTAGTCTGAGTTGTGGAAGTCGTATGGTAGACATCCCTCTAAGAAAAGAAACTATTGGTCTTTTGTCACAGGCTTTTTAAAACATCTATTATTTTCTGTTTCATTAATAACTCATATATGGAATGGCATAGAGTTATACAGACACTAGATGACAAACAGAAAAGAAAAAAAAAAGAAACTTTTCACACTTAAAGTTTGGGACATTGTTGTGGCCATTGTTATTGGATTACTACTTCATAAAATCAAAAAGAGTATATCGCAAAGATACATTTCAAAATTATGATAAATATTTAATAAGCATAAACCAATGTATTTTACATTAAAAAAATAATATTAAACTGCATGTACTCTCACACTTTAAACTAGAAAATTTATTTAGATGTTATATTTTGCTAAAAGAACACACTCAGAACAATGGCACTTCGTGTTAGGCACTTGGTATATAAATTAAAGATTAAAACCCTCTGATCTAAAGAAACAGGAACATTTGTATGAATAAGTGAGCATAGATCAACAGATATGTAAAGATATAAACATGTTTTTGCATATATTGACAATTTATTTTTAAAATTATGACATGAAAAGTTCCTTGCAATATAAAACCAAAGGTAGATTATCAAAGTAATCTTTGAATCACCGCTGAAGAAGTGAGCAAAAACAGTGGTGAGAAAATGAAAGAGACAAGGTAAATTCCATACAATTTTGACTTAGAAAAAAATAAATGTGTAAGAAAGTTCTATGATTTAATTGGACTTTGTTTTAAATATCTCCTTAAGATGAATGCAGATTTCTAGATATTGTGTATTCTATATTTTCTCCGTGGTAGAGGGGAGATCATTAGTGTTATTAATGAACATTTAGTATTTATAAATGAACATTTATTATTATTTATTACATAGATTTCTGTTGCTTTTCAAGCAACTCAAGCATATGAAGGAATACATTCCACCTGGCACACTTTTTTGAGCCACTGAAGAGAAAGACTGATTTGCATCTTCAGTTCTCAGGATGTGACAGGTTGTGAATGCTTAAACTGACAGCAGACTGTGAGTAATAGCTAACTTTCCTCCTACATTGCTATTGTGTGTCTAGGAAATCAGAGACTGTTGAAGCCAAAGAATAAACAAAACATAGCATTTACACAAACTGTCCTGTAAGTCTTTTACCAACTTTTTCTTATCTGGAATAATAAACACCAGGAACAGACAAAACTGGTCAATGTGGCCTTCTATACCTTCACTGGAGATAAAGAATCTTCAAAGTTCCATAAAATCTTTTTGTTGTCTCCTGTCAGTGACACCCTCGATAAAAGAGGAAACTGTCATTTTCTGGAGTATTTCACAAATGTCATATAGTGAGTAGTTCATATGGTTCATGAAGGCTATTGATAACATTTTTGCAGATGTCTTCCTCTATATTTCGAGAAAGAAATACCCCATTATTGCTGAATTGTCACTTTTACTCTAGAGATATTCATAATAAAAATAGTAGCTGTGATACACAAAGTAGTGAAAGTGGCAGCATCTTCCAATTAGACAAAAATGAGAATGAATACACACAAATTCTTTTATTTCTCTTTATAAGTTGTTAATACAACAAGTGCTGTTTTATTCTTAATAAACATGTAATTCTTGATCTCACTTCAAAGCTGACGCTGTATTCCCTGATGTGTCTTTGCTCTCAGACATCCTCAAGCTCTTTTAACACCATTCCTAAGAGTCTTGAACTCTGAAAATACTATAGACCCCAGGGTCAAAATCCAAATATGCATTCTATGACCTACTCTGATTATTTGATTAATAATTTCACAATCTAATGAAATCTAATGGATTTATTTGTTCTTCAAGTCCAGTATCTGGACCTGAGTTAGAACACACTTAATATAAATCAAAATATATCAAACCTTAAAGGAACTTGTAGTGAATCAAGATTATTTATTGACAGAATATTCCAGTGTTACTTGTGATTACTCATGCCAGAAATTGGGTGAATAACCTTAGTTTGACTTTGTCTGATTCCAAGTTGCAGGCATTATGTGTTATGACATTGCCTTCCAAAGAGTCCTTCATTCTGTTTAAATTATTCTCTAAAATAACTTTAATTTTAGTCTGTTTTAACAAATAAAGCCTTATTTCTTGGCTACAGTCATTTACAGCTTGACATCATTGTGTCCTTGGTTAATCCTTGGTTATGTGAGGAATCCTCTCAGGACTGGTGGATAAAACACGGCAGTCCAGATCACTCTGGCTCAGCAGTCAGAAAAGTTTCCCTATAGCAACTCAATAGCATTAACTGCCATGTACAGGTGATTAAATTATATTCTGTGAGGTCAAGACGTGTTCAAATCACTTTCAGACAGTGCAAACCTCTATATTTGTTGTGCTGAATAGCTCCCTAGACATTTTGACGACTTTCTCGCAAAGGCATAGGACTCGATTTCCCAGACATAGAAATCTAGCACTATTTTGGACCCTTGAAGTGTTCCCTGAAGGAGGTGTATCTGTTGGGTATCAATGTCATGTGTACCATGAGTACCAGCCTTATACAGGTATTTTGGAAAACCCCAGAGCATCTCAGGTAACATGGCAAACCTATGTTTAGGTATGTTTAGGCAAAAAATCTCCCCAGATATTCATGTCTTGTCACTTAGACACTGGAGTTTCCTTGGGACATCTATGATATACACCAGTGTATAACTGTTGGAAAGCAATCCCACTCCTAATAATGTAAGGTGTCTCTAATGAATGTTTCTCTTTAAAACCATTTTATTTAAATAACTTGGTTTACAACTGTTTAAAGTTCCATTAAATTTTCCAAGCATTTTTGTGACCTGCATCAATTTCTTAAATTTCATAATTCCATTCAATATGTCAAAGATATTGTAAGATAAAATAAAAAATACAGTTACTTAGCTAAGAGTACCCCCTGAAATATGAAAAAGGATCAGTGGCCTTCTGTTATGGAGTGACTTTATGATGTCATTTATCTGGATTTCTGTAAAGCCTTTGACACAGTCTTCCACAATATCCTCCTCTCTAGATTGGAGGGAGATGGATTTGATGAGTGGCCTGTTAGGTGGTGTCTTGGTTTAGGGCAAATCTGGGAGAAAACTTCCAGTGGGGCTCTTCCCGGGAAGCAAACCCACGTGGCCCTTTTCTCTCACCCCTCAACTGGTTCGGGAAGAGATTTTTCTGAGAGAAGTGGAAAAAACCTGTTTATTTCACAGGCACAGCACTACCCAGCACAAAAATGAATGATATCAAATTACAAAACCTCTCGCCCTTCAGAAGAGATGACAAACTTCAGAGGGTCTCTTTCCTGTGGGTGTTTGCTCTGTTATCAGTCCCTCTGGCGCTGGAAAATGCCGCTGCCCAGGCTGGGCTCCCGGTAGTCCACGGGTGCAAGCTCCCGGTGCTCCCCCGAGTCCCCAGTCCAAAGCAGGTTCGATTTGTTTCAGAAAAGGGAAAGAAAACAGTCCAGGAAGACCTCTCTGCTCCGGCTAGCTGGAAAGCCAAGGCGATCTGTCTCTTGTTGTCTGTCTCTTGTTGTGCTGTAGTCAAAACTCACAATGTGGGGGGGAGCAAGTACAGTCTCTGATAACAGATTCGGTGCTTCTTTTCCACTCACTTTTACTGTTAGATGAAATTTTAGGAATACAAAACCTGTGTCTGGGTTAGGTGGACAAATGGGGATACAATTTAACATCATAATCAACCCAGGACAGGTGGATAAGAAATTGGTTGGACTGACATATCCAGAGGGTACTGGTCAATGTCTCAGTCTCCATGGACATCAGTAATCATAGTCTTCCTTTCTTGACTTCTAGAAATGATGAAAAATTGGAAATTTTAACAACAATAAATGTAAAGCTATCACTATCATTCCTGAGTGTTTGGTTTCTGAAATCTGACTTGATCCATGCCATAATTTAAATTAGCATAGTAGTGCTGTTAAATAAACTGGATTGCAACCATATCTAGGAAGTATTATACTGTTTGACTAAATTAAATTCCTGTCAGAGTTAGGAAAAGAAATGGTGACAGTAATCTTTCTACTGGCTGTTGCTGGATAAATCCGCATCAATGTCTTTAGGACAGAGTTACAACCTGTGCAACATCATGCCCAAGCAATTATGAACAGTCAAAGTGGCTGGTTTGTAAATTACTAGTCTATATCTAAAAATGTATCCAAAAGCAGACTTTGTTAATACATTCTAAGAATATACATATCTATGACAACTCTCCCTAGCACACTCATCTTCCGCTGCTCCTGCAGCAGTACAGAATTCTTTGATCACCTTCTTTCAGCAACCCTACTGTCTGATCTCTTCTAAGCTATTTTGTTTCAGTTTCCAAAGTTTCAAACGATTTTGATCTTCTGACTCTGAGTTCCGAAGGTTATCTTTGCTTCAACATCCAGCTATTCTAGACACTCAGGATCATTTCTAATAATATTTTGGCTTCATGGGCTAGCAGTTCTAATGCTCTGGATAATTTAATCCTATTTTTTACTGTGTTAAGTCACTAGTTTTTTTCTGAAACAATACTGCACCTATTAATTTCTATTGAGTGTTTTGCATCTGCTATACAATTCACTTCACTCTGCCACCGAATTGTTATGATTTAACACACCTTATGTGTTTAAGATGAGATGGTTGTGAGGAAAGTACAAGTAAGCAATGCTCCCTCTAGGAGATTATTTGAATCTTTTTTCCCCCCAACAATCCTTGGGGAGTAATGAGAAACATATATGTGTTAGAAAGGTAGTTAAGAGGAACATGTACCAAAAATTGTGGAACAGAATTTGATAGAGAGAATTTGTATGAATTAACATTAGGAAACAGCTTAACTAGTACAATAGTAAACTCAATTTTGCCTGTCAGTAGAATGAAGACAAAGCTATTAAGAAAATGTTGATCCATATTTAAACATCACTGACCTTTCCAAGAATCATATTTTGCACTGGGTTTATTGCCATGTTTTCTTACACAGTGATATTCTATAATACATACAAGGATAGAAAGGATCAGATTAATGCAGGCATAATTTACTCATTATTAATCACTCAGACATTTTTTGTTCCTGGATAATCTCCCAGTTGATTTCTGATTGAAAATATCCTCAATTTAAATTTTTTAGCATATAAGACTCTACAGATTAGAGTGTATATATACATATAAAAATATATGTAGATTAAATTGTTTTCAAGCAGTAGAAGACCTAGTAGACATAATGAATTCTCACAGGCAATTATTGCTGACTACACTAGTGACAGAACAATGTTTAAATAAGATATTTACAACTCTGCTTTACATTTTTGAATTACAACACCTTACAGCACAGCACCATGAATATATCTGGTTTCAGTTAGCCTAGGAGATGAAAGGTGATTACAGGTTTCTAAAGTTCGTTAAATAGGTGACATCATATTTTTAATTAATTAATTCATGATTTACCACAATCTATTATTGGTAATGTGATCCAGTTTTGATTTATTATTAGCCTTTTCTGTACTTTAAGGATTTTGGTAATTTTAAATACTGTTGAAATTCATATTTAAGGTTTAACTGCAATGGAAAAAAAAAAACAGTCCTGTCCTGTCTCATTCTTAAGTTTGTCCTTTGATTACATTTTATGAGACAATCTATATGGTGACTTCAGGAGCTTGATAGATATATTCCATTATCTGAGGTGAGGAACTTTCCTTTCTGTTATTATTTGAAACAACATGTGGAAGAAGAAAAATCAAAATTTAGCCTCATGCAGATGGTCTCAGATACCAGGCTGTCACAAATGGCTCTGACACATATATTTGGGCAACTAACACTTACATGCTTAATATTAGGTAGGCTGGGTTTGGAGTCTTGGCTTCCAAAACTGAAACTCAACCCCTTTAATTTTCTGAATTTGGTGACATTTCATAAGAATATAGTAATTCTGTGTCTATATAAGAATATTAATAATACTGCAGTACATTAATTTGCTCATTTAGAGGAAGCAAATTTTTGTAACACAGGAAGAGCAAAATGCAGGATTCTTCTTTTCAACCCACCAATGCCTTGAAGTTATAAAACATACTATTACAGTAGGTTCATTATTTTTAAGATCATCTGTATGACTTTAGCTCAGAAATTTCACTATGGAGTTGATAATTTAAAAGGTGGATACTTCAGATCTGAGTATCACAATCCTAAAAACTGTGTTCACATTAGTAAAAAGAATATTAAAGATTTTTATAATGGGATATATTGAGAGAAATAATCAAACTTGCTTTTTTCAGGGCTGTCTACCAATGTAGCACATACTACTACACAGATACAGAAAAAATCAACATTAAGTATTGTATTATCTTATATCCTAACAATATACTCACAGTACACGTGCTAAAGGATATAATCTGTGTAGAAATCATATAACTAGATATACCTTATAATATATACATACACAATCTAGAAATTTATACATACACACACATAAAAATATTTGTCCTTTTTGTCTTATTATAAATGTGGTACACGACTGTTTCATTTAGTTTCTTGAGACTCTGACTCAGTTTTCCTCATCACTCTCTATCTGATGACTGGGAAACCAGAAAATGTTATACATCTGACCATGCAAAGAGATAGTTTGGAGACAAGAGTGCAAACGGGTAAAGGCAATTTTTCAGCCTAGGGTGAGTAACGGAATGGCTTGCATTAAAAATAATCAAGTCCAAACCCGCAGTTATGGGCCAGGAAATCCGGCACTGTGTCAGGTTGTTTAAAGCCTCCTCAATGTGATTTCAAAGTATTCCAGTGATGGGATATCCACAACTTCTCTGGGAAATCTGTTCCAGTGTCTCACCACTTTTGTCATAACAAATTTTTATTTAAACCTCTTTCAGTTCTGTTGCTACATGCCCAGGAAAAAAAGTCTTGTACCATCTTTCTTATAAACAATTTTAAGTATGAAAAGGCCACATTCATCTTTCCCCAAAGCCTTCTCTTCTCCAAGCTTAACAGCTCCAATTGTCTCAACTCTTCCTCAAAGGAGATGTTCCTATGAGGAAGTCCTAGAAGTCCTTTTCTGGACCTGCTCTTATAGGTTCATGTCTTTCTTTTACTGGGGGCCTTAAAACAGGATTATATAGGTGCAGTCTCCTGAGAGCAAAGTAGGAGACGAAGAATCACCTCATTCAGCCTGCTGGCTACATTGTTTTTTATGAGCACCTGCATATGACTGGCTTTCTAGGTGACAAGCACACAGTGCCACAACTCATATTCAATTCTTCATCCATCAGCACACCCGAATTCTTCTCTACAGGGAATATCTCAATCCATTCATTTCACAGCCTGAATTAGTACTGGCAATTGCCCATCTCAGGTTCAGGACCTAATTTTATTGTTCCAGTAGAGATATTTGTGGAGCATCACTCAATATTGATCTTCCTTTGGGCCTTGAGACATTGATCATAAAAGCTCTTTGGATGCAGACTTTCAGCCCACTTCCTTATCCATCTAAACACTCATCTCTTCCATTCAGAGATAAGAATCTTCTTTGCAAAGTATTGTAAAAAATGGAGCATTCCTATGTAGGGAGTGGTAGTAAGAAGGAGTTTTGTAGTAGTGAGCCCTCTGTACCTCTGTGGAAAGCATATCTTTGTGGTGGAGGCAGAGTTTTAACCACCCAGAGAAATTAGAGAAAGTGGAAAGATAATGGAGAGTAGATGAAAAATAAAATAAGAGCAATATATTTTTGAAGCCATGAATCTTGATAGCATTGTGATACTTTTTTGTATACTGGTGTTGTGAAATTATGAAGTAGAATAATCTGCATCTCTTCAAAGTCCATAGAGAAGCCTAGCCTGGGTTTAGAGGGAAAATATCAAAATTCATTGGGGAGCACTTGCTTAAATCTCTGGACATATTTTTGCCTGAAATCAACAGGAATTTTATTAGCATTACTTCAATTTCCCAGCAAGTGAGCAGATGACCATGTGGCTTTTGAAACATCTGTGTGCAAATGTGAGAATGAATGGTTGCAGGAGACTTAGCAACCTAATCAATTTTGCAAGAGGAGGTCATTGTAGAATTGGAGTCACTGTGCCCGTAGATCCTCTAGCTTTTGGTAAACAAATTCAACAGAAACTTTGGCTGTATTTCACCATTTAAGAGAAAAAAAACATATTGTTGTTTCATTTACTCAGCTATTACTTAAAATTTCTGGGAAAAAAATAAAATTCACCCCAGTCATTTCACTGCGTCAACAGATTGCTCGAACTTAATGTCACTTCTCACTAGCCAAAACATAAAGCTAAAAAATTGCAAAAAAATGACAGTAAAATCTCCAACAACACATGAAAATAAAACAAAGCTGTGGTGTTCTCTGTCTACCAAAACATGCTGTAATGGAGCTATACTGCGGTTCACTTCTGATATGACATTTTTCTGAAATGATCCATTATAAGTTTTTTTCTTATGCAATTTAGTAAAAAGCACTTTATTACTGCTTTGAGGAAAAATCTGGAGACACATGAAGCAACCAACAAATTCTCACTTACCACTTTAGTTAATTTTAGTTGAACAAACCAGTAACAGAAAAATAGAAGAAAAAACAAAACCACAGGAGTGCTTAACCATTTTTAAATAACGATCCCATTTGTTGTTTCATAAGTTGAATTTCCAGAAAGCAGTGGAAATAATGTGTTAACACAGCATTTTGCTAATATCTGAAAGTGTCACTTAGATGGCTTTATCCTTGATAAAAATGTAGAGCATTTTCAAAATGTTATGTGGGTGTCTGATAAGTCTAATGGTGAAGTAGTACCAAATATGAGTAAGACTATAGTAATTGGACATTATAATGGAAAATAAGTGCAGAGCAAATAGTACTCCTACATAATATCTTTAAAAGATTGTATGCAGCTTTCATGCAGATATTCATAATATATTTGAGTATAGCTGTCTACATGCATACAGATAAAAGTATATGCCTGCATATATATATATATATTTACACAGTCTACAAAACAGGGATGAAATAAGGTGATCTGCATGATATAAATAATCATGGTAATAAAGAATAAAGTTGCCCATTAAAAATACAGCTGAAGAAGAAAAGTATTCAATTAGTAGAAAAAAGAAAAAAATATAATAACTACAATAGCTGCAGTGTAGTCATATTAAAAATAAGATAACACTGCTCACATAACACTTTCATGGGCAGAGCAGACCACACAGCTGCTTACAGAAAGGCTGCAATAGCAATATACCCACCTTACAGAAAATGAGGTCTAGCAATGTGAAGTTCCTTGTGAACAAGAGACAAAAGCAGAAATGCAGCATAAGTCTCTTGATTCCTAACTTCATGCAAACACATTTTTGTGCCTTAATATATATTCATTCAGTTCTTACCATAAATTGAAAAATATACCAGAACTACTCACAATAAAAGAATAATAAAAATTTTGCTAAACATTTTTTTGAAAATAATAATAATTTTTCACAGTCTGTCATTGTTGGCTTACTATCAGTTTCAGCTTGCTACAGAACAAGACAAGAAGCTCACATGATGCAATAAGCATATGAAACTGAATATCTAACTTCAATCAGAGGTTTTACAGAACATTTTGCCCTGTATTATTTGATATACCATGATATAAGCATGACTTCCTTTGCCATACATTTGCAAATCTCTCTCTGTACATAAGAATGCACATAACTCAAATAAGTGCAGTTACAAAAATTATGAAACAGTGGCTAAGCTTAAGTGATCTTTGTTTTTAGGAAAATAGTGTGCTAGATCTTCTATTCATAAAGCTCTGTGGTGGATCAGGAAAAAATTATACCACTTTTTGATTAAGCCATTATGTTCTAAGAATAGAGAATATGAGCCAGTTTAGGCATAATGCTAAAGAGTTTTTTTATACCACAAAACAAGTAATACCTTTTAAATTCCTCACTACAAGAATCTATAGTATCATTTTCTTCAATAGATATTTTTATTCAGATCAGAAAATGTATGGTTTTTTCCAGTAGGTTTTCATTATTTGGTAATTTCTAGTAAGTGTGGCAAATGTATGCTACTTACACTGCTTACATTTTCCAAGGTGCAGCAAGAAGTTGAAGCCATGAGGAGTCTCACAGGACTATCTATATTTGTGATGCCAAGTTACTATCCAGCATATTATTTTTGCTCCACAAAGCAGAAGTGAGGAATTCCAGCATCTCAGTTTTCTCAATTCATCTGCCTAGGAATCCATATACAGTCAAAGTAATCAGGAGAATTTCTCTTGGGAGTCTGGTCTGATACAAATCAATATACATTGATTTATTTCTTTTTGCTTTCTTCATCTTTTTCTACCTCAGCAGCTGCTCCCTGCCAGCCGACACAATTGCTTACCCTTGTAAGGTCCTGTATTTATGTCTTCTGTAAATCTGTTTCCTGATGAACATTTTTAGACATTCTTTTCCCTTCATTGGTACAAAGAGTTCTCTTTGAAAGTTTTATGTCCAGATGTCTCCACATCTTCCTGTTTTTTAAAGATGTCCATAATTTACTATCAGTTAAAGGCTGATGAGGTTTCTTTCTCAGCCAGTAATAAGCAGAATGAAACATGAATATGTTGTATTAAATGACTGTCAAATTCTTCTGGATTCTGTAATGTAGTAACTAAAACTTTGGAAGTCCTTCTACAATTTTCTGAATCTAGACTGTGAATACTGAAAATTATAGACTGATGATAAGTAAATCACAACCAAAGTTTCTGAAGGGTTGCAGAGTATGTTCCTTGAGAACTGAAGAATACTAAAGACATGAAAAGTGGTTTCAGACTGATGTGGAACTGGGAGATGTGTTCAGCAGCAAGTATCTATACTGGACAATTAATGTTTTATAAAAAATAGTGTGTATTATTGCCAAACAGGGCAAACTCAGAGAAATCCTGTTCTTGTGCTTGGATATGCATAATAACAGTTCCACATTTTCATGGCCATGTTTGACTACAGAAGCAAAAATTTTGGTGTTCTACCTACCACTGTGAGCCATATGATAAATCTAAACTCTTGGGTAATTGCTAAGCATAATAACCCTTGTGACAGCTTTCTCCTTGACACTGATGTTTCCCTTAGAGATGAAATAGTCCTTCAAGTGATCTCTCCTTCACATTGATCTGATTGAAAGAGAAACCTGTAAACTGGCTTCCAATCTCTTTATCTTCAATGCTGTGATTAAAAGAAATCCATAAGCGTTATCAGCATCTGACTCTTTTCTCAGTCAGATTGGCAAATTCCATTAACTTTACTGGATGTCACTGACATCAATCTCTGTGGATTGAAGCACCGAACAAAAATGGCTAAGGTTTATCACACTTTAATGTCGTAGTTCGCAGAAACATACCCAGGGCTCAGAAATGTTGATCCATTCAAGTCAGGACTAATTTCTTCTCAAGAAACTAGGATAGAATTCTTATGGCAGGGAAAAACAAAACAAAACAAAGAACAATAAAACAGGCCTAAACCATTTTGATGTTAGTTTGGAATTAAGTACAATTTTTTATTTATTTTTCTGATGGTTTTGGTGTGAATAATTGCCTCAACTATTTTTTTTTTCCTGTGTGTGTAAACACGAGAAAACTCAATTTAATTTCTTGCAGAATTTCCTATTTCAACAGCATCTCAAGAGCTGGATGTTCTTTTGTGTTTTTCTCTCTCCTATAAACATTACTGTTTTCTTAAAATAAGTAAGCAAACACAATAAACAGAGAAACAATCACACACACCCTTTTTACCTCTTAGTGAAATGTAGGATCCTGCTTACAAAGAATGATGGCCAGAAGACTGCCAAGAACAGAATGTGCAAAGCAGGTGACTCATGCTAAATCAAACATCATTGATTAACTCCACAGTAATTCTGAAGTCAACTAATATTTACATCAGTCTGCCACACCAGTGATTGATTATGGCTCAGCTATAGCCAAATACAAACTTTTATGGAAATAAACAATATAGAGCTATAGGTAGAATGGGACAACACACAGACATTCACTCACAAAGAGATTTTCAAAAGGAAAACAGCCACACAAAACCTAAAACCAGGATGACTGCAGGCAGAAAATACTATTTTTTTATGAAATTAAAGAGCTGGGAACAGTTTTACTAAACAAAAAAACTATACAATTCAATGAAGAGGCAATATCTTTATCCCTGTGTACAAAAAAAAAAGTGGCCATTGTTATATACATAATTGCTTTTCCCTCATTCTTCCTCTAAACAAGTGATATTATACTTGATATGTCTTAATAACACAAACTTTTCCAATGTTAGTTTGAAACCCTAGTCTGATTTAGTTAAGTTTTCATCCCCATCTTCAAGTTCCAGAAAAATGAACATCAGGTAAAGAGTTGTGCAATCTGGCCAATAAAATATAAATAAAACTACTTTAAAATCTTTGTTTTAGTGACACTAAATAACTAATCTTCATTTCAGTGTCTTTGATAAAAGAGTAGGCATTTATTGTTACAATAGATAGATATGGAAATGATTTATAATCCTAATTTATCAAGACCATCTAACCTTTCAATACACTCTTCCTCCAACCTGTCAGCTTTAAGTTCATGTCATTTCTGCTACAGTTTTAAGGCTCAGATCTAAACTGGAACAAGTCATAACCTCTTAATCTCATAATGTTTTAAAATTCATCCTACAATGAAAATGTTATGTATAAAAGAGAAGGCACTTTTATAGTATATATATATATATATATATATATACACACATATACATATATATATAATATATATATAGTATATATAGTGTATATATATAATATGTATATGCACTATATATAGTATATAATATATATATTACATACTATATATATATATATATATTTATACACCTTTAAAAAAAATTAATGAAAATAATAATAGAAATAAAGCTGCAGTTCAGCTCAAAGAGATGAAAAGTATTTTGCATTTAAACAGTAGCTGTGAGCTTGGGACCCATTTATTTGAATCACCACATGTAGGAAATACTTATCAATAAAAATTGTACAGTGCTTTGCTTCAGGGACCATCCCTGACTGTGTAATAAAACGTGTCTTGATCTGGTCCATAACAGAGTTTTAGTTCTTCAAGCCAACATAAAGTCTTTGATTTCTCTCATCAATAAATTATCACTGTCGTATCAAAAGGTAGTATAGAGATCGAAAATTTAACCTGAAATTGAGGAAAAACAAACTAGTTGGAATGAATGAAATACATAGATTTCACTGATAGGACAGCTGCAAATTTATTTTTAGTATTGAAAATTTTGCTGATAGTTTGAATTTTGTTCATGTAAAGATTCTTCTGCTATTTTAGCTTCCAGGACAAATACTAATAATTTTAGTCAAGTAATTATTGCACTGACTTAATTGACATAAACACGTCTCTGTTTTTGAATCCGTGCTGAGATTATTGTGGAATTTATATGCAGAGTTTAGAAATTCAAAGGTTGACTTAAGGGAAACATGCTACTCAGGCCTGCCTTTCTATTCTGTCACAAGCAGGTCAGTTAAACATTATTTTCAATGTCTCCTGAAACTTTTATTTTAGGACTAGATTTCAGATGCTTATAAAGGCATTTAATCAGACTTTAACTAATTAAATTTAGTTACCTCAAGCTGAAATTTTTGTGATACTAGGGGTACTTTTATCTTCCAACAAAAATACTTCAGCTATTTCATGAACCTAAGGGAAAACCCCATGGGTTTAATGTTTTGGGTTTTTTTATGCTAATAGGAGTTCTGGAAATCTATTCTTTGGAATGCTGCTATAGCACCAATCTGTAGGATAGGGACTTGAAATCTGGCAGCAAATTGAATTTTGCATACCCTATTTCTTTTTTTGACATCCTTGTGAATTTTTTTCCTTGTTTGACCTAGTTATAAGCCTGAGAAACACTGCAGTTTGCATATTCTTAGGAGAGACATCCAAGAGGTTGAATGTTAAAATCTCCATAAGTTTCGGTAAGCACTCTAAAGCTTTCTACAGCTATTAGAAATGTGTAAGTTGCCACTTGACATCTGGCCAAGCATTACAGGTGCAAATCCATCTCTCTCTCCTCTAGTGACCATTCCAGGTGAATCTGGGATCTGACTGCAGAAGAGAAATCAGGAGAGAAATGAAAGTCTGTTTTTGTATGTGCTTTTGGTAATTTTCTGCCAGAGAACAACAATGTTAACTTTGAACATGCTTAAATAAAAATATGCAATTCTGCAAGTTTAACATCAGCTGCTACTCAGCTTTGTGGAGTTCTATCTGAGGTTTAGTGTTTTTATTATATTTCTGCCTAAAATCTCAGAATCTTAAAAACATAGAATCTGGAAGTTAAACTTTTATAGAATTTAGAGAAAATAAGAAATCTAAATATAAGGAGCAAGATACAGGCTCATTTTACAAAACAACTACTTGCTATGGGAAACTTAATTTGCTAATTTATACAATCATCATGAAATTACATGAAAAGCTTCTGGATACATTAACTGTCTGAAGAGAAAGTAAGTATAATATTAGAGCTCATTTGCAATTCAGAGTCATCTTCCTGTGGCAAATTTTGCGATGCCAAAATTTGAATCTGTCTCACAGTCTGACAAGAAATTAACTCTTAATAATTTATTTAAAGTGAAATACCCACAAACTATTTCATATTGCTATTATTCATAGTTAAAATATTCTTTTTTGTGTTTATAAAAATAATGGCATCACATTCATAGTAGATTTTATTAATCATAAAATAAGTCATGAAAGTGATGGCAGTAGTGTTTTTAATTTTAATTTAAATTTTAAAATAGAAGAAAAAACATTTTCTGAATGATAATCTAAAATTAAATTTTAAAAAAATCACCATATCTATAGCTTCCTGAGAAGGTGTTTCTCTTTATTTTTAATTTATGCATAATAATGAGTCAATATTTTCCATTCTGTGGGACTTTAGTCTTGTGTTATCATTTCATTGGGGCTCATAAGAAGATGGGTTTAAACAAAATCCTTATCAACACACATGGATGAATTAGAATGTATCATGTTTTGTATCCCTCATCTGCAGTAAAGAATAAGACACTATTTCAAGTTCCAATAGTTTTTAGTCATGGAGACCCTGAGTTTCCAAAATCTTATGTGTTTTTCTCAATTCTGCAAACTCTGCCTATATGCAATGACATAAAAATTATTCCATTTGCCTGAGCTCACTTATTTTCTTTACTGAGGTCCTTTTAAGATAGCCATTACGGTAGTGGGCTTCACCACTTCTCTGGTCTTTTTACTTTTTCATGGTGGTAGCAATTTAATGGATTTAGTGGATAGCAGAGGAGAAAACAGATTTAGTGAATTAAGTAGTGGAAAAGGTGTGGGGGAAATTTGAGCCAAAATAATAATAGGAATAACAATTATTCTTATATCTAATAAGAATTTTCTATAAATACAACTACATTTAATAATAAATAACAACGCATATTGTATTATTAAAGACATATTAATACCATATTAACTGGTATTATTAAAATATTCTTGGTATTTTCATTGCTAAAACAAATAATAATAGACTTTTCTATAAGGAATCATATAAAGGTTTGTAAAAGAGCTCATTCATCCAAAGAATATTGCTCAGAGATGAGTTTATGCCTGCTACTTTAAAGGAAAAAAATTTTTAAAAAATGGGATAAATCAGGGAAAAGAGCCTTAATCCATTTTATCCTTGCTGATGGATCTACTAGATAGCAATCATGCTAGTTTTCACTTGTTACACTTCTGTTCCTGCCATTCCAGGATTCTCAGCTGCAGCCAGTTATCTAGTTACTCAGTGGTAAAACTGGAGGAAAAGGACTCCACCAAGAATATTTTCAGGACTGATAAGGTAATTGAAGTGGAAAATGGTTTGGGCTGAAATAACATCACAAAACCTGATTTCCTACTTTCAAGGTAAAAGGTCCAGCCAACAGGATAATTAATTTTCCTAATCTGAGCTGTTTCATGAAAATGGCTGGGATGGTACCACTTTATGCTTGACAGAAGGCTACCTGAATTTGTGGTGAAAATCAGTCCACTGGCTGTATCATCTGAAAGGAGGATAGACAGGCGTATGGATCAGGACAGATTTTACACAGGAAATTCCTCAGCAGACTGTGTCTTCTGTGTCTGTGAATGCACTCCATATGTAGACACCAGAGGCATCACAAGGGAGAAGACAGAAATACTCTGGGAATTTATATGTTTTATATTTATATTGCATCTACCTCAAAATATCAAAGTAAAACAAGTAAATTAATCCATGCAGACCTCAGCTGCATTGGTTTCTGCTCTTAGCTCTAGCTCTCTGACACACTAACACCTGGCCCACTGATCAATGAATTGCAATCAAGTCTTAAGGTTCTGATGATTTTACTCTAAAGAGAATATAGTTTCTTCCTGCTCCATTTCCCAATAAGAAATCAAGTCTTAGAAGCTAAACACAGTCCCAGAAATTATGCACTATCATATTTTGATCTTCATCATACTCACCCAAAACTAAAATAGAATTCAGCTCCAAATTGTAAATACCTAAATTTAGTAGTCTAAAATCTGGACCTGTATCCCATCATTAAATATAGATTTGTGCTATAAATATAGATTTTTTAACCCCTTGTTACAGAAGAGTAAAATTCAGACTTCCAACCAACAAAAATTATTAAGGTATTAGAAGGAAACATTGACAAGCTAAGATTAAAATATCCATATTGCATAATTTAAAAATTTAATGATTGAGAGGATTACACAAAAGCAAATGTCAACATATTTAGAAGGTTTGCATAAATGCAACACATGCATTTTTATATATATAAATAGAAATGATGGAAACAACTCTGACATTTTCCATAAAGAAAAGTTCACATCACGTTAATACAGAGAAAAAAATTAACAAGAAGACACTTAAGAACAAGGAAAAGAAAAAAACACTTGGAAAAATGTCAATATGGGAAAAAAAATCAACCTAGAGGTCTATTCACTTCAAGCAACTTTTCATCTAATTCTGCCATATGCTTTACCACAATAGGATGATTGACATGTTTATTTTAAATTCCTGTTTGCATAGTGATTTCCAAGTGTAAAGACAACATTCCTTTCACAATTTTTAAAATACAAAAAATGGTGGGAAAATCGTCTTCTACAAAGATTTAACAGGATTAGGCACCCACAGACATTTAAGTATCAGGTAGATACCTCCTTCCTCTGTATGTAACAAATATATCCCTGTGCACATTCTTGAATGTAGAGCTATTGCAAAGTAGTCAAATGCAATGTAGGAAGTGAAAACTAAACTGAGCTGTAAAATCTTGGTTAATTTGAGTTTTGCTATTACTAATGAAGTACTGCTAACTTTTCATCAACCTCCTGAAAGCAGCATTAGGACTTGTCTAGTCATATCTTGATCTGAGATGACTTTAGCCAGGCTAAGGTGTAGTAGGTGTAGTCTAACAGTGAAGTGAATATATCCTTAATTTGCCTTGGCTTAGTCCTAGTTTATGGCAATACCAAGTTTGATGTGAACTGTTTGTGGTCTCCAACTGAAATGTGCTGTAGAAACCTACAGAAACAGGACGATAACAGACATCAGGTAATACCTGACCACCCATTTATTACAAGTAAAAAGATCCTGAATGAAAAGTACCATCCAAAACTACCACTTAGGTGCTGACCCAAAATGTATAAAAGAGAAGATAAACATGATCAATTATAACATTCAATTGAGTGTCTGTGCAAGTCAGAGATTGTTATGAAGTGAATATTAAAAAGTCATAAATCAAACAGTTTCAGGCTTCCAAACGTAACTTTACAAGACTAACATTGACTAACAACACACAGTACCAAAATACAATTTTAATATTTTTGTATTTAAATTCATAAATTCTTTAGAGGCATATCTTACACTATCTTTGAATATCCAATGTTCACAGCTGGTGTCACATGTTCCTGATCACAATGGTCCTCAATGGTCTTAATCATTGACCTGATCAGACTGAAAAGCCCTTCAAGGAGAGAATGCAGAAGAGCAGTGAGTGTGAATTCTTTGACCTCATGTTTCAATTTGGGACCTAGTAATTTAGATATCTAATATCATATTAGAAAGCTGATTTCCTTGACAAGTCCCAGCCTTTAGCACCATGTTTGGTGAGGTGAGATGGAAGTTGCTTTACCATTCGCAATAGTTGCCTTATTCTGTTCCTTCACTTGTTTGTTGTTGATTTCTTTTTTAAATTTCATTTTCCTTTTCTCTTACTTAACTGATTCTCTTTTCCATAAAGTAAAAGCTGTCTTATCCCATCTCTTTACATTGAGCTTCTTCAGTGACACACACTTGACTGTCACTGAGCTCATTATGCCTCTGGATCCTCTGCTTTTGATCTGTGTCATACTTTCAAAGCCTTTCCCATTGCCCCACAATTAAGCTGAACATCATCAAAAGAGAAACTTCTTACCAAGCTCACAGAGCCAGTTCCCAAGGTAAAGTGATAAAAGCTGGCCAGGACTAGGGCTTTGCACAGTCACACTAGACACAGACAATATAAGGGCTGTTCTCCTTCATGGACAATGACAATTCTATTTTTCATGGGGCCACTAACAGTAGCAAAGTTTCTTGAGTTACTATATTGAAGGCATTATCTTGAGGAACATAAGAAACTTCTATTAGATTTTCCTTGGCATGTTTCTACTATAGGAATGAAGGAAGCATCTGCTTTACCTAAAAAACATAGAATATACAGATTAATATTACCTCAGTTATGAAAAGAACTAAGTCAAACATTAACATGCTTCAGGTCTGAAGCACATTGAACATAAAAAGGAGTAGAAGTGGGAGAAGTTTCTTCTGAGGGTGTGAGCCTGATACAATATTTTTTTCCTGTTTCTGTTTCTTTTTTTTTGTTGTTGTTAATACTGTCAGCCCATAAAAATGAGACATGATTACTTAATAAAGTACAGGAAACTTCCATATCTAAATTAGTGTACAGTTTAGTTTTTCATTAAAAGAAGATACTTAAGAGAATGTATCTTTATTTGGAGTGGTAAATGAAAATCAATAATGTCATTAGTACTTATGTCTCATATTCTATACCTCATGAAGCCATTCTAAACAGCTTGTATTTAATTATGTTTTTAAACTTTTAAGTCAAATTTCCATTAAATAATAAATCCATTCTTAGGACATGATCAAAAGTCTACATTTTACAAAGAAAAAGTACCATTCAAAATTTCATACTACATATTCAAAGGGACCATCACATGATAGAACATGCCAGATCAGTAACTATCAATAAATATTAACATAAATTTATGCCAGATTGGGAATCATATTCCATGCAATACTTATTATTTTCTTTGGTTTCTTCAGCAAAGATGTGATTCTATGTTTGAATATGATTCAAACAAATCAAATGTTAATTTTTATACTTATATGTGGTCTGATACTATACATATCCAACACAAATTACCTGAGAAATCCATCATAGATTTATTTCTTGCTCTTATTTTTAAAGACCCTTGTTTTTGCCTAGTAACACATTCATTTCTGACTCTTAATGGTCTTCCTATAAACTGTGGATAAAAATCTTTTTACACTGGTTTTATGATTTATTATTTCATTAGGGAAACAGGTTTACTGCTAAACCTTGTCTTCTTTATATATGACCTTAATAGAATATTCACCATTACATTTCAATGACTTGAAAGATGCAACAAAAAATACTGAGCATCAATGTACAGTTTTTAATTTTTATTGTGTCCGCTTTTTTCTCATTATCTTATGCTACAAAAATTTATGTGAAATAACAAAGAACAGTGTACTACAGTGTAATTTTTTTAGTTTTGGAATGAAGTAGAAAATCGTGTTCAGGATGTTTAAATTTGAATGATTAAGCTCTTTGAATGGGTTTACTTGGTTATCATGAAATGTTCTTTTCAGAAAGGTCAACCATTCCTAGAGACAATAAATCATGTTTTTACCCTTCCAGTTTTACCCTTTTACATCTCCCCAGTCCTGCTGGTGGGGGAGTGAGTGAGTGGCTATATAGGGCTTAGTTGCTGACCAGGGTTAAACCGCAACAAATCCCTATTTTTCCAGCAACAGGGAATAAATGTTGTAAAAACAAGATGTACATTACCATATTATCAATTTATCTACAGTTAATATACATTATTGCAATATTTAAGTCTTTCTTTCACTAGTCAACTTAGAACAAATGAATGATCATTAATTTAGAAAATGGCTTTGAGAACTAAAAATCAAAGATGGCAAATCTGTCTTTTTTTCTCAAACAAATTTTTAGATGAGGAACAGAATTTGTAATTAATTGTTAACACCAAACTCATTGTTGCCACTGTTGCAAAGGCATAGTTTACATTTAGAAATTATAAATGCTTTTGTTTATAAAAAGAATGCTCTGATGAAGCTTTTTTTAAATCATTTTATCCTTAGAAATGATTAAATATATTACAGTGTAGGATCTGATCATCAAAGTATTACTCATCTGAGAAATCCTTGCTATGCAGATAATTACATTCTCTGGTAAAATCACTGGTTGCCTGAGTAAAATGTGTGTGATTGACCTTTTTTATTATGCTATTGGCTACTTCACAAAATGGAGAAAAATCTAAGAGCTCAAGATTGAGTATGTCAGTCAGGGTTTTTCCATGGATTTCAGGAGAAGACAAGCAGGGTCTGAAAGACATCAAAGAGCATCAACCAAAATCCATATTACTGACTCACAGAAAACTTTGACCCCTCTCAGTCTGGAACTTTGTCGATTGAAAATATACCAATTTGATCTTTATTGAACATGGTGAACTTTGCTGTCACATCTCACCTGGAAGGTATGAGCTTTTATTGTTCAAAGAACAGAACACAGCAGGTTAAACACAAACCGAATTTCAGACTGTTGAGTAAAAATTTAATATTTATTGTCCCTAGTTAAATTTCACAATATGAATGAAGAGTACTCTCAGGGTTCAGAAAGAAAGGCAGTCAGACGTGCTCATATTCAGAGTTCTTGTTCTTTTCAGCAGCTATTGGTCCTTTGTACATTTTTACTCTTAAGAACATGTAGTTGACACACTTTATTTTTATATGCATGATAAAGAAGGGGAAAGAATCATTTTGGTTTGACTGGTGCAGAAGTTTGAGGTACTGGAGTAGTATCTGGCATGTCATAGTGCTCTAACTGTACCATTTTTAATAGATAACCTCAAAAAGAACTTTTATTCAGTTTTAACCCTTTAAAACTGTAATGTTGATAATATTGTTTAACCTTATAAATCTTGAAGTTGCAAAACAACAGTTATCAAGTCCCAGTCATTTAAAATCTCATTAAACCATACGTTCCCTTTGAGAAAACCTAGGTAAAATGAATAATGGTTTCCTTAGCAGCATTCTGTTTTCCTTCACAACAAAGAGTTCATGAGTTATAGTGTGTCAAGGACAGAATTCCTACTCTGCACAAAATAGTACTTTTGAATTATGTAATTTAGAAGATAGCCAAAAGTGCTTTGCTTGATACCATCTGCAGGGAAGTCCATACATTACTTACTATAGAAGAAGAAAATTTTATTTTTCTTTTCAGATATCTTCTTGATTAATGTTCCCAATATTACACTGATAAGATTATGCTGAAGGTTGTAGAAGCTACACATCAGTTTACTTGACTTATCTAAAAGAATCTTAGCATTACTGGAAACACTAAATAAAAGACAACTTATATTTTTTCTGGTTTACACCTCCTTTTTTGAAGAAGTTACCAATATTTGTGTGCTTACAGTGTATAAACCCTATGTTTATGCCAAATCAAACAGAAGATGTAGAGCCTTTCAATTTAAGCAATGAAAATATAAATATATATACATAATATATGTATAAAATATAAACATATATACATATATACATATATAAATATATATACACAAATTCTGCATTTCATGTTAAGTTCTCACAGTCAAATAGAAGACATGCAATCCCTAAACCACACTGAATAGGGACGTTTTTGTTTGCTTTTTTATTTGTATTTTATTGTTTAAAGCAACAAAGTTTTGTCAACAACCTTTTCAGAGGTACATTTCAACATTCAGCTACATCAAAATTAGGATATAAATGAATCCAGCTATGTATTAGAAAATAAAATTCAGTGAATGTAAAAATTCAGTTCTCCAGTCAAATTTCTGAATTCTTTAACATCTGTCTCACTTCTTCCTTATTTTTTATGTGTTTATTTAGGAAGGTTTTTCATTCTCCTTTTTTGTTTTGGTGCTGATTGTTAATAAAGAAAACATAAAGAGCACTACAAAATTCCCTGAACTTCCTTATTTAAATGCTTCAGTCAGAATGAATGGTTTAAGGAAAATATTCCTCACTGCTTAAATTACTGTTAACAAGTGCTCAGTTCCTCTCAGAGAAAGGTGTATGCACAGGTCAGTTGAAAAGTATCAGATGTCCAAAGAGGTTAACAACTTCAGAATTTAGAATCATAGAATTATATAGAAAAACAGTCCGAATATATAAGAATTTGTCTAGTTCCTATACTTTGACAGTATTAACTGAGCAATAAAAAGCAAGTTGACCACCTTGGGAAATTAAATGGGAAGACACTCTTGCCTGTACAATGACAGAAAGTGTTGGAGCTTCTTGAAATTTTGGGGGCTGTGGGGGGCCACATACTGTTCCCCCACTTCTTCCACCAGACTCTGAAAAAGTGTTTGAAGAGTATTTAAGCAGAAGACATCATACACAGCTATTGAAACTGCACCAAAAAAAAAATCCTATAAAACTGATGGATGAGAAAATCTCCCTTAAAGTCCTCAAATGTCATTTCCACGTCCTTCAGAATATTCAGGGCTTCTTCTTTTGTGAAGTGCAGATTTCGCCTCTGATTTTTTAATCAAATTTGTAATTACGAATATTTTTATGATCATAGCATTTCAGGTGTAAATGCTCAACTATTTCTGAAGTTAAGATAAGGCATGGGGGGAAAAAAGCAATCAAGAAAGTTCCCTAGTTAATTAACAAAATATGTAAATCCCAGAACACTGGTTCCTTGGTGTTCATATTCTTTTTGTTACTAAAACAAAGTGGTTTTACGTTGTTTGCTAAACAACTGCCTTCTGATGAGTGAGTGACCTACTCTTCCTCTGCAGTGGGGGTGTCTGTTCAGCTGGTGAGTCAGACCACAGTGCCCGGCAGGATAAGTAAGCTTACAGGGATGTCGGCTGTTTGCAGGACACTCTTCTTGCAATGGGTGAAAAGGGGATCCAGGAACTTTCCTCCAGGCAGTGAGACTGCATGGCAATGGTGGTGTCCTCACTAGGATCAGTGTCCAGCCCCAGCTGGAGTAAGAACCCTGGCACAATGGAAGTCATGGGTCACACACATATTCAGATGGAGGATGCTGCCTTCCAGGGCTGACATCTGTTGCTTTATTTGGAGCAGGGTGGAGTGAGAGTGATGGTGGCCTCACTTATGAGGGTAGGCAATAAGACAGTGAAACATCAGGGAGGATGAGTAGGAAGTTTGTATGATCATCTCATTAGTGACTACAGAGGCAGGAGGCTGAGCTACAGAATGAAAATAAAGAGGGACAATGAAAGATTATGCATGAATAACTGTGTATGGTGCTCCCAAGGTAGAGATGGATGGGGACTTGTGCTCTATGTCAGCAGGAAAAGGCTCCTTGGCTTCCAGATTTGAATTTCCAGAATTCACTCATTGCACTAGTAGCCAAAGAAAGAGAAGGAACTTAATTGAAATAAATTTCAGAGCCAGCTGGGCCTGAACCAAGAATTAGCGCCGAGAGGAAGCAGCCGACAATGATGTTTTGAGACTCTGTTCTGCAAGAGATAAAAGTTCCCACCTGCCAACCAGAACTGCTGCCACAGGAGATTAGTTCTTTGATGGAGCTTGGATACAGAATGTTGCATAGAGGATGACGAGTCTCACGTGGCCTTCAGATTTTTGCTCATCCATGTGTGCATCGTTAATACTGCCAAGGGAGACCTGGAGCAACCAGAAGTGAGTACAGAGAGGTGAGGAAAAAGATGGTTTTCCCCTTGGCCTCGTGAATGATGGGAAAACCTCAGGCAGAGATTCCTGAGGTATCCTGAAATAACATGCAGATTATTAGCACTGTCACAAGCAGTGCTTTGATTTTTTATGACAGAGATTTCTAAGGAATAAGGACTGCTAGTGAGACATGAGATCTGTTTGACAAAGTATGGATGAATCTTCTGGAAAACAGGACTCACCAGACTGATGATGAAGACCATAAATCATTCATATCATCAGATAGTGATTAGAGCTTTCAGTTAAGTGAAGAAAGGTAAAACAAGGGTATACATAGGGCAGGGTGATGGGTGAAAGGGAGGTCTTGTGAAGGATAAAGAACATTAGAAGCTGACCTACCTGAAGTTCGCATGCACAAATTCACACAGACTGGGAAAAGTAACAAGAGGAATTAATGTTCCATGAGTGGATGAAGAACATTTACAATTCTGGCCTTGAAGGTCTTCAAGACTCAGCTGAATAAAGATTTAAAAATCTTGTTATAAAATCAGTTCTGACCTTCCTTTGAAACAAAATTATATTAGAGTCTTCTTGACATCCTTTCCAATCTGGATAATTTTGTAGTTCTCTTTTTCTGATAAACTACCATAGGCTAACTAGTGAATACAATATCTTCACTCTCTTTAGCTCAGTGTAGTGGAAAAGCAGCATAATACTGTGCAGGACTATGCAAGCTGTCTGCGGAAAGACAAAAAGACTTGTTAGTACATACTTTACTTCAACAGAGAAACAGATTCTTGTACATAACTACTTTGTTATGTTTGAGATTAAATTTACAGTTCAAGCACTAACGATCTTAAATGAAACCAAGAGTATAGGATTGCAACACTTCTGAATCAGAACTCCATATTAGACAAGCTATGTAGAACTGTGATATAGGTTTTACACTGGTAACTATCTTATCTCAAACAAAATAACAGATACTTGTAACATTTCAGTAGAAGTTTGCTTTTTTTGTATGAACTTTGAAACAGCTCAAGTGGCTGTTTCAGAAATACTATCACATGCAAATTCAGTGTAAAATACTACTTTACAGTTTATCTAACTTCACCTTTTTCAATCAATTGAATCTCCAGCATTCAATGTTCTTTCTTTGTGAAGCAGTGTTTGTACCCTCTTTAAATTCTATAAGTCTCACGTTCAGGATGGGTGGTCCTGGTTTTCTGCGGATATATGTTGATCTTCCACTAGTTCAAGCCACAATAAGTCCTAAAAATTTCTTTGGTGAGCTGAAATAAACTGAATTCTGTAGAAATGGAAAAAAACAGAAAACTTTGAACAGGAATTTTACCACTATCAAAAATAAAACATATGGTCTAAGCTAAGTTGAAACTGACCTTTATAAAGGTGATGATTTTTATTGTCATCAACTTGAAGACGCAGAGTTTCTGGTTAGATCATATACATTAAAATGCCTAATACTATGCATGTGAGTTGTTCCAGATGATACAATAATAACATTCCCATCATGACAGCAAAGCCTAAGTGTTTTTAGAATATGGGAGGAGCCTGGTATAAATGTTGTGTATCTTCTTCTCAAATCTGTCGCTGCCCGAATCGGCCTCTTTTGCCTCGGCTAGCTGTGGCCGATGTCAGCGGCAGGAGTGGGGAACCAGGCTAGCACTGCGAGGCTCAACCTGGAACCTCCAGAGCTCCTCTGCGCTCTGGCGTTGAGGCTTACAGGGCGACACAGGTTGTGACGAAGGGAGAAAGAGTGCTCAAACTCCTCCGATTTCCCAGGAACAAGTTTATTCCAACAGGTGCGGGGCTGGGATCACAGGGGAGAGGTCTGAGCCGAGACCCTGGGCACCCCCATGCGCCAGGTTTTAAGGACCGTGGGCGGCTCGTATGGTGACCAATGGGACAACAGCAACGGAGGGGTTAAGGGTGGGGATTACAATATGCAGGACCAATGGTAGGGACCCGGGGGGGGGGAAAGCAACTGTACAATCAATAGGGCGTCGAGGAAGGGATGATAGGCAGGGAAAGAACTGGAACAAAAGGTGGGGGTTCACATAGATTGACAGGGCTTAGGGGCAGGATTAGGGTGATGGATGGGGAACAATCTGGAAAAATGGGAAGGGTTTACCATGATGGGCACCTGGGGACAAACCATTCTTTATGACCGGGGAGCAACTGGGGTAAACTACCTCTGAACTTAATAAAACCAAGCAATATGGGCGGCAACACAAATCAATTTTTTTAATTTCCTCACATAAGCAGGAAAAAATTAATATTGAGAGTCCAGTGTCAATAGTAACAGTTACTACTTAGAAAACCAATCAAACCACACCCAAAGTCAACCTTCCCCCACAACTTGAAAATTGTATAACATTATCAGTTTAGAAACAGGAAACTGCATTTATTGGAAGTACAGAAATTTGGCTCTACTTTCTACTTAACCTGTTACACAAAATAATTTAATCACTAGAAAAAGTAATCCATACATGGGCTTTATTTTCTTATTGAGCTGAAACTAGGAAGTTATATTTCAATTTTCTAAGGATAGAAGCCATGCAATTTGCGGTCACCCTAAGCTTTCCTGCCTCATTTATTTGAGCTAATATAGTCAGTGGAGTATGGAGACATGTTCTGCTGAACAGATCTGGATGCTAAAATTAAGTAAGGCAAAAATGCTCTTCAGTTTCTGCTGTCTGTTGGAGGGATGTGACTCTCTCCCTCTTCTCTACTCTTGTCCAGCTGCGTCTTGCTCTGAACAAGTCCAGAGGAGGACCATAAAGATGATCAGAGGGCTAGGGCACCTCTCCTATGAAGATAGGCTGAGAGTTAGGGTTATTCAGCATGGAGAAGGCTCCAGGGAGACTTTATAGCAGCCTTCTAAGGAGAAAGAAATGTTCAGAAGGATTTTTACAAAGGTATGTAATGACAGGAAAAGGGGTAATTGTTTTAAGCTGAAAGAGAGCAGATTTAGATTTATAATTAAGAATAATGTCTTCACTGAGAGGTTGGGGAGACACTGGAACAGGGTGCCTGGGAAGTTGTGGATACCCCATCCCTGGAGGTGTCAAAAACCATGTTGGATGGGACTTTGAGCAACCTTTTCTAGTGAAAGGTGTCCCTGGCCATGACAGGGGTTTTCAAGCTATATAATCTTTAAGGTCCCTTCTGTTTTTATAAACAAAATTATTATCTAACTCTCCAGACAATGAAAATAAATAGCTACCTATAAGCAAATATATGATCTTGAAGACTTTTTTCTTTAAAGAAAATAAAAAAAAATCATATGTATTCTTTGAGGAATAAACCCACAATTCATTTGTCACATATAATTGTCATATTTTAGCTCCATTTAGAACTCAAATTTAGAAAAAGAAGAGAGGGTTATTTTTCTTGGATGCAGTGAAATACATAGATTTACTTGTATACTTCAATTGAAAGCATACTTTTGTTTATTTCCATAGATTTTCACACCCAAAGCTGTATGAATATTGTAACAAATAGTTAAAAAAGGAAACTTTCATATCATAAAGTACAGATGAGTTTTAATGGACACAATTCTTAATACAGTTTTATATCCCTTTACATCTTGTACTCCTGTAAGACTTGTACATATTTTCTGAGACCTCTTGCCCCAGCTTAATTATGGCTTAGTAAGTCATATGTGAATGTTACCATTCAGCATTAGACTAGCATATTTCCAGGAACAAACATCAATTCTATAAGCACAATCCAGGTCATATCAGAAAACTGAAAATTTAAACATAATTTTTCCTCATTCTGTTTGGAGGACCTAGTTTAGGAAGTTATTTTTGTTGAAGCATATAGGTACATTGCAAAGTAATACAATACCTGTCTGATCAGTGATTTTCTCCTTCTCTAAAAAGCCTGAGACTAAGGGTTTGATCCAGAGACCTATAATGGAAAATTAGCCTTCACTTAAATGTGAGGTTGACCATCTGTATATGTGGGATAGAAATCTTGCTTTTAAATAAGTACCTTCAATGGAGAAAAAGATATGTCTAGTCCATGTTCAGCAGCACTTAGAAAGAAATGAAATCTCATCTTGGCAATGAAAATAAATAAACCAATGATTGACTTAAAAGACAAGATGTGAGATCTAAATAGGTGTATTATTTTAAGGAAAAATGAAAAATTACACCGTTAGTTTTCTTTACCTTCCCTTATTCTTTACTAAGCCCCTAAGCTTTCTTTTTTTATGGTTACAAGTAAGCTTCTATTATTGTCATTTTTTTTTTTTCCTTTGTTTCTTAGCAACACCTATTGTATGCCTAATGTATCACTGGGGTTTTCTTGCTAAATAACAAGGAGCATAGCAGCAGTTATGCACCCTTTCATACTGCTAGACTGGTACTTTTATCTAGTAAAACTCTAGCCTTTCTCATATAATTTTTATCCTGCAGATGAAAGCATAAATTACTCTATTTTATATTGTAAAACTGACTCTTACATGTATGTCACTTGTCTTATGGGACTTTTACTGAAATGTAGGGTGAGATTCTGCCATCTTTGTTGATTTGACAGTGTTCAGTCAAACAATTCAGACAGAAATCCAATTATGGTGAATAGCAGTGGAGAGAATAGACTTTTTTATATTTAACCTCATAAGACTATAAGAATATATTTCCTTATCAAAGGGTTCTCTTTTCACAGTTCATGTGAATTAAATTGAATTTATGCAGGGGACATTTCAGAAAGATCCCAAGTCCATTTTATTTTCTTGTGCTGAATTTGTCCTTGAGGGATACTCAGTTTCAGTTACGCTGACTAAAACATGCTTTTGCTGTGGCTTTTTCATATTACTCTCTAAAGGCTAAATATACCTAGAGGATAAACATTTCATTTCCTTGGAGATTTGCAGATGATCTTACCTTCCAGAATACTTTCAGTCACTGTAATGATCTTGGCCAGGAAGCTGCTGGAAGTAAAGGGATTAGTGATCCACAGTACAGTTAACCTGAGTAGATGCAAGCCTCTGCTGCACTGTGCTGCATGCCCAGGGTGGTCTTCAGGCTCTGTTGGGCTGCACAAAACTCTTGGCTACAGATAAATTTCGAACAAGGAGCCTCCAGACAGCTCCCATTTCGTCCTGGTAATTACAGCACTTATCTCTTGCCTTCATCTAAAATTGAAGCAAGAAGTTCTGTAAGAAAACTTCTGTTTTCTTGTAAGAAAGTTATGTAATATCCCACTGAGGGATCTGAGGATCTATGCAGCAAGGAGTGGGAAAATCCATCCCATGACCATATGATGCTGCATGATGTTGCCTGAATGGGTCCTTTCTACAGCTTTTCAAGGTGTGTAATATTTACTTAACTATATTCCTCTTCTGTTTTAATAGACAGATTTTATCTTGTTTTTGGATCCTTCTTATAAAAAGCCAGAAAGAAACCCACAACATCTCTGACTCTTTTTCAATATCGACCCTGCCCCACACTTCCCTGCTACAGAACAGTCACTAAATATTTCTATGCATTCTCTATGAACAGAGAATTCTAAAATTTCTTTTTAAAATTTTTCTACTTAAAAGAATATTTTTGCCATCTATTCTTAGGTAATCTCTTATGAAAACTGGCATAACCCCAGGAAAAAAATAATCTTTCAGATGTTAAATTATAAAACTTTCAATCCAAAATAATTCTTCCACTTTATAAAAGGCTAGATAGAGTGATGTTTTTCAAACCTCATTCTGATCTCTTCCATCACTTATGTGGTGCTAGATCATGAATTTCTTTGTTGCATTTGTAGATACCCAATCTGAATCATTTACAAGGATATTGTTTTGAAATATCCAAAAATACTTTTTTACTTTCTTGTCGGGAGGGGGAAATCAAACCATTTCAGTCTGAAGCAGTAAAATTAAAGAAAAAATATTCTTAAACATACTTTTAACTTCAAATATTCAACTAGCTAAGTGAAAATCCAATCTGCATCATTCTCTATGATTTAGCTTACACAGCATGAAATTAACAGAAAGCTTAAAATAGGATTTGAAATAGTGAGTAGCACTCTTACTGAGTGCAATCTCATAGCTTCTGAATTTCTGTGAGTGTAACTGTAGTCAGAACTCAGCAAAATACACTGTAGGGAAAATCCAAGGCTTAATTTTCATTTACATCATTTCACAGTGTGAAGTAGCACTGAAAAAAATTGCATTTCATCTTAAATAAATCTGACACGAGTACAGTGGCATTCTGTATCAGATGAGTGTAAGTGAGAATAGGTCACTGGATTGTTAACCCACTATGTCTTCTTATTCCAGAAATACCAGTTAAGAATATTCTTTGTTAGAATTGGGGTTTTACCAATCATAGTAATGTCAGTTATACCGATAGTGGTATAATTACCAATATTTTTGCATGCTGGAATCATTATCAAAATCCTAAAGTGTTTTTTTCATAGTGAAATATTAGGGATTAATTTCCTTGCTTGAAGGAACGTGCATGTTGCAATCAGAGATCTCTTAAAGTACATGAAATGTTTACACAGTTTAGCAAGGTTACACAAGAACCATTGGCTTTTGGAGGTGCATCTAGAGGCTCAGCAATTTACACACAAACATCTTCATGATGTACAAAGTTAGGTGTAGCAGCAGAATCAAGCCCTGACTAAAGCTAGCAGGAAACAAAATGGACTCTAATGTGCATTAGGGGAATTAAAATGAAAAAAAACCCAAAAAACCAAAAAAAATCTAGATGTAAAAGTTGTATAATGAAGGATTTAAACTTTTTTGCCACACTTCTACTTACTGCTTGTTTTTAATCACAGTAGTTCAACTGCATTTGTCAAAGAATGACACAAGCTGACAGTTCTCTATGTAGATTTGTATTGACACTGCTTACATTTCATGGAGTAATAGAATCGTAAAACATTTCAAGCTGGAAAGGACCCATCAGGATCACTGTATTCAGTGTAAACTTGCTCATCGTTAGAAGAGCAATACAGTTTGAAATGTCTCAGATGGTATAAAAGTGAACCTACATCAAGCCTTCGGTCAGTACGATCAGTGTTACTTTGAAAGCTCCCTACGTCACCCTAAACTAGCATCTTCTTGTAGTCAGCTGAATAGCTCTAGAGCTCCATTTCCTATACTGATTTGTGATTTAATTAACTTGTCTACATACATATATATGGTAGATATATCAGTGGTAGCTGAGATCTGCACAATTCTGTCAGTTAGGGTACAAAACTCCAGGAGGTACCTGTCCTCTCCAGAAAACCAGATGGTGTATATATGTGGGACACTGTCATAAAAGAGGTGGCACTGGACACTTTTTTTTAGGCAACAGATCTGAATGCACAAGTATAGATTTCTATTTATACTATATTTGCAGTTAAATGGCCTGATCTTGTATCCCATCTAACATAGGCTTCTAAGTTATTCACAGACACATAAACAAATGTTTTATTGATTTATGCTTACATGATTCTCTTCCTCAGAATGCGGGTCACCAGGAACCTTACATAAAATTAATTTTAAATTAGATATGAATATTTTTTATTCTTATCTTCCCTAGAGAACTTGACTTCCACAGTTCACATTTATCACAATTTATTTATTTCTTCCTGTCTGTAAAATTGTGGCTATTTTCAGCCCCTTTTCAATTAACTTAATAAAGTTTATGTAACTATTCTCAGTTGATTTACTATTTTAATCCCTGCTGTCTGCATATTATCGTATGACTGGGCACAGAGCAACTTACAGGTTCTCAGGTCCAGATGTGTCTGTTGTGTTCTCAGACCATATCACTCTTCCTACTCTGTATTTAGGTTTCTACATAAATCAGACAAGTCAAAGCAAGCTAAATAAGAGGTGTGACAAGTACACATAGATTCTTGACCTTGGTGATTAGAGACAGCCAAGCCCTGAGATTTATCACAGCACTTGAGAGTGTGTGAGTTTATTTTCAGCTTCATTTTACAATGGATGGGTTGAACTAGCAACCATATCTGTTTTCAGTATTGTTACATTAGAAACACTTTTAATTTCTATAACATAATTTTTGTGAAATGCTTAAATCTGCTCCTATCATACCCTGGGGGAAAAAAAAGCCAAACAATTAACAGAGTAGCTTTTCCATGTGTGCAAAATTGGAAAGTGTGTAGAAATAAATAGTATTATTATGGTATTAACACCGTAATATTAATCAGCAAAGGAGTCTACCATCAGGGAAAAGAACAAGCAGAGTCTGCTTTCAGATGTGAAGACAGGACCTCTAGATAAATAATATGAACCTGAGGAGTTCAAGAAAATGTCAAGAGTTTTTGTTTGCTTTCAGAGAAACACACAAAAGCTGAAGAACATAATTTTTCAATTTTTCAGCAAAGTCTGATTGCATCGATTTGGAAGGAGGGAGAAACATATTTTACAAATGGGCATTTCAGCCTGAGATATGGAGAGAGAAAGCAAACTGTAATATTCAGAGAGATTTTCTAACCTTAACCTCGAGCCAAAGCCATCAGGACTTGCTCAATAATGGTGACAGCGCATGATTCATTTCACTTATTTCATCTTGCCAAGGACAACCGTACAAAGATGGGAGAGGGGGGAAGGGGCACAAAGCAGTCTATGCTTTTTCTTTTCTGTGACATTTCATAGGTGCCTTGAAAGTTAATATCTTTTCCACCAAATTCTGCAAATGAAAATGCTCAGGAAAAAACTAAAACTCAGTAACTCTTTGGGTTTTTTTTTCAGATTTTTTGTTTGTTTGTTTGTTTTCTGTTTTTTTTTGCAATATAAATAGTAAGAATTGGAAAAGTGTGAGAAATACCATGAAAAGCTATTGGTTTTATTTAATAATATTAGTCACTGTACAGTAATTCAAGTGGATGTTAAATAGTTGAATGCTATTACATAAGCTTTTGAATTGTAGCATAAATAAATTAATCTGTGTGAGGGCATATTTTCAAGCATCATTATGAAGACATTTTGTGATACTTCCTGCATAACTTCAAATCCTTTACCTTACCTCCACTAAAATTATTCATAGCTCAGACTCACTGGTGCCAATGCTATGTTCTTCTCACTAATGCAGCACGGGAATAACTTTCTTATATATTTCTTCTCAGAATACTATTTTTACTGAAGAAGTAAAATATTATCCCAAGTACACAAATAAGAAATTGCGTTAGAGAAATATCAAAGCCCTAAACCTACAATGATTTAGATATCGAGGAACAAAATGCCTAATAGCCTACTTGGCCAAAGATCCAGTTTTTTTAATGTGGTGCTTACAGAGAATGAATGAATTTGAATTACTCACCTTTTTGAAAATCAGACTATTTGAATATTCAGCTTTTCATTTGAAAAGCGAAGGAAGGAGAAAAGGAAAAGAAGAAAAAGTAAAAACTAAAAAAGGAGCAAAAAGCAAACCAATATTTTCTTGGTTTGAACACCCAACATTATATTGAACTCCTAACATTATTTTACAGCTGTGTTAACTTCTAAAAATCATTCTAGGACTCAGTAAAATTCTACTTATATTTGATTTTAACAAAAACAATTTCATCATTAGCAAGCATTCTTCCACAATGTTCAAGTTATCATAGAATGTGAGACAAAGGATATAAGTCATAAGACTTTAAAGTCCCTGTGTACCTACAGTTACTGATGGTATCTTCAGCTTAATCTTCCTAATTCCTAGCAGAGTCCACATGGACGGTTGAAAGCAATACAGAAATCTGCTGCACTGGAAAAGCAAACACAGACACTTAAAATAGCTTTGTTTGCCTGATGCACACCTGTGCTTTCTGAAATAGTTCTTCCAAGATATGTGACATTGGCAACACATAATTACACAGTATAACCTTGTATCAAAACATGATTTGCTTTCAAACATTGAGATGACTTCTGTAACAATTTCTGTTTCTTCTAAACCTGTCTTTAATTATTTTTCTGTGGTGGCTATTTAAAAAGTGGATCATTGTCATGTAAGCGGTATCATGGGAGAGTCAGAGGTTTAGCATACCCCTGATGTGTGTTCCAAATGGATATGAGAATACAGAGGTTCAAGAGCAGCCTTTTTTTGCATACATTTTGAAATGCTCCTTGAAAATTGATAATTCCAGAGCTAGCACAACTATGAGAAGATAAGAAACAAGCTTTTGCACATTATGCAAATTCCCACCCAAGTCAAAGAATGTCACTTCACTTCTGGAACAGAGAGGGTTTGCAAATTTAAACTTCACATAGTTCATCTCAGCTCTCTGTCCTTTTGCTCAGTAATTATTCTTAGCTGTGGCATTGTAACTCTAAGATATGTGTGAACAAGTGCACACAAAATCAATCTTCACTTAGGGTTTCTTTGAATTTTTTTAAATCTTTCTTTTCTTCCCACTAATGAGTAGGTTATGACATTTAAATGTGCTTATGTGTAAGGTTCAAACCAGTCATTTTTAGAGGTTAAGGAGTCACAGGCTGCAGCAAATTAATCTTGTGACTGAGACAAGTTTTTCCAAGTGCAGTTTCCATTCTGTGTCATTCCAATTGTTGAAAAAATAAGCACATCTGTAAAGTAAGGAAACTTTCTTTTTACTGACAGTTGGACTATTTACAATTCCTGATGCATAGGCATGGTAAAAACATAAAATGACACTGTTTTATTTCAAAATATTTTAAAATCCAAAGAAATGAGAGCTGAAGAAAAATTTGCAAGTACATTTCAGTAAGACATCATGCTCCATGTACTGCACATGAAAGCCCTAAAGTCACACAACAGCTTGCTTTCATCCATCTTGGAACAAAATATTAGATTGAAGTCCAGCAAAAGTCTGAAATGGAAACAGGTGTCCTATGTTCTTTGGTCAGATGGATTTGTTTTGATTAGTCTCTGAAAAGATCTGTTGCACTGAATGTTCGTCTAGGCCAAATAGAAGGGTCAGGGGGAGGTTCCTCTGGAAAGTGGAAGTCAGAGGTCAGTTTTTCTGCTACACGAAAGAAATAAGTTAGAAGTAGAAAGGGTGAGACAGCTGTGTTGGTCCTGTTATGGGTAAAGGATAGGATCATCTAATATTACTACTGAAAATATTTTGCACACCTTTCATGCTCTAGAGGGGACAGTGAGATTTTCTGGGGTAACTCCCTAACTCCTTGCCAACTCTAGCAAGGGAAGTGTTTAGGGCTATAGCCTGCTATAAGTCTGGCGAGTGCTAGCCTGAATCCTCTCATGAAATCCTAACTGCTATAAGATCAGTGAGAGATTTCTTACTGACTTTCAGGGAGACAGAATTTCACACATGATCTGAGCAGCTTGGTCTTGAGATGCGAAGCATACTCTAACCAAGCCAAATAGGTATAGTCTCTCTTTGTCTGATGATCAATCCTTTAGGTGAAGATGTCTCTACAGTTAAATGGGATGGAATAATATAAAATGGAGAAAACTGAATTACTTTGCTTTTTTTCCTGCACTAGATAACAAGGCTGGACATGCAGATTGGGAAAAAATGGCACCATCATAAAATCTACATAGTACTTCACTGAGTTGTTTTATTGAATATTTGTCCTCTATAAGGACAAAGTTTTGGAGAATGTGATTATGAGAATTCAAGAGGGTCTGGCTGAAACCACAGTGGACTTGGAGGCTATGTCAAAACACCTAATAATCTTCCCAGTCTTAAAAGACTGCTATCAAAAATTGAGAAAGTGAATGTAAACATAGCAAATCTGAAGCATTTATTTATAATTCCATAAAATGCTTAATTAAATCAAGGTAAATACTGTTTGTTTCCATTTTTTGCATTCCTGAGTGAGAAGTTTCCTTTTTCCAGACATTTCACAACTAAAATTTCTCCCGTAGTTTCCTAATTTAATGAACATACACTGCAGTGAAGATTTATACATAGCAATTTAGAAATCCACGATAATTCCAGTTACTCAGTGAGACAAAGTAAATTGTATCATTACCTTGTAATTTATTTAAAACAACTAGAAGTCTTCAGTTTCTTCTGCAGGTGGCCTGTTTGAACTTACATGTAAAACTTTAAAGGAAAAGGATTTGCAATGAGCAATCAAAAGAAACTTCCATTATTTTTAATCTTCACTCCTATTACCATCGTATTACTCCGTGAAATTGCAAGTAAAGCACATTAGCTTCTATGAAACGTCTATGAAAGTTTGGGTTTTTTTTTAGTTTCAACTTTTAATGTTAGAATATAATTACAATATTTGAATGTAATAACTCAAAATACTTCATTATGCCAATCAAGAGATTAGCTTTGTGGAAATAAAACTGGAGATTACTTTTGATTTCAGTATCATGTCTTTGCATGTCATTTATCCTGTTTAATGTAAAGCTGTCTTGTAGTAATTTGGACAGTACCTTTGGTGGCAATGACCGATGGTCTTCTGAAATAATAGCTCTGGTCTTTATCTGAACAGATAAAGATGTTGTCTGACAGATGGCTGAATGGCTTTTATGCATTATTATTTTATAACAGGCAAGAAGAATTCTCAGACCTGCTTCTGTCAATTAAATACTTTATATGTGCCATTTTTAGCTCTTTGGCAGAAAGTGTAGGTATGAATTTAAAAGAAAGCGGTGTTCACATATCTTCAAAAAACATCAAAGACCTTAAAATTTCAGATGTAGCCACAGTTTGAATAGAAGCACGTAAAAACTAATCCCATGAAGTTGCAGGAAAACTCAGGATCCATGACAGTATTTTAGACTGAGACCCTTTAAAGTGACAGAACAAGATAATAGATGCATACTGAATGCAGGAAAAGGGGTAAAAATGTAGGGAAGGGGAAGACAGAGTTTGGTGTGTCTGAAGTATTCACACGATATTGCTGTAATTTGTGGAACTGTCCCATTGTGTTTGCACTGCATTAATGAAAGCCAGTTAACTGAAAATCATTGTCATTCTAATTGTGACACTCAAGGCTGTTTAAATTAAGAAAAAATAAATGTTTAAGTGCTGTATCTTTCATATTCAGTGGAAATGAAGTGGACCAAAGGTTTTGGTCCACTTCAGGAAGCTTAGAATAGAGTTCATAAATTGCTACTAAATCACCATTGTATCATTTTCTTACGTATGCACAATAACAAGAGCATTTTTTCTGAACTGTAAAAATACACTAAGTGAATAATAGACACTAATGTCAAGCAGGTGAGAGATTTCAAATAATGCACAAGAACTGTTAATATAAAACCTCAATGGCTTTTAGGCTTTTCTTTTTTAAATACCCACCACTTCCTCCTTTCTACAAAAGGAGGGGAAATGGGGAAAATCCAACTTTTAAAAGGAAAAGAATTGGCTGTAGTTTGTAGTTGTTCTCATATTGATTCTCAAAAGTGTAAGTGATCTTGAGCATGTCTAACATAATTATATAATTTTTGTGAAGCAGAAAGTGGAAAATTCTAACTTGTCAAATCCTGAAATTAAAAAGGGAAATGATAAATGACCTGCAAATTAGAGAGAAGTTCAGCCACTTTCTTCATGAAGAGTATAAACTCATTTCATTTGTCCAGATGATTTAATTGCAGATTATTTGCTGAGGTGTGAAACTGTGCTGTTTCTGTTTATTTTTCCATCAGAAAAAACAAGGTGGCAAAAAGAAACACCTAAAAAATCTAAATAAAAGCATAGAATACCTAAAAATCTATAATAAGCCATATATCAATTTGAAAGGAAATGGAAAAATTAGAACACATAATTTAAATAAAGGCACACCTACTGCCTATAAAAAAGAAGTGAAACTAGAATATTTAAGAGCTGTGATATTTGAATAAGTAAGGGTTTATTTTACCACTAGCATTCATATTATTTTATGAAAGAAAATCAGCAGCAGCTAAGAGAAGTGTTAATCTGGTATTGATGGCTGTGCCCGTCTAAGATACTTTTCACACCTCAGTGATTGATTCTATGGTGTTATGAGCTAATCTGCAGTGTCAGTTGTCCATTCCTATTTTTCTCTGTCATGATGACATTCCTCTTAGCACTGCAACCACTTGCTTCCTGATGAATTTCTGCTCATTCTCTTTCCAACAGCAACTCAACATTTGTACTAGTGCTAAGAAACATTTTTGAGACTGGGTGCTCAGGATTATCAATAAAAGATAACCAGTGTATCACCACCATAAATACAGAATTTAGAAATCCACATATTACTCTGAAATCTTGTCTCCCTAATAAAAACAAAAATTAGTGGGTTTTTTTTCTTAAATGGTCTTCTCGAGGATCAGCTACAATATATTATAAAAATGAATGACTTTGTAGAGGTTATACATACGTGACAGGGCCCTGAGAACTGGCTGTCTCTATCCAGACTCATCGGGGCTACTCCTGCCCACATCCCAGGATCCCATGGCACGCCCCAGTGCCATCATCCCCTGCCCCAGTGAACTGGTGTCCAACACAGCTGGTCTCTGGTTCCCTCTGCCTTGTCCTGTCCAGCCATGCCCCTGGAGAGCCAGGCCCACCCTTATATCCTGGTGCAGGCTCAACCTGTCACTATCCTCAGAGATACATCTGCTGCCTGGAGCTGCCCCACTGCCCCTGGCTGTCTGGAAGATGAGAGTGATGGACTGACCCTTCTGTCAGGGTCTGTCTTTCCCATCCCATTACCACTCCTTATGTCTCATAGTGCTTCCTCCACCCCATGGCTGACTGCTGAGTGAGCCCACCAGCTCTCTTGAACTCATCATGAGCAACCTGACACAATCACTTTCAGTTTCAACACCAAGTGCCCCAGTCACATTATGTTCCCAGTTTGTTCTTCCTGCCCTTGCTCCATGTTCCCTGGGAGAGTTGTTTGACAAACTACAGCAATTAAATCTCCCTTCTGACCCAAATCTGTGTGCCCTGACAACATGCTAAGACTTTCACCTGTCCCAATTTCCAATAATGTAGGATGTAAATCACCTGGTCTCTCTAAGACCCACTATATAGATATGTACATTTATAAATTTAACACTGGTTAAATTCACAACAGGTGATTGGCCTCATCTGTGTTATCACATTCATAAGACCCCAGATTAAGGCTGTCTAATTTACATGCCATGTTGGTAGTGGTAGCTGACTCCTGTTAGCTCTCACATTCTGTGTCAGGGACTAGGGAGTTTAGGCAGAGTACAGAGCCAGAAGTCAAGGCTGTGGGAGGATGAGTGGGCAACAATTCAATGAATCCCTTAAATCTAGAGAAGTGAAGACTGAGAGGGGGTTTCATTAAAGCATGTAAATATCTCAAATAATGGTGTCAAGATGATGGTGCCAGATTCCTTTCAGTGGCGCCCAGTGACAGGACAAGGAGCAATGGCCATAAACTAAAACAGCAGTTCCACCTCAACACGAGGAAGAACTTCTTTATATTGAACATGGCAGTGCACTGGAAAAGGCTGCCCACAGAGTTCATGGAGTCTCCCTTTCTGGAGACATACAAAACCTACATGTGCAACCTGCTCTAGGGCGGCCCTGCCTTTGCAGGAGTGTTGAACTAGAGAATCTGCAGAGGTCCTTTCAAACCCTAACAATTCTGGGTAATCTCCTGGATCCTGTAGGCACAATCCCCACAGTACCCAGCCAGGAAACCAAGTCCAGCATGTGGATGGTGATAGGTGCCAGTCAGGAACCTAGAAATTGTCAGACAAGTCCACAGTGTCCAGGTAGGCCAAAATTCAAGCTGGAAAATCAAGGCTGGTTTCAAGAAGGTGAGCAACATTGCTTAGCACGCTGTAAAGCAGCTCAGGCAAGCTAGGAAAGAGTTTGAGTTCCCCAGCAGAGAAGAAAGACCCTTCTCAGCCTGCTCTTCCTGAGTAGCCTGATCCTAACTGCACTATACCAGCAAACTCTTGCAGTGAGGAGGGAGTGAATGTGCAACTATAAAATATGCTTAGGACCATGACCCACTGATTGGATATTGCAGAACAACTGAACAGCAGAGAGAGTAATGCTGCAAAGCATGATGTTTTGACATCATTCAATACAGTAGTACAGACAGATGTTTTAATTCTATGGATTCCATTATCTCAAGGGGTGTCACAGGTGAAAAATATTTAATGCTCACACACTTGTGGAGACAACTAAAATTCTCATATTTTCTTCCTTTTTATAGTAAAACCCATGTAATTGCAATAGGTCTCCTACAATCCAAGTATAGAGGAAGTTCCCTGGAAGTAGCATAGATACTGCTTATTCAGACAATATGGATGGGTAATCAGCTTCATCTTTGTCTATATTTGTAATTCTATTTGTAGCTTTTTCTATATTTTCTATATTTGTAGTAGTTTGGTTACATTATAATTCTACTCTTTCTCCACAGATAATTTCCTCCTTTTATGTGAAACATGAATTATAAAATAGGACCATACTGTCCTGGGTTATCTATTCATGGGTGAGTATCTCAGTTAATGGAGGCCTATTAAGCTGCCAGCATAAATTGCTCATTTCTTTTCCCATATTCTTCCCATAAACAATTTCTTCTAGTTTTCTCTTTCATAACCTCAATGTTCTTGTCCATATAAGTGTTTCTCACTTCATCCATGATGCTTTGAAGAAGAAAGGTCTCTAAGGTTTCTATTGTGGAGATTAAATTTTGGTAACGTCCATAACACATTTTGTTCAGAAATCTTGTCTTGCAGTTAATTTCCTTAAGTCTAAAAGTGAAAGTTTTGTGTTGACTGATCTGTTGTAGTTGGGTTTCACAAAACCATTTTCACTACTCTTTTAATGAAGAAGCAAAGATAAATGTCTTGGAGCTGTTTAAGCCACAGAAAAGAATGAAGAAGTATATTTTATAGTTGCACATACACGAACAAGGAAAAATTGATCTGTGTTTATATCAAACTCTCCTTAGATTTTAATACTCAACTCCATGAAGCAATTTTTTTGTATGTGGCAAAATCAGCTTTATGGAAAAAAATTCTTATGATTTTTTTATAAATTTTCATCTGGGTCAGTCTCTACATCATATAACATTTTGACTTAATGAAGAAGAAAAGATTAGTATTATGGAATAACTTTTGCCAGAGAGCATTTGTACAGTGAAGAGGAAATTATTCTTATCCCTTTTGTGCACTGAGTGTGAAGGTAAGATGTGCCAATGGGTCAACATTTAGTGAAAGACAGTGACTGTTCTCTCTGAAACAGCTTTCACTACAGCTAAAGGCTAGGGAGTTCAGCATGACACTGTGAGGCCCATGCTTTCTTATACTTGTCCATATTTCAAAGAAGAGCTTAGAATATGTGGGTTTGTCTGGAAAAAAGCAAACTGAGACATAGACAGGATGAAAAAATGTTACAAGAAAAAAGATGGCCACGAAGAGGTAAGCTTTCTCCTTCACTCAGAACAGAAAAGTAAATCATTGAAGTGAGACAAAGACCTGTTACTGTGGATAATAGTTGTGAAAATTTTTAATTAATCATATGATTAAAACACAAAATCAGTTTTTTAATAGTTTTGGATGTTCCAACTGTAGCAAAGAAAAATTTTAAGGAATGGATAGAAAAATACCTGCAAGAAAAAGATTACTTATTTAAACTTACTTGATTCTGCTTTCATTGAAAGACAGACTAGCTCTGTCTATGTCTATCAGACTAGCTGATGCCTTAAGATTGCTTCCCATTCTATTTAAAAACAGTTCTATCATAAATGAAAGGATATTTACAAGGTTTTTTGGTTTGGTTTTTTTTCAGAGCATGTTCAAAAAATACACTTTGGTTTAATTTTTGGTTTGTGGATTTAGTGTTTATTTGTTGTTTTTCTTTTGGTTTTGTTATTGCTATTTTATTTTTAAGATGTTTTTACTTCTTTTTTTAGCTTAGTTAAGATATATTCTCACCAGGCCAATATGAGAACTTTGAGTCAGTTGATGCAAGAATAATATCTTCCAACTAGTTCCATAGAAATGCTTGAATAGCAGCTTGAGTCATAAAATATTAGATGGGCCAGTGCATTTGGTTTCTAGGATGAGCTGTGTGTGGGATCAGCATATTCAAGATCTTCATAGTTTTCATTGCACATTTCATTTTATCCCAACAAAATGCCTCTAAGCTAACATCTGCATCAATCTCCTTGCAATCCTTGAATGTTTAAGTAGAAAAATAAATGGGAAAATAAATTCTACTTTGTATAACTTAATAAAGCCCCAGTTAAGGCTCTACTTACATTGTTTATGCATTTTTGCATTTGGCAATGCCTGGGAACAAAATCAAAACTAGTTCTGTAGTTGTGCACAGAACCATTTTACTTTTTTTCCCCCTATGTAAATAAATCAATTTTTCCTTGTGTATTTTCTTTCCAAGGAAAGATTGCTACACTTTCTGTGCTGCACCATCAAAAAGCATCATATTAATCAAAAGCTGCAATTTGTAGTATGCATGGTGCTCATTCCTGACAGAGATTGAACCCAACATTGTAATTTTAAAGCTCAAAGGTGGTATTTTTTACCCCTCTAAGAAAGTTCTGGAGTTATATTCGTTTGAGTGTAAATTTTCATCCAAGGTTTTAACCTTACAAATGAGCTAAGGTCAGAAATACACATTTTCCTTTATAGAGCGTAGGCCACTACCAGAGGCATTGGATCAGCTAAGAGTAGCTATAGTTCTATCCCAGCAGGCCAACTCTTCTGTTGTGTTATCTGTGTAAAGAATTCTATATAACCTCAAGTGAAAATAAAGATCCTTGTTCTATGCAGAGGGCACCATTATAAAATTAAATTACTAGGAAAAGATTTTTCCTTCCTTTTTGATTCCCGAAGAGGTATATCAAAATGTTAGTGTATGATTTTGCTGAAGAAAAAGATGATAAAGCATTCTAATTTAAATGTCTAAGAGAGTCCCGCCAGTGCAATCACAGAAAATACAATTGTAACACTGGCGAAACTTATAATTTGATTTGAAAAACAGAAAATGGAACGGTGTTTGCATTAAGTTTAACCTCAAGTCTCTCTGTACACTGATTTAAAATCCTAAAGGATAATATGCTGCTGTTGGCAGAATGAAAAAAAAAAAAAAAAAAGGTGTATTGTAACTGAAATTTGCATTTAAAAATTGTTTGGGGTATTTTTTAATAACACAATCAGAGCTGTTCCACTTCACCGAAATAATTCAATATGCATCCAACAATAGAAACAGTATTTCCTAATACAAGTAACCTTCCCAATGCAAATCTACACAATCTCATAAAATTTTACATTGTATTCTTCAAAGCTGTGCAAGGTAAGAGATGTTCAAATGTGACTTTTGTTCTACACCATATTTCTTTATTAATGAAACATTTTTTAGCTTTCTGAATATGAAGGAGTTTTCTTGCATGATATGCTTCTTGGTTTTGTTTGTTTTGTTGTTTTTTTTTCTGGAGGCAGTCCACAATTTTCCTATACTTCCTAAAATGTCCGATAATAACCATACCAAAATAAAGAGTAACATTAGATATCTGAGTTTTTTTCTTTGTTATCCTACTGTTATCAGTCCATATAAAACTGACTGAAAGGGTAGCACTACTATCAGGCTGTTTTAAAAAAGTCTCTAGGATGATGTGGTAAGGAGTATGTGTATGATCAGACAGACATATGGCTGTCCATTAAAAGTTTTGAAAGGAATCACTAGAGAGCACATAGCACAAGCTACAAACATCCTCAGTATTGAACAGATAAGGTTACCCAAACCCTTTAATGCCATCTCTGGAGACAAGCCTGAGAAAGCTGATTGAGTTCAGAATATTTTAGCTTTTATGTTGACAAAACTGATGTTACTAGAACTGTAAAAATGAAGCTTAGATGACAAAGTTGGCAACAACAGCATTTTTCACAGCAAAGGAAGCATTATCTGCTTACTATAACTAAAAGAATAAGGAGCAAATGGGATATAAAGTAAATCTCAAGCTGCCAAAAATTTAAAAGAACATTTAAATCACACAGTCTGTTCATTCTAACTTGTTTTTGGCAAGAGTTTTTACATCAGTTGTACCTGATTTTCTGAGGTTTTTGTTTTGTTTGCATTAACCTTGATTGAAAACATGACAATACCAGTACTGGAACAGAATACAACATATGGAAATTGGTTTAAGATTCTGAAACATTAGTTTTTATTTTATATTACCATAAACTCTAAGATGTCTAAGACCATTTTTCATTTTTCTTCTTCCTGAAACAAAAACTAACTGTTCTCCCAAGGAACACCACCAGTGACATAACACCAAAACTTTTTTCTTTTTGTATGGTGTACAACTCTCTCCCCTCCATAGCTGACATTTCAGTATAATTTCAGTATCAGTTTTGGTTTTTTAAATCATTGCAACAATGAGCTGAAGGGAAAACAATTTAACACATAAACTCACTCTTAGTAAAATACATGATATATTTTATCATCTATGTAATTTTACTTGGGTAGAAGAAAAAATTATTTTTCTAGTAGACCCCTTCATCATGAAAAAAAAAACTTAATAAATGTTTTTATAAAAGTGGAGAATGTATGTCTTTCATATTTTTTCCTCTATGACTGTCTATCTATATATGTGTGCATAATATGTGGCAGGAATTTATTCTATGACTAGGCTGTGGAGACATTTGGGAATCCAGTAACATGAAAAGAACATCTGCTTTGATATCTGTCTTTTTACTTTAAAGTAAAAATTTCAAAAAATTATCCATTTGTGAAGAATTTCAAGAACAATTATCATGAAGTGACAGAGAATTTCTAGTTTCTTCCCAAGAGAGAAAAATTACAAATAACACCTTGTAGCTGTGTAGCTATTTATAGAAATTATATGTCAAGTACCATTATTTGAAATACATCTCTGCCATCTGCTCCAGTCCCAGAATTCAAAATGGGAAGATTCTGCAGTTATGATACACGAGTCTAAGAAAAAATGTAAAAATGTGTCTATAATCAAAGCATTCCTGTCCAGCCTAGTCTAAAAAAATTATATTCTTATTAGTCATAGCCCTTATGTTTGCATCACAGATAGGAAGATTTTTATACCTTCCAAATATCAAAAGTAACTTTATTAAAATGAAAATCTAATGCACCACTCTATTACAGAGTGGGTAAATAAATGCAAGTTTACTGTAAGGTTCCTAGAAGAGGAATATATACTACATATATTATGTAGTATGAAAAATAAACAAGCAGATTATTTCCTGCAAGAGATTACCATATAATTTGAAAAATCCTTCCTCAATTACACTTCATATTTTTTAAAAAATCCATTTTATGCAAGACATTTTTTAACTCATAAATATACTGTCTTAGAACAAATCACTTCATACTGCTAGCTGATTATATGAGTGTTCTGAGTTACAGATACAATATCCACTCCTACAATGACATCGTGAGCCACAGGAAATTTGCTGTTTTGTTTGAAACTGTAATGTTTACATCCATGCTGAATCAGAAATTGACAGGTCTAGATCCATAAATTCCCTCACAAAAGAACAAGAGCACATGAAATCTACTTTTTTTTTCACTTTAAGTACCTTATTGTTAAATATTAAATAGGTTCATGTTTATGCCATAGAAATATTAGATTAAGAGTTTCAATAAAATAGGGTCAAAACAATATAACTGCTAAAAACCACAGAAGAAAAAGAATCTTAAAAAAAATGGGATAGGTAGATCTTTTTGAAAAAATCTGAGCTGCAGTTATATGATTTGACATATAGTGGTGACTGTAAGAAGAAAAATACTGGAGCAAAAATAGAAAAAAACTGTGATATAGAATTTAAATATATATAGTTTTAACTTCTGTTTAACCTAGGATATTAGGTATTTTCATGTGACCAATGTTTTTTACTAAAGCTGTAATATCCATAGCTTTTACAGCAGAGAGGGGAGAGCAGTCTTGTTGTTGTTTAGGGGTTTTGTTTTTTTTTTTTTTCTTAATTAGTCCCATAAAGCTTTAAAATTGGGAAGACTTATCTTGACAGATCTGAGCAGAAAACCAACCATGGAATAGTTCCCACAGATAAATATATCTCTACTTGTATATATGTACATGGTTAAAACACAAGTTCACTGCAATGCCCTAGGAATAAAGTTCAGGAAAAATTTTGCTTCTGAATCACTTTTCTTCTAACTCCTAAACATCACTGCACTTTCCTCATACATCTGTATTAGTGACAGCATCAACAGATCTTAAAATTCCACTACCCTTTTATACACAATTTCCTTAGTGTTGAAGAGCAATTCAACATCATAAATCATACCTGAGTCAGTGTAGAAAACCTGAAAGCTGTAATTCATGCAGTATGCCTCACAGTATAGCGGCATAGCAGGGGTTCTTGGTAGTGGGCTGAGTCCTTTCACACAGTAATAGCTAATGAGCAGTGGCTTACTTCTCTCTGTCAAAATGGAGAAGGTTTTCTGCAAGAACAATATTTATTACTACATGTACTATATCTGCTGTGTTCCCTTCCCCCTTCTTCACCCATTGTGTGAGATCTCAAACCCCCATTTCAATGCTCCTCTCAGTGTGAAGAACTCACCTTCATTATCCCCATGAAAGGGCTCCAGCTGTGCTTTCAGAGAAAATGGCTGCAACAGCATTTCACTGGGAATTCAATCTTCCTGTGGTTTAAATATTTCAGCAGTGAGAATACCTAAAGGTTCTCTAGTTATATTTTCAGAAAAAAAAATAACACCAGTCACTGATTACTGAGAAGGCATTCCCTAAAACATTCAGTTCTTAATATAAAACTACTCAGAAACTTTGAAGCTGAACATGAAAGCAACTGCAAATCTATTGACAGGGATAAGCATCAGTACAGCAGGTTTTTCCTCCCCTTATGATTTTTGGAATCTGCACGCTAAAATACCCAGGAGGTTATTATTAAGTACTTAAATCTCTTGATAAATCTAAAAATCACAGAATACAGCAAATCTAAGGTTGCAGCTGCACCTTAATGTTGTTATTACTATGATCCTTCACTTGACTAACATATTCAGTCGGGAAAGAGTCTGGTGTTTCCCACATTACATTTTCTTCCTATGTAACAATACTGCAGCAAATAAAAAAAAAAACCAAAGAAAAATCTCATTTGTTCATCAGCTGGGTTATTGTAGAAAGCTTTGCAGTGGCATGTAATGAACTGCGTATGAACATGGCTCCCTCTACTGACTGCCTTTAGAGGCTCCAAGAGTTTGTTTCCCGGGCTTATTTTTTGCCTATAAGTTTATTACAATAACTACAGTCTTCACAAAACAAATAAAATTTCTGAAGTTTCTTCATTTCTGAAAAACAAGGATTTTCTTTTCTTTGTTGTTTTTTCTTTGTTGATTTTTGTTGTTGTTGCTGTTTGTTTGTTTGTTTGTTTGTTTTTCTTATTTTGTTTTTTGCTTTTTCCTCTTAGTATTGCATGCTCTTTGGCCAAAACATTTATTCCTCTCAGTCTAAAATTCCAGTTTGCTGGTAGGGCACTTCTTCCAATTCATAAGATGTTTTAAGGAGCCTCAAAAGGGTATCTAACAAGTTAGTTAGCAGAATTATATTTCCTACATAGCGTCTGCAATCTCTTTTATTAAAAAATGTTGAAATATAAAGAAGTCAAAGGTTAAAATCTAACAGAAAAAGAGATGGATAAGGAAAATCAGTAATTAATAGAGTTTTTCTGGAATAGGTCATTAGTTAATACAAAACAACCATCACCAAAATAAAAAAAAAAAACCCCAAACAAAAAGCCCCCACACAACCGGCCAACCAATCAAAAACAAGGAAAAAACTCAAAAACACATGAAAGAAACAAACAAAAAGCCACACCAATAAAACCACAAAACAACAAAAAAATCTATTCAGCAAATTAGAGAGAACATGTTTCATTTCATGCTTAAAGCATCATACATAGTTATGAGCAGTTACTTTAGAAGAGGTTTGTACCATTCACAGTTATTATACTCTGGACACACACATTCCAGGAATAGTCAAGGCTCCCTTTATAGCTATTCCAGGCAAATGGTCAACGTAGCAAGAATGGGCCTCTGACATATTTTAGATGTCTTCTTTACAGTAGGAGGAATCAGCCACGCTAGGTGGGAGTGTCAGTCTGCTCAAGGGTAGGAAGGCACTATAGAGGAATATGGAAAGACCTGATCAATGGACACCTCCATGAGATTCAACAAGGCCTAATACCAGGTCCTGCCTTTGGGTCACAACAACCCCTTGAAGCTCTGCAGGCTGGGGACAGAGTGGTTTGAGAGCTGTTCAGAAGAAAGGGTTTTGAGAATGCTGGCTGACAGCTGAATATGAGCCAGCAGTGTGCCCAGGTGGCCAAAATGTCAAATGGTGTCTTGGCCTGTATCAAGAATAGTGTGGCCACTAGGAATATGGAAGTGATCTCTCCCCTGTACTTGCCACTGGTGAGGCCTACCTTGAGTGCTGTCTTCAGTTCTGGATCCCTCACTTTAAAAAGGGCCTTGAGGTGCTGGAGTATGACCAAAGAGGGGCAACAAGGCTTGTGAAAGGTCTAGAAAGCATGTCTTAAGAGGAATGGCTGAAGGAGCTTGGTTTGTTTAGGCTCAGGAAGAGGAGGCTCAGGGGTGACCTCATCTCTCTCTGTAACTACCTGACAGGAGGGTGTAGTGAAGTCTCTCCTGCTGTGTCTGCAGTGAAATGGAAGAATAGAAGAAATGGCCTTAAACTCAGACAGGGGAGATTCAGATTAGATATCAGAAAAAAAAATAAAAATAAAAATTCACTGTTAGCTTGGTCAGGCATTTGAATAGGTTACCCAGGGAGGTGAAATAGTTTAGTAGTTTAAGGGTTAACATGGTAGTGCTGGGTTGATGGTTGGACTTGGTGATCATAATGGTCTCTTCCAACCTTGGTGATTCTATGATTCTTTAATTTCTGAATTTTCCCAAAAGTTTCAAATCTTTACAAAATCTTTGGTGTAGATGTAGTAACTCAGCAATTTCTCACCCTAAATTGCAAAGCAAAGCTACGTTCTGTCCTCAGGCAGAACAGACAATTTGCTGTGGTCACTGTATGAATAGTATTACTCATTTACTGTTCATTATATTTTACTCTTTTATTCTTCAGTCACTCTATATCTCCTGCCATTACATTGTTTTTAGGGTGTCTGTTACCATAGTGATACACAATGTGTACCTAGCTGTCTCTTTTCCTATCAGTTAAGCCTTGGTTAGTAATACAGATATTGAAAACCTCTCAGCTAAAAATACTTCCAAATTTTCTCTGCACTACATGAAAACCTTGGTTCAGGTGATACCTTAGAGTTGCTGATCTTTGGCTTTCCCATTCCTTGGGTAATTTGTCTGAGTTTTTGCTAGGCAATCGTGTCACTTGAAACACTAGTCTGTAATACCAACAGTGCTGCTAAGCCCTCCTTGTGGTGTTATCAATTCCAGTCATTCTTTATGCCTGCAGCTCTTTGTGCAAAAGAGAATTTTTAATACCCATCAGATTCTTTCACATCCATGACAGATGCAAAACATGTGGAAAAATACTATCTACAAGAGCCTGTAGTAATAGGACAAGGGGAAATGGGTTTAAACTAAGAGAGAGTCGATTTAGATTAGATATTGGGAAGGAATTCTTCATTGTGAGGACATTAAGGCAAGGGAGCCTTAATGTGGAAGAGCTTGCTTAGAAAAGTTACTGATGTCCCATCCCTGGAAGTGTTTCAGACTAGGCTGGGTGGAACTCTGAGCAACATGATGTAGTGAAAAGTGTCCCTGCCCACAGCAGGGGGTTTGGATCTAAAGGATATTAAGGGTACCTTCCAACCCAAATCATTCTGTGATTCTATTCTAAAATGCAATAAAACTCCTGTACTGTAATGTTAATACATAGGGGTCAAAACTGATCAAAAATAACAAAAAATTCTATCTAAGACTATATATTCTCATGAAGGCTTTATACTTGTTTATAATTATTTCATAGAGATGCAATTACCCCTCCAAGAAAAAGAGATCTTCTGAAAGTTTAAGTTCAAAAGAACCTAGTAAGGTTTAGACTAACAGAAAACACTTCTGAAAAGTAAAATAACCTGCATTAAGGGTAAGAAATATTCATTAAGTGTAAGAAAAAACATCTAATATACAGGATTTTTTTAACTAAACATTTACAAAATATTAAAAATTAAAAACTTATTGATCTGCTCTGTATCCTAATATTATCCTAGATCTCTATTTCCTTAACTATAATATGCATTCTCTTGTGACACACAAGTATTTTACAGATTTGGGGATTAATAATTACTATTAGACTAATTCAGAATTAATAGCTTAGAATATAAGATAGAAACTACAGTCCTATTTATCTGAGATTCATAACTGAATCCAAGGAAAATAAAGAATGCAACATGAACTCAGTCAACAACAGATACAAGATAATCACATTTTCTCAGTAAAAAAAATGTAGTTCTCAACAAACTAAAATATTCTTGCAAAATGTGAATGCTTTGGTCTGATAAAGGTGTCAGTATCTGAAATTTTATGACATATGCAGAGGAGGCATAGCATTTCATTTGGCAAGCTGGATCTAGATCTTTAGCAGATGTTAGTAAATTTTTCTCTACTTTTAATCTTAAAGAAAAGGAGGAAAAGTTAAATTTAATCCCATAACTGCAATTGTAACTATATATGCACCCTTACTCAAAATAGCATAAATTTAGATGTCCTGATCAGAGGCAACAGAAAAAAATAGGGAAACATGTTTAGCAGTGAGGAAACTTGGAGAATAAGTTGATAAAAAGGTAATTATGAAAGCAATATAAAAATTATCTTTGTAAATAAACTCTGTCTTAGGGATGGCTATAAAACTAAGTTTACTTGCTTCTTGTCATGTGGTGACAAACACACTAAAACACCAACTATACTCAAGAATAGAATAGAATATAAGGACACTTATGCTACATTTAAATTATATTTCAAAGAAAGTGATCATTTTTACAGGGCTAAATTAGGTAACTACATAACTGAAAATGAAAATAAATTCATTCTGGTAATATGTTATAAAAGAGTGACAGAAAAGAAATTTTCACAGGGGCTCTTTAATGGATGAAAGAGTCAAGAAATAATGTAACATTCATTCAAAAATGACATGCACTCTGGACATGAAACCCATTTACTTGGCACATATTCACAAGTTAAATTTTAACTTAGGCATCTGAACTGGAACTAAATTTGAACATTGATAAAATCCAAAGGTTTATTTCAAAAACCTCATTTTACCCAGGACCCACATAAAGTCATAGCAAACTGTTTTGAAGAAGTTCTGAAATATCTTTTATGATACTTTGTAGGTGACAGTTAAAGATGTAGATTCTACTTCAGGGATAAGCATGAGAACAGCTAGGTCTAAATATATCTAATGTAGCTCATGATAAAGATCTACATTTGGGCTGTTCCTTTAAGGTCTCCTTTGCAGTGATTGGAAGACAATACTTCAGAAATCACATATTTTGAATCCCTTTATTGATCCACAGACAAAGGGAGACTTGGATGATTACTTAAGATGATATCTGCATTATAAGATGACTAGAAAGAGATAAGAATACTGTTTAAAAATTAATGGGTTTGATGCTTGTAATGAGATGCTTGTTTTGAGAAAATGTGTACAAATGTCAAGGAACCTTCTTTCAATCTACATAATGGTAAATTTCAAATGTTCTTAATTTCAAAATGCTTAGATGAAAGTTCAGCTTAAAGACCCATTGACAGAAAGCCACTTTACTATTTCCAGCAGTGATTTTTCATGTCATGTGTACTACACTTTAAAAAGTGAAAAAAATGGAAATAATTTCTCAGTAGTTCAGAAGTTAACATTGTTTACATTCAACATTACAAAGACCAGTAAACCTGGGATATTTGTATTTATCTTACCATTAAGTCAGGATAATATTTAATCAGACTCTTATCCAGCAGTCTTTTCGGTATCTCTGCATTGTCCTACAAAACTCATGAAAAAAAAGAAGGGGAATAAAGTCACCTTGCTTCATGAAGTGTCATATCTGATGCTATCAGTCACTGTATTGTGCTAAGCAAGATGATTTTATGAGCTGGAGAAAACCCATGGCTCATAAACTCAGCAGAGGTGAGTGAGTTATGATAGTCGTTCAAATACGCTAATGAAATTCCTAAAACATCAGTATGGTACATTAGTCTTCCTAACATTTAGCTTTATTAAGCACACAGATCAATGGGAAGCTGTCTTGTATGCCAATTGTTTAGCTTCTTTAAAATCCATAAATTTTTAAACTGCTTTTCTGCCCATAGCAGAGGAGGAACTTTGGTGGTCAAATTTCAAACTGCAGATGAATCTAAGGATTTTGTAGGTGTACATGGAAGCTAAACCCAATCTGTCAATTCTAAGAAGTTGTCATTGTGAACGCATTTGTTCACTAATGGTAATCCTAACATTATCCCCACATAACGTTTATCTACAGCTCTTGACTTCCATTAAATTTGCAAGTGCTCATGTGTTCCAGAGTCGGTTTTGGAACTGCCTACACACATTTCTCATTTTTACCCTTGTGAAAGTGGAATATGATGTCATGGCACATATTGCCAAAGTAGTGACACTTTTATGATCAAAAAGTAGCAAAAATTTTTGAGAGATAGAAGTATGATTTTCTGAGAGAAATTTGAAATGAATCTTCGGTAAAAAAGCTCAAGAAATTCATCATATTATAAATAAATTAAATAGTATTTCTATTCTGAAAGTATCAAATGAAAATTTTAAACATGAATAATCTTTGTCATGGAAACATGGAACAATCAGAGAATTGTATAATGCTTTGTATTTTAATGTGAAGCAATTGGTTGAAAAAAGAAGCTAGGTCACTGTCCATCAAGGAACAAATTAGTTACTCAATAATGAAGAAAATGCTCACTCTGTATACTGGCTGTAAACAGTACACTATGCCAGTCTGCATTTTGCAACACAAAATATACTTCTCAATTTGATTCTTATATGCCTTTCTTTTTTTTCCTTGCTTTGTTCTTTTTGATTATTTATCCTGAGTAGTATAAAACCAACAATGGCAGCCACAAGGACAGCCCATAGAGGAGAGAAAACCGCTGTTTCCTTAGATGTATATAAAGAGCATGTAAAAATTCCCTGCTTCAGATGCCTACATCCTCTAATTTAAATTTGTATTAGCTGTTCTTAAATGAAGAATATTAAAAAGTTTAGTAAAATTCTGGAATTATGCAAGATCAGTAGTTTAAAAAAATTACCAAGTGACAAACCTGGAACAGTTGCCAGTGGTGGAAAATCATTGTTTTATTTTGTCTTGTATTTTTTTAATAATTCAGGAATAACCAGCTTTGGATATTATATAGTAATTGAGAGAGTCAACCAAATCTAACAATGGATAAAACAAAGACTTATGGATCATAAATGGTGCTAATTATACTAATAGTAAAAAATAGATGTAAAGAGAAGGGTCAGAAAAATTAGTCTGGATCACTTGGTAATTTCAATGTAAAGGATCACACTCCAATAAAAGTGCTGAAATTCAAAGAAATGCATTCAATAGGAATAAAAAAGGCAAAATTGGAAAGTAATGATTCTGAAAAAGATATAAAGATTATTGCAATTTGCTGAGAGTATCCATTGCAATGTTGGTGGAAAAGAATACTGAAAGACATGAAAAAGAGGATCATAAGAGTAAAAGGGGTGATATTATCTCTGCTCAGCTCAGTGAGACCAATATACAAAGTTTGCATCCATATATTTAAAAGATGGAAAATTGTAAAAGGTACAGAGAAGAGACATTTCCAAGAGCTGTAAAAAATGGCTCATGGTGGAAGATTTAGAGCACAGTCTGTTTGGTTGTTCAAAAAGATTAAGTGATTTGATTGCACTCATAAGTACTTATATGGGGGCAAAATGCCCATTGCTAACGGGCTTCAATCTGGCAGAAAAAGGGCTATCAAGGACTTATGCCTGGAAGCTGAAGCCAGATAAATTCCAATTAGAATTTAGGCACATCTTTTTAACTGCAAGGGCAATTAATCACAGAAACAAGCTACCAAGGGATGAAGTAGTTTTCTCTGTCTGTGGAAACCTTTAAATAAAGAATGGTTGCCTTTCTAAGAGATATACTTCAGTCAAACACAAGTTATTGTCTACTCAAATAAAAGTTATTGAGCTCAGAAGAGCTCAATAAAACTGGGTAAAGTTTAGAGTTTTATAATTGGAAAGGGCTAAGATTGATGATTTAATAGTGCTGTTTGACCTTACTCTGGAAGACTTTCTGGTGGATATCCTTAGTCATTTCTTTACCTCTCACAATTTGTTTACATATAAAAGTCTTGGGCCAGAAAACTCAATCAACTATGTGAAAACCCACATTTTGTCTTTTACACTTGCAGAATAGGTATAGTGTTTACTAATATGGAAGTTTGTTGGTTTTATTATATGAATAAAAAGTAATAAAGATAATATTTTGCAATTGTTTCCAAGTATATATGTATTTCAAATATATTGATAGCCTAAATTAATATTAATTTTAGCAGATCCACATACAGTTCAAGTATTGAAAAAAAAGTAAAATATTATAGAGCTCAAAGAATCATGGGGATACACGATTAACTTTACCAAAAATGAAAAGCACCACTTTGAAGTCAAATAGTGAAGTCAATGGAACTGATCGCAGTTAAGTATGTGTAAAAATCTTTGAAGGATCAGCATTTTAATCTTATGCCTGTAATAATTCAACACAATTTTGAATACATGTGGGAAATGGGCATACAGAGTAAAATGCTGTAATATTTAAACTACCACTTAAAATAAGATATATTTCTAATGGCATGGTGGTTGAGTAGAATATAGGTCCAGGCATCAGACAAGTAGGGATAGGGACAGTTGGGATGTGAGTGACAGTGCTGTGGATGATCTGAAGACTGATCCCACTGCAGTGTTGCTGGAGCAGATACTGGTGGCCCACGCTGTGGCTGAAATGGGTTTCTGGGCATTGGTCAGTGTGGGGGAGACTTAGGGGAGCTGGGCTGGACAAGGACAATCAGGGCTGGTGGTGCCTGGTTCAAAACACTCAGCAGTTTCATACACAGCCCCTCTGGCCCCTGAAAACAGGGCACAAAAACTTTAAGTACACCATCCACCTGCAAGTCCTTTGTTCCTGGGTGCCCTACCTCACTGAGAAACAGGTTAAGGTTTTTCTTGAACATTTTTCTTTGACAGTGGGCTTAGAGAAACCCTGTGCTTTACTGTTTATTTTTCCTTGTTAATTTCATCTGCATTGGAGTTTTGGCTTTCCTAGCTCCACACTGCACACTTGGGCAATGTCCATTTATTTTCACCATCCTCTCTTCCACCTTCTGTGTGCTTTTTTTTGCATTTGAGCTCAGTCAGGCAATCACTGTCCAGACCTTGCTGGCTTTCTGCCGTATTTTCCTGACCTTCTGCAAGGAACAGCTTGCTTTTGCACTATGAGAATCTTGTTTCCTGAAGATCAATTATCTGTCCTGGGCTCCTTTGACCCTCCAGAGCAATTTCCCACGGAACCTTTCCAAACAGATCCCTTGACAAGCCAAAATTTGCTCTCTTGAAGAATGCTTCTAATTCTGCTCCCTTTCTACTTCTCACTCCCCTCAGGGTACACCTTCTCCAATTCTCCAGCATTCACAACAGCCAGGTCTGCCATTAACCTTCACAACTCTGGCCTGCTTTGGGATCAGTAAATCTAGTGCCACACATCATCCTATTGGCTTGTTGAGCATGCAAGTCAATAAATTGGCTTTTGCATTCTTCAGAAAGCACCTGGGTTGCCTGTATTCAGACACATTGCCTTTGCAGTATGTACTGAAGTAGTTATTTTTCTCCATGAATAGAAATGCCTACAAGGTGTGAGAATTCCTTTGCTGTTTGTACAAAGCTTTCTAAACAGACACTATCCTACTGTTAAATATGAAAACTGGACATTTATTTAATGTAAACAAAAATGTAGAATTAAATGTTTGGTAAATACTAGCTTTTTCAGAAGATTATATGTCAGACCAAATAGTAAAAGTTGCTAAAAATTGTAGACTAATGAGGTGATATAAGCATCAGAGAATTAGTTTATAAAAATTTGAAACAGTCTAAATGAAAATTCTTATTTATCTAAAAGAATCTGAAGTTTTATTTGAAGTATAAATTAAAACACACACAATTCAAAGAAGTAAATTAAAAAATATTCTTTAAAGAACATGCAAATTAGGAAGATAATACCAAGAAAAAAATAACTATGTGAAGGCTTGCCATAACATGACACTATATCCTACTTTGAGATATATATTGAGAGAGAGAGAGAGGGAAGTACACAAACAGTAAGGTCCTTGATCTATGCTGTCCAATAATAATAATAATAAAAAAAACAACTTTACTTATTTCTGTGATCTGAAAATTATGACTTAGATTTTTATTCCAATTTGATTGTTGTATGGAGATGACAGTGTTTGCAACAATTATGTCATTTATTTTCCTGGACTTGCTTTGTAACATCAATTAATTTTATTCATTGATTAACCCAATATTTATGGCAATGTGAGAGCTAAATGAAAAAAAATAAAAGGGATTTGGAATTTTTTCATATATATGGGCCAATACTGTACTATAAATACATGGATACTATAAATACTTGTGATTCACATGGCAGGAATTATCTTCCTAGACCTAAACAAAGGTACAAAGGAAGACAGAGGCAATATGACAGACAAAATTGTCCTTGAAGGGGAGGAAACAAATACAGATAACATCCTCCTTCACAATAGTCTCATGCTGGTTTAAAGATCTAAAACTTCAAGAGTCTTTTGGTAAATGTCACTAAAGTGGTTCAAGAAATAAAATACATCATATATTGGCAAAGAAATATGTCAAAATTATTTTATGTTCAAATTGTTGTAAGACATTTCTAAAAACAGAAATATGATCAGAAAGTACAGCAGCAGCATTCTTATTTATTAAATATATTTTTAAATACTGAAAAATACATAGTGAAGTTTTGGGGATTTCTAAATCAGTCAATCCAGTTAGTAATTTAAATACATAAACATATAATACATATCAATAATACTCTAGATAAAAATGTAGCTTAAATACTGAACACGAATATAATTCTTTCCATTGGAAAAAGATTCCAAATAGCTAATATGTTTAAACAGATTCTTATTAACAACATCTTTCTCAAAATATCTTTGCTAAACTGATAAGAGTATTTTGAATAATGCATTCCACCTCTAGCTCTGAAAGGAAATTTACATCAGAAGGCACATATTGTCAGTCCTCACATCCAATTTAAAACCATTCTTATACTCATTTTGCAGAAAAGTAGTTGTTTATGTCAGAAAAGATGATACATGCATGCATGTGCAAACACACAGACATAGGTCTTTCCTCAGATGGAATGAAGGCTACATTGCATCTGCTTTTTATATCACAAACCACTATTCATATCTTTATTTCTAAATGAATTCTGAAAATAACTTTTAATATTAGGATGAATTGGACTTTTTTTTTATTCAACAACCTCTTGCATAGCAAAATAATGACAGTTTCATCAATGTTGAAAAATGTTTCCACAGCTATAAGTTCCATTGAATATTGAAGATACTAGAGATAAAATGTTCAAATACAAAAATAACTAAATTTTAAAAACTATGGAGGGTGGATAGAAAGGTGATTGTCACTAGTTGTATTACAGGATTGCTGCAGTTTAAATATCACTTCATTATTACAGTATTTTAAGTAAAATACAACATAATCTCTGTATCAAACTTTTTACAGTGTGTGAGAAAACTTACTGCAGCTGTTAGAAGAAGGCATTGAAAAAACATAAGAATTAAATTAAACATGTTCACAGTATATTTGAAGAATATAGATTTTTATGTGCCTATATCTCACTTATGACTCATTTTACTGGTTTACTGATATATGAATGATCAACTAATTGATTCTTACACTTTCCTTGTCAATTCAGGAAGTATGTGTGTGATCCTCTAGTACTACTCAAAACAGTAAAAATTCAAAATTAGATATTTTGCAGAGATTAAAAAAATTACTCTCTTTTTTAAATATTTTTTTTAAAAAACTAGCTAGAAGTATCTTACTGTGTCTTACTAGAACAATGCAATTTCTGAACCAAATTTTCAAAACCTTCTCTTTTAGCCTTTTTCTTTTGTTATTTTTCCTCCCAATCTTTAGAGCATAGTTATTCTTGTCCTTAGCAGATCTAGGTGAGTACTTTTTCCTGAATAATTAACTTCAGGACAATATAGTTTATTGCCAATGAAATCCCTTTGCCAATGTTAGTCATTAAATCCCTAGAGATATTTCTAAAATAGAGCAGATCAGAAGATGGTAGATTAGTTGGGAAATCTTAAGAACAGCAATCTCAAATATATTTGTAATGGATTATATGTTTGCTCATACACACTGCACATTAGCTATTAATTCTTCATTATTTTTTTCAGTTTTACAGTAATACTATTCAGAGAAAACTGTGAAAAAAAATTTGTATTTCTGAAGCAATAAAGCTGTTGGCCTGTGTGGCACCATGACTGAAATAAAGTACAAAGTAGCTGCTAATTGCTGACTCTTCACTGTTACTTTCAGTAGTTCCAAACATCCTCAAGAATGTTTGAGAAATACTCCAATGTATGCCAGGAGCTGACTGGGATATCTGATCATAGAAAATACATTTCTTCCAAAAGCGACTGAAAAACAATTAACTTATAATATGGAAAGTTGGTTTAAACCAAATTAAACCAAACTGAACGAAAGAAAGAGAAACAATAAACGGAATGTCCATGGTCACTGAAATATTTGTTGTTTTTCATGTGTGAAAGATTGGATTGTAAAGCTGTGGCCAGATGTATAAAAAAGTACTTATATCTAGGCCCAGAATTAAAATTATGTAGCCTGTACTTAAGTATTTGTAAATTTTGGATTGAGAAAACTGTGAGTCATAGTAAAAGCATAAACCATTCAATGATTCAATAAACGTATTTTGCTAAAATAAATACTTTATATGGCATCAAAATTAAATATGTTTGGTATCAAAATTATTAAAACCCAAAATTAATCATAGATTAATTTCGCACATAGATTCAATATGTGCAACTCCCTTTTACAATAAGTTGTCTTCTAACAAAGCAGAACAGAAAAGACTCCCAAAGAGTTTTATATTCAGTGCTTGTCCAATGAATCTTATACTACTTTAGACAGTCTGAAATGTGTTTTTTGGCAGTTGATAAACAAATGCTGACAATATTTTTTCATTTTGTCTTTTAACTTAAGATTAACTGAAAAGAAATTATTCATTTTGACATGCTTTAGGTTCATAGTTATAAATATTCTAAGTGACAACTGTTGCCCTGTTACTTAAGCATGTCTGCAAAAGTGGTATTTGAATAACTATTATTTTTGTGCAATTTGTCTTGTCTATTTAAAAATATTACAATAACTTTTGCAGCTGCTGCTAAGTTTCTGTGAAGGATTAGGTCATGTAATTGGGTTATGCTACCACAAAAGCAGTTAACTCTTTTAGCTGCAGAGGGAAGTGAGGGCAACAAAGGTCAACGAGGCCAAATTTTCTGGTTGTCCTGGAATCCAATTTCATGCTCAGATAGTACACAGCACAGCAGGATTGCCGAAGGGTAGCCTTTCTGTAGCCCAGGAAATATGATGTTTTGTCATTACTTGTAAAAAGCCTCAGGCTTTGAATTGACCTGGCAGTGCAGTCTCTCAGGATTCAGTTGCACTTGCCTTGTCCTGAGCTGAGGTTACCTTGCTTTCCTTGTGATAGTAATTGTCTCACAATCTGGTAATTATTGCTAAAATCTGCTTCAAATTATATAGCAGTAACAAATATCTGTTCCGTGTGAGGGGAATTGCTGGCACCACCATCATTAAATGTGGTGTTGAAGAGTGTGCATATAGGGTGACATCAGAAGTTCCAGTTTATGAAAACAGAACACAGTGGTCAAAAGCTGATCAATGCAGGAGTGTACCTATGTGAGCCACCTAAAACTAACTTCAGATAAAAAAAAGTAGAGAACAGAAAAACTGAAGCCCAAGGTAGAAGAACTCCTCACCATTAACAATACATTTCTTTTGGCAAAAAGCTCAGGACACTGATGGGTTGTTGTAGCCCCCCACTTCCTACTAAGAGGAATGTTACTCTTGCCCTTCATACCAAATGAGATGGAAGGGTAACATTACAGCAGAAGACAGGAATAACTTAATAGGGAGCTAATATTTATTAGCTGTTTGTGTTGAGTAAGTGCTCCCTCTCTTAATTTTAGCTTTTATTGAGTGAGCTTTACTGTTATTGCAATTTTAACTGTAACTCTTTCTTGCATTATTTTCAGAGTTCTGAAACATTATCAGGACATAAATTCTTAACCCATATATAACATGTATGATCTTTTGTCCTGAAGAAGACCTTCATGAGTGTTTCTCATCTCTATTCCATGACAAGGTTTTGGACGTCTTCTTCCTAGGACTGCGGTGATTCTCATAGCTCCCAGACATCAATTTTTGTATACTGCTGAAACTTGGTAATCTTGTTGACTTAAATTGTTATGTAACTTCTGAACTTAAAAAAAACCATAAACGTCAGGCAGTATCCAAGTAGGCATAAGGACATCATTACTACTTTGTGCAGAAGACAGCTTTAATTCAGTAAAAGTATAGTCCATTTACAAATTAAATGGAACCCAAATTAAAAACTAATTAAAGACTTTTAGTTGAAGGATTCAATAAGAGTAATGCAATTTTCTTTTTTCTCTAGGAAATGTACTCTAGTGATAATCAAGATACACTTTACCATAAAATTGGTTTTTGTAAAGCATATCTTGCTTTTTATCTGGTATGAGTACAGTCCAGTAGTGGCTTTTTCTACACAGAAGGGAACAAATTAGCATGTCCTTCTCCACTGACTGATTAAAAAAAGAAACAAACCCCAATATTAATATCTCAGAGTGAGAACATTTCTACTTGGTCACATTCTTAACTGCTGTAAATTGAGTTAGTTTCAGAATCAATTAGTTATACCACCAGTCTCTAATATATATCATGGGTAATTTTGTAAGCTATATATGTGTAAAACCCAGAAACTTTTCAAAACTGTGTTTACAGGGTTATTTGGTCTAATATAAACAGATAGTCCAATTAATCAAAAAGTTATTAATCACTCCTTTCTATGCCTGTGTAAACAAAAAAAAATTTTAATAAAGCTTATATTTGTTTAGCATTTTCTAAATAAGGGCTTTAAAGGCTGTTTGTTTTAGTTATAATATCACAATGTTTAAATAAGAACAAATTAATTTCCATAGGCTAAGTAATTTTAGTTCTGTGTTTTTTAGAGTAATAGTCGCTTGCTTATACTGTCGAGTAATGCACCAGTTTGTTTGCCACAAAAGAGCATATCCTTATTGGGTACACAAAGCGAGGCAGCTACTCTGCTCATAAGTTCTCTTCCCATTGTTCTGTGGACTTGGCATTGTTCCAGTCTCCCCCAGGAAAAAGTAGATTTCATCATTCAAAGAATAATAAAACCTCAATATAAATACTTCCTTGTCCCAGCTAACTTCAACACTCAAAATTATGCAAAGATGATGGTATACAAAAACCCTTTACCAGCCACATTGAATTCTTCGATTCAACTGTTGTAATCTGAATATCTTTTCTTCATACAGTCTTCTACAGGGTAGAGAAAGACTCTTTACATTCTTGAATAAATAAAACACAAAAATTTGTGTGCAATAACTAGCCTACAGAATTGAATTGGTATTCATCTCATCTAACTTCAACTAATTAAAAGTTCAATGCATCATCTAAATTATTTTAATATCCCTTATAAATTAATGTGAATTAAGAATGTTCAAAAGGTTACTTACTGTACATAAGCCATCTGAGGATACTCTGGGGGTGACTATCCCTTTTTACTGTCCCTAGAGATAAAGCAAGGACAGAACTTTCATCTTTTTGATTAATAAGACTGGACTACATGCCTTTTATTTTAACACACTATCAGATAATGAGATTTGGATACACTGTCAGCTGAGTGAAAGAAAACAAAAAGGCTCGTCTCAAAAAGTGTAATTTTTCCAAGGCAAAATAAAACAAAGATCACCCAGAATTTCTTCCATTAGATGGAGGTAAAACTCGTGTCCGAAGGAGATGTTGGAATGGTCCTCACTGGAAGATTGTTTTACATCTGAGGGTTCATGACCCACATAACAGGCGTGTGCTGTCCTTTGCTGTGCTGAGCTGGATGTACAGCCTGGCCTTCAGGACCTTGCTGTACTGAGCTAATGCCTGGTCTGCAGAATAAAACTGGCCAGTAACAGAGGAGTTGCAGGCAGCACAGCTATGTTACCTCTGTGGCCTTGCCTTTACCTCGTAATGCAGCAAGAAGTTCTCATGCAAACATCCCTTCTGTTTGATAGTAAAAATGATAAATAGCACCATTTTCTTGGAAGAAAATTCTGTGACAGCTTGAAGAACCAAAAGGAAGTAACCCTTCCACAAATGGGATCTTCGTGGTGTGCTGCCTGTGGATTGGAGATGTTCAGTGATGCACTTCTCAAGGTTCTCACCACTGAAACAGGTAAGTGATTTGCTATATTATTCTCTCTTCCTTTATAATGATAGCTCTAATAAATACCATTTGAAGTGAGATTTTACAAAGTCTAAGTGTCTTTCTTATTATCATTTCATTATCATAAACTCCCAGCTTTATGGTGTAAAATAGATATCAAAAGTTTTTTGTATAAACACAGAGAAAAAGATATCGTCTAAAAATTTAGAAATGTTCAAGAAAGTATTCAAGACATTTTTATTTCCTAGAAACAAAAAGTTCTTATAATATATCTTACCACTGCATTGTCTGAATATTTTTCAAGTTGTTTGTTAAGTAGGATATATAAAAAAAACTAACAAACCGTTCTTTGTTCCGTGTAAGAAAGAAAAATTGCTCTGCAGATTAATTTTTTTCAATATGTGCAGTTTTCTATCTGCATAAAAAGGTTATCTTTATGAAAGGATGCCAAAACAGGGATCTTCATATCTGCTGAGGTTTCTGGCAGCTTTCTGACTCCCTGCAGAGGCTCTCTCTCATCATCTGCACAAAGAATTACCCTTCTGGATAAAAAAAAAATTCTGTTGACTCAAGAAGCAATGCTGACTGCTCTGATTATCTATTGAGACACTTAGCTTGCTATTTTGAGTACTGTTTGATCTGTTAATTGAACATAGAACATTATATTTGATGTATATGTAATACCATCCACTGCTGAGAATTGCATTTGTAAGGGTTTTCAATGACCTGATGGCTTCATTCTCAAATGCAGTCAGTGGTTTTATTCATACTGCAGGGAAAAAATACACATGCAACCAAATTAACACACATACAAACAAAACAGTGTCATTTGTCTCTCAAATCTGCTCAGTGAACTGGTGACAGTGGAGGATAAACATGGGAGTCCTCTGTGAGAAAATTACATTTTCTGGTGTAAATACCTGGCCTGTTCTGTGTCGCAGCTATGGCCCTTTTTAGGGCAAAAAAGTAAAGAATATTGTAGGAGGTAGAGTAATAAGTGAAATGAAGTATAAAATTGCTCAGTATGTTGGCTATAAAGCCTTTAATGCTAATCCTATTATTTCTCTGCTCCAGTTGTTAAAAATTTGAGATTTATTTAGCTCATTATCAGAGTTTAGAGTTGCTTTCGCTAAAATTGAAGACATTAAAATTTTACTAGCACAAATACTGAATTTTCTTAGGGCTTTCTGTCTATTCAATGGGAAGATAATTTCAGTTGATAATTAGATAATGTCTGTTGAATTTTCAACCTTAATTGCTGAGCTAGTCTTGTTTTAGCCTGCTTTATAAGTAGATATTTAGGCACTGATTATCTCAATTTAAACACATAAATTTCTGACCATTTTTGTCCTTATTTTCAGGAGATGCCATGACTATTCTAGAGAGAGGCAAAATATAAATTAATTTAGGCCATCTCTTCTTTAACTGCACAATTTTCTCAACCTTCTGTGAAAGTAGTTTTTAACGTCAGATTTAGAACAAAACAGGAGCTGATAGAAGAGCATGTATAGTTGCCATCTCTAAAAGTTTTACCCAAGGGCAAATGGGTTTGCATGGTTCTAAATTGGTTGGATTAATGCATAGACTGAAGAAGGAGAGTAGGCCTTAGCAAATGGAAAACCAGATCTTAGATACTTGTTGAGACCACAAGTCAGTGATCTCTGATAAGAGATAAAGAATGGTGGAAAGCTAAAGACTAGCACAGAGAACCTCATTTATTTATTATATTTCATTGAATAGTGGAAACTGCCAGGAAAAAAAGAAAATAATTGTTGCCAAGCCAGAGTGCTCATCTTAGATACACCTCAACTCATGGCACCTGAAAACAACAGGTATTTGAGGCTTTTATTACAGCATGCTTGAATATATTGCTCAAATAAAAATCTCACTCTGATATTTTATAAATGAACTAAACTTATCTGAGTAGAGCTGTAATTATAAGTTGAAATATGACCTGTCAAAAGATAAAATTAAACCAAAATTTTACTGTGTAGTTGCTAAATTGTAATTATAGTATTAAACTGACAATGTAATTTAAAGTTTTTAACAGTTAAATTCCTCTAGATGATGATGATGATGTTTTTATTACTATTGCTATTATTATTTATTATAGTTTTTATTGTTATTTTGGTTTATGTTTTATGCTTTCCTATCACATTCAGTTTTTCTAAAGAGAAAGAAATGCCACAGCTTTAATTCAACCCTTCCATAATATACTGAGTTTAACGACTTTTTGAATTTGAGAGGTTGTACATTAGAGGAAGATTCACCTCAAAGGTAGGTTCCTGCCAAAATATACATGCATACTATTACATATGATTGAACTATATTTTTATACAAATGTGCACAGAAAAAATGCACAATAGAGATCAATTTTTTTTTTCACTATCATATTTTAGTTTGAAATGATGTAGCAGAGCTTCTAGAAATGTATATTTATCATAATTATTTAAAGAAGAAGGTGCTGACTTAAAACAGTGAAGCAAACAATTCACTTTGAGGAGCGAGTTACTTTTTTTCTAGTACAAATTTTGAGGACTTTATCGATACCAGAAAAGAGGCAGCATATTATTTTCTTATTGTTATTATCTCTAAATTGATTAAATTGCTGCTGAATAGAGTGAAATGTACAAGCTTTGAAACTGAACATTTTAAGTAGACTTTTATGCAGTGTTGAAACTAGAACACTAAAATTAACAAGGCAACTGCTTCTATCCATAAATTTTATACCAAGCTTTGTTATTTTGTTTATTTGCTGTTGATAAAAGTTGATAAACTATTGAACAATTTTCTTCAGGACAATTACTAAAAGTGGAAAACATTTTGGGGGGAGGGGTGGACTGAGAGGCAGAAAGAGAGAGAGAAATACATGAGGAAAAGGAGATGCAAATTCCTTTCATGCAATGTTTATCCTTCCTGATTTTTTTTTTTTTATTCTCTAGAAATGCTGAGGTGGGTTGACCCTAGCTAGCAATTAAGTGCCCACCAGCTGCTCATTTTGTCACATTCCTCTTAAGAGGATGCTGGACAGAATGGGAACAATGAAAACAAAAAAAACTCTTGTAGGTCAAGATAAATTCGATTTAATAAATGGAAGAAGGGGAAAAACACCCCAAAAAACCAGCAAAAAAAACCCCAAAGAGGTGAAACAAAATCAGTCTGTCACCACCTTTTATGAACAGACCATTGCTAGGCCAGTCTTGGAATAAAGCCTGACTGGGAAATGCTCTGGGCCAGCCCTTCCACATTTTTATTGCTGAGCATGACACTATACAGTAGAGAATATCCCTTTGGTCAGCTGGGTCAGCTCTTTTGGCCATCTTCCCTCCCAGTAACTTGCCCACCCCTGGCCTCCTTCTTGGCAGGTAGAGTGAGGAAGTCTTTGATGTTGTGCAGTGTTCAGCAATAACTAAAAGACTGATCTCTTATCAACACTGATGTAGTCACAAATCTGAGCCAGAGATGCATATGGCTGCTATGAATAAAATTTATTGTCACAAAGCAATACCCAGTACAAAGGCTCATGTTGACTAACACAATGGCAGCAGCTTGACATCACATAAAAATAAAATAAAATGGAGGAATACTGGTGAGATTGGCTGATAACAGGCAGTTAATAGAAGCAGTGTTACAGAAATCTATAAAAAGTGAGGTAAAATATTTATTCAGGGCATGGGAAATATAGCAATGATTATTGGTCTCATGAAACAAAGCACAGAAGGAAAAAAAAAAACTAAAAAAAAACAAACAACAATGCTTAGTTTGTGTGTTCCAAGAAGCAAGTTGTTGATTTTCTGCATAGTTTGCTTTAGACAGGACCAGATGAGAATTTTTTACTTAATTACATTTTTCAAGCCATCTGTTTGCTTTCTAAAGCAAATATGTGTCTGGATATTACAAGGATTATTGACAAAGCTACACTTAGAAGGACCTTCAAGACATTATTGTCATTGCACCACTGCTTTTTCACACAAGTAACTACAGAATCAGTAGGTGATATCAATTTAACATAGCATTTAAGTCAGATAATCAAAACCAAATCAAATTACCTTTTACAGAGCGAAATAGACACTTCCTGAGGGCAACTCATCTAATCTTAGTTGCATACTACAGGATGTATCAAATGAACCTCTCCCTGAAGACGCAGATAGTAATTGTTCTTTGCTCTTCTCCAGGCAGAGTGACTTAGACTACAACTTGGAACTGATTGGTGATAGGTGTTTACATAAGTTATAGCTCATCCTACTTCATATAGAAATTCATATGCAAATTCTTAGTTAACTGAAATATCAAAATTGATCAAAGATAATAATATACTTGTCACTTGCAAATCAGCACAGCTCTGTTGCCTCAAAAGGGAGCTATGTTGACTAAATTAAATACAGACATCTAAATCTTGGAGATATAAGTTATGTGAAATGATTTACATCATATACTTTTAAAGTCAGAAGGATTAATGTGTCATTTCTCATTTTGGGGGCTTCAATGAACAGCTATTACATGTACTACAGGCCTCATTTTCAGACCTGACTGTGACACATATAAGAATTCAATTGTATTCTCACTTGTTGCAAATTCCATGGATTCTTTAATTTATTCATGTAGCAGTTAATTTGCCATTGAAGACTGACAGACATGCCAAGTTGAGCAAAATTATAATTTACTTTCCCACTATGAAGCTCTCTGCAAGGCTAAACAAATGCTTATTTAAAGGTTTGTGTAGGGGCTTGTGCTAGTAGATGGGATTTGCTTATTTCCTCAAGAAGAGCTACAGGGAAAAATTTTAAATTTTGTAGTCAAAAGAATAGTTTTTCCTTCAGCTCTGTAGCCTGGGACTGTGTGCACTATTTGTACTGATTCATATACAGTTATTTAGGGACTTTTCAAATATTTTTTGAAGTTCTGGACCAAGAAATGAATATGTGTGCCTCATGAATTTTTTAAGCAGATCAATGCATTTCAACAAGATGTCACAGAAAACCCACAATGATTCCAAAGTGAAGATCATTCTGCATGGGGTTATTCTGATTCCACAAGACACAAATGAATTTACTAAGAGTTGCTGGCTTTGAAGATTCTCAGCTGATTTACCATTTCAGTTGGAAATCGAGGCATGTAAACATAAATTAAAACACTGCATGATTTATTTTTCTGTGTTTTCCAGGTTTAAAAATGAAAGCCTCCAGTACAAGGAAAGGTTTCAGTAAAATTATAAAAGATGCTATAATCCAGAAAAAAAATTCACTACGTAGCATCTTGGGTTTTGTGTATTTCATTAGATTGTTGTATAATATTACTATCTTCATATACACAGTATTTCATTTTATCATGCAGTGAAATTAATATGCAAATATTGATACTTTTTCTGATTGATACAGAGGGTTATAAATATTTTAGCTAATATAAACTTTGTGAAAGGTTTTAATGGAAACAGCTATTTCAGAAATAATAAAAGTGTATGTAAATTTTGCCAGTAATGTTCATGAAGTGTAGAACTGCATCAAAACTATTTATCTATAAATGCAAATAAGTTTGAAGATTTGATAACACATATTAAAATGCAAATAACATTTTAAAGTCATTTTTGAAGGTGAAGGTTTGAATTTTCATCTTTCTCCTTCTCTCTCTCCCTTTTTTGTCTCACTCTTGGTAGAGCAGAAGAGAAATGATTCATTTTTTCATGGTGACTTCCTTGGAAAGCATTATTACTCACTGGTGTACAGCTTCAGTACATGACTGTCTTAGTGAAGGCATTTCCATCACAGTGTTCTCTCCTTGAAGAGTGACTACCATAGAATATTATTGATTTGCTTAGTGTATGATGATTCAGAGGTTAGACAGCTCAGAGTACAGCTGTTTTAGAAACTTTATGTCAAATAAACTCAAATACGATTCTGTAGCTGAAAAGCTCAGGCATTTTCTGCCCCCTAGTGAAAGTACAATCTTTAAGTTTTGTATTTCATTTGTATAGAAGTTATTTCTTTTTGATCACAAACCAATGAAATACAAATCAAGAAAAAGGAACAAATTTTGCAATTGTCACATATAATATAAAGGCTTCTTAAAAAAAAAAAAATGTCAAAAATAATGCACAGGCACAGCCTTGTTTTGCATGCTTTAAGTAAATTTAAAAAATATAGCATAAAAAAAAAGCCTTTTTTTTTTTTTTGATCCTTCAGCCCAGTGTTTGATAACAGAAGACAAATATTTTCATGATTTCATCATGAAATGTCATTTCTCTTTTGTATTTCATAGAAGCTTCCCAGAGAGAACCAATAATTTGACTGGAGAGCAGTTTATCCATTAATATCCACACCTAGGATAGGAAGGAATCCAAAAGTCAAGGAAAACCTTTCTGATTCAGAGGCAAGTTGTGTTTCACACCAGCTGGGTAAGTTTTGTGCTGTCAATTCCAGCTTCATGGGAGTGATGCTGAATCAGGGGCAGCCACCATCTGTATCGTTATGGTTTGAGCTATAGCACACGGCAAGGACAAGGCCAATGCAAATGCAGGAGTTTGCACCTGCAGCTCAGTGCAGGCACCGCAGTTTCTGCGTCAGTGTCTCTCTTGCTTTAGGAACCCATCCACCAGATTTACTTTCTTAGCAGGCTGGCCAGAAGCACCTGGGATAGAAGCACCTTGAGAAAGTAGAGAAACCGCAAAACTGGGAGGAAAGAATCTGCTTAGGGTTTAGGTTAAGGAAGTCAAAAAGCTCTTGGAACTCCTCCTCATTCAGTCTAAAATGCCTATTCCTAGTCATGCAAAAAAAGAGACAGAATTCATTATCTTCCATATGCCAGCTAAGTGCTGAAACTTTTGTTCTTTTAACAGTCCATGATTTTGTTTTACAAAGTGTATTTTGCTTGTAGCACAATTCCAAAATTTTTAATGCGATAATTTTTATTTTTTTTTGGAAATGGAATTTTTGTTTTCAAGCCAACCCATATTATCATGACAATGTAGATGTTAAAATGAAGTGAAAGCAAAATATTCAAAACTTTAAGTTTAGAATGTTTGTCACTGTATTTCAAAACCTCCTTAGCATTCAGATTATTAAAGCCTTTGCTTCTGCAATATATTTTCTGTGACTTGGTCACACAATTATAATTATCCAAAAATAGACAGTAATACATAAAGGTGATAGATCTCTGCAAGTTTTTACAAGGCAAACAGCGGAGTTCTGTAAAACTTCAATTCAAAAAGATCAACAAGGCAAACAGACCAATTCAGAGCCACACAAATCACCAGTTCTTGCTATCATGCTGCTTGTTCTAGGAGCAAGAGATTAATATAAACCTAAGCCTTTTTGTTACAGTGATAAACAATAGTAAACTCTTCACCTCCTTTCATTACTATTGTAGTGATGCCAGTTTTGGTCCCAGAGCAAGCTATGGAAGTATAGGGAGGACTGATGAGAGACCTGTGAGACTGGAATGCTGATGATGCTGATGGCTCAAAACAATCAAAAAGCAAGCTGATGATGTGCTCTGCTCCAGGTTCAGATGCTGTGGAGGTGGTGCTACCACCTCAAGCTGCAGCTTGGTGCTGAATAAGATAAGGAAAGAGGCATATGCTGGGAGATGAGGTAATGTTTTTTATCATTCCTAAATCCTTGCACAAATGTCTCAGCGGGAAAACTCCCCTCCGGGAAAACACTGCGGCATTTGCCATAGCCTATTCACCTCTTCTCATGGGCCATAATTGTCTCAACTGCCATGACATGAGAGGCAGCTGTAAAGTCTTAAATCATCAAAGATTCCTGAAGCATCCTGTGATCCACATCCTTACATCATGCAGTGTGAAACTCCATGCCCTGGGGGAGGTACCTGGGGATTCCCACCTGAACCTGATCTCTATCACAGTATTTCTGATATTGTCATCACAGATATTAAACACAAAAGTAAACAAAAAAGCCAGTACCACATAAAATGTAATAAACATTCACAAATCTCTTCAATAATTTTTAAGAGATTCAATAATCTCTTAAAAATGTAATTTCCATTGTCATTCGTGGTAGTGCCAGTAAAGGGCCATTGGATTATACCAGTCCTTTGTACGGGGAACCAAAAATCTGCCAGGTTGCTGTAAAATACCTGGACTTTCATTTTATTTTACGCTGTCCTCAGAGAGAAATATTAATGTAATTTTAAAAAAAAGCTTTTTCTGTAAGCATTTTTAAAACACTGTTGCAATGCTAAACTGTTAAAAGTGTTTAGTAAAATTCCCACAGATCTCAGTGAAAAACAGTAAACACCTTAAAATGATAGTGTAATGTGTTTGCAGATCATAGAGAAGATTTCAGGCTATTAGGTACCTGTAATAGCTATTATATTTTTCCAAGCTTTATTTTAGAATATCTTTTCACAATGTACTAAGGTTTTCTTTCCCTGCTTCTTCTTAAAGAAGGATTTTTTTTTTAAGTGAAAAGCAAGAGAAACCCAACTGTAAAGTAGCAGATAATTCTCATCAATTCTGTTAAAATTGTAGCCATATATTGGTTTAGAATATATAAATTTCTCTTGTATATGGATTTGCCCCTAATACATACATTGTCAGAGGAGCAGGTTCTGACTGAGCCTTCTGAATAAAATGCATCAGTCCCTAAACAGTGCCTCAGCAATAAGGATTTATCTGTGCCACAGAAGTCTTGGTGACTTCTAAGTACTTAAGTCAACAAATGTTTTGAAATAGCATGGATTTTTTTCACTTCAGACTTTCTCTGTATTCACAAAAAAAGTCCAAACCGAATAAAAAGCTTAAGGGGAAGGGGACGGGAAGAGATAAAGAAATGGGATAATGAGGAAGTCTCTTTTTTTTAAAAATCTATATCTTGGAGTACACTTTTTTGATTCCCCTTTGTATTATCCCTTGCTGGAGATTATAGAAGGGATTCTCTTCCTCACTGTGTACTACCAATGAAATACGGTTTCTGTTGCTTTGGGCAACGTAATGAATAATAACTTAATACAAATAAAATGGTACTGAAATAAAAGAGAACACAGTACGGACCTAGGATGCAAGAACTACTGATTATTCTAAGGATAGATTTCTGCTGTTTTTCAATCTATTATTTTATTTCACTGTTCTTGTTCTATTCCTACAGTGTATATATCAGTCCTTAAATGGAATTTTTTAATTTATTTCTCAGCAAGACTAAACTCATCTAGTGTGTGTTAGAAATGTCATCTTAAACACAGACTGAATACTGTTAACCAGTGGGAATGCTTCAATTTTGTGTTTGCTCTGTAAATGAAAATTAATGAAATCGTGTCCATTTCTTTCAAATAACAAACTAAAAATGCTACATTCAGATTAAGAACCAGTGCAGATGGGAACATCTCTCAATCTCTTGTGAAAATGACTCTTCACTTCAGTGCATAGCCAAATGCATAAATTTAAGGGGGGAACAGGAGGGAGTGAAATTGAGCTTCAGCATCTCCTTTCCAGAGACTCTGCCTTCATCTACTTCCTTGTCCTTTGCTTTCTAGACTAAAGACTGTATCTCTCTATTTCAGCCTTCTCCTTCATAGTTCAGAATAGGATATGTTTTCATGACACATGATCACTGCAGAATAGTTCAAAGAAATTAAAATCCCCATTGTTACTTTGAGTGCAGTTTACTTCCTTGCCCCTGAAACATTCAGGACAAAGCAAAAGTGAATTGACATTGTATTAACCCTTGCTTACTCTCTCAGAAAGACTGTAATAACCAAACCACAAGAAAGACATACTTTTCCAAGGTAATTAAGATCCTTATTTCTAAAAATAAGAAAAAAACCCCATAAGTTTAAAAAATATAAGGTACCAAAATTTAGAGCTATAAAAAAATATGTATGTTCAGGTATTTTTCTGAGTTTTGTAGTATTGGTTTGTAAAGTGGTCCTAGATTATCCTATTGCATCCTTGAATCCTGCAAGTCTACAGTACATTTATCTTTTTACTTTTCGTAAGACACATAGAAAAAGTGAAGATATTACCTTCTCATCCATACAGAGATACTTTTCAGGTAGGTATCTTTCCCTTAAGTACCCATCAAAGTTTGCAAAGTACTTTATATATATATAAATATACAAAATAAAAATTCGCTTAGTCTATCTAGCTGCAGTGTCTACGTGACATTCCTTGGAGGTTATTTTCTGATGGGATATATTTCTGTTAGGGTAAAATGTAGAACTATCCATATGCAGACAAAACAGGATAGCTGTGGCCATTCCATCTTTGCCTGAACAAAACAGAGGCTCAGCAGTAGCACTGAATATACCCAGAGAAAGGCTCCTTGTGGTATTTTAGTTTCTCCCAAAAGAAGAGAAACTGCTCTAGCTGGACAGGGTATTGGGATGTGGGGCTGGCATGCAGGGCAGTGGCCAAGGTAAAAAGCAAAGGTCACAAAATGTGCTTAATTTCCCTGCAGCAGTTCCAGCTGAATTACCAGTTTATATGACAAATTCAAAATGGCAGACTTCATATAGCAAAGTTTTATGTCACTTTTGATACAGATTACTTGGATTTAAAGTGACAATACAAGATACAGGAGATAATAAAACTGACAAAATGTATTACTGAAACACACTGAAAGCACCTATGTTAGTAACTTAAATTTCACTTCTATGAAATCAATAGGCAAACTACCAGAGAAATAAAGAGGAGAAAAATCTTTAATGCTTTAAGTTAAATGCTACTTTGGATGGGGAAATAGTGATAAAGTGCCTTTCATGTTTCTCCTTCCCTCACAACCAAAATCTGCATGACTCCAATACACCAGAAAAACAGTTTAGAGAAATAACTAATCTGATCACATCTGGAAAAAAACACAATGTTTTAAGTAGTCCTCTAAATCTCTATTGTTTTGTGAGGTAAGGAGAAAAAGAAGAAAATATTCTGTTGTTATGCATGACTCATGATTCTCAAAACCGGAGAAGTGATTCAAAGTATTTCTGGATCCTCACTTTTAAAAGACTGACTTGATTAAATGAAATTTTGCTTTTGGTTTTATTCTTATGGAGCAAGTAAAATAATTATATTCATAATTAAAGTCATATTTCCTTCAAAGAATAGTCATTCTCAGCATTGATGGTTCTTCTGGCTATTTCAGAGACAATTAAAAAAATCCCTCCCCCTTCCTGCTCTACATTTAATCTTCCTGTTTCACAATGAGGTATTGCACTGAGGTATCATGGGGAAACAAGCTCGGTGTAAGTGGTAACAAGATTATACGATATTTTTCCTAATTCCAATTATATAGAAACTTCAACAATCAATCATGGGTTTCTACTTAAATGAAAAAAAGAAAATAAACAAAAAAAAATATTAAAGACTACTACTTCTTTTTTTGGTAAGGTGAATTTAAAGAATGTAAAATTACTGAATTTAGTAATTTTGAAGATTAGCTTAAAAGTATTTATGTTCACATCCAGAAACTAGCATTTGTTCTTAAGTTCCGAGAAGGGACATGAACCTCTCTGGAGTTAATCTAAATATTTACACACCACTGACATTTGCAGACACATTTTTTTTAACTACAGTGATACTTTGTCACATTTTCACATAGCAAATTCCTTGTGGATTATCATTCTACAGAGATTTATTTATTTTGCTGTTGAATAGCAAAAGAGATAAATACTGCTGGAAAAATGAAAATCTGAAATGTTATTATATAAGGGATTGAGTAAGTATGTAGTAATCTGCTTGGATCTGTTTGTCAGCTTCGAATTAACAAAATATTTAGGAACAGCAACTCAGCCTTCCTGTGCCTTTAAACAAAAACAAAAAAATCCAAATGGAATGTCAGGAAATAGCAAAGATTGCTGGCTGTTTCTTGGGCAGTAAATGTTTTCCTACTGCACCTCAGAGAAAGAGGGAATGGTAAGCATTTGAATGTTGAGATGTTGTCTTGGTTCCAGGTAGGACTGGGTTAATTTTTGTAGCAGCCAGGATGGGCTATGCTCAGGACACAAAGATTTTTCTGTACCAAACCACAGCTTTGCTGGGAACAGGGTGAAGGGGCTCCTTCTGGTAAGGTAATGCTGGTTCAGAACAACCACATGTGAACTGTTTGACTAGCTTGTGCACTTTGTTATTAATGTTGTTGATGCTACTCATTGCGTTCTCATCTCATCACTGTTTCCAGTAAATTGTTCTTTTCTCACCCCATGAGTTTTATCTTTTGTGCATCCAATTCTTCTCTCCAGCCACCTGTAGGGGAAGGGGGAGCAACTGAGCAGCCCATGATTTGGAGAGCTTCAGTGGGAGAGCTGAATTGATCAGCACCGTTCCTAAACCATGACAGATGTGAAAGCTACAATGAAGGCATGTCAGGAAAACTGTAATTTCTAATTAGAAGGGTTAGCATGTTATGTAAACTGCAGATGAAGTAGATGAATTAGTGTCAGGTGCATGCATCAGAATGTTTTTAATTTTTAACTGAATTCTGTAAACCCACATTTATCTGCTTGTTTAGATGTTTTTTTAAAAAGGGTGCATCATTGTAATAATTTTCTCTGGTTTCTACATTCATTGGTGAAGCCAACATGAGAGAACACTTCACTAAGTACCATATTTGTCAGAAATAGGTTGATGAATTATTCAGAGCCTTAATCCCCATTTGTAAATTTTTGTAAATTATGAGATTGTACCATATTAAACCTTTAAAAACAGCAATTTGTGCCTGCAGGATGACATAGATTTGGTATTAAAAGTTTTCTGACTGTTACTTCCTTTTCCCTGCTCATCTTTTTTTTTTAAACAACTTTATTTGCTTCGTGTATTGTAATAAATTCCAGATGGGATCTTTTTTCTCCCTGGGAAAATTCTTCTGTTTTACTTCTAAAGGTGACTCAAGATCCCCTCCCTGGTATTAAAATATTTTTTTTCTTCACAGAAACCTGCAAGCCGCTAGTGAAGTCCCCGTTCTAACGTTTAATACAAAAAATTCTCACAGTTGAGCATGTTGTTTTAATCATAGTGGAGTGTAATTTCTCCCAACCCCAACAGTCATCAAAAGACAACTAGGCAGGTTTCTTCCTTAACCCTGTTTTTCCTTCTAACAAAATATTCAAAGTACAAATTGCATGCACATAACTGTGTGCACCCATAATGATATATATATATATACACACACACACATATATATATATACATATATATATATGTACTGTATAATTATGAGTTGATCAGTTTTACTGCTTATCCTTATAAATATCTTACCAACTGTGTGGCATGGAGAAAAGGGAAAAAACTTAAAGGCTAAATAAAAGAAAGACAAATGCCATAGCCTAAAATCAAGCAAATTCTTTGGCTGTGTTGTCTAAGATGAATTCTCAGCATTTAGAAATCTAGAAATGAAATATCTTCACATTCTTTCTGATATTATAAGGGATAGCAATATACTGTTGTTTAAGAGGAAACTTCTTGAAGAGACAGTTGTTCTTTTGTTCTTTTCTTACAGACTTCTGTAAAAAATCACTAGTTTTGACATATGTTGATATTGCAGAATGCTGCAGAGGCATTTGAGCTAAATTTCTGCAGAACAGTTAAGTTTGCTTACTCAGAGACCTTTGTTGCTTTATCTAACATCACTCACTGGTTTAGGTGCCAAACCTAGCAGGTTAGGAGTTAGACTGGATAACCATTTATTAATTCATTGGAGTCTTTAATTTTCCTTTCCACAACAGATTAGATTCTTGAGACAGAGCTGCTGATTTTGACAACCGATAGTCTAAAAGAGACAGTCTGTGCTGATGATTAGGGGTTTAAAAAACCTTTTAAGGCTTCAGTTTTATAGGGATGATGGAGGGCATAAACACAGTGCTGTTATCTGAGCTACTTTTCCTTAAAGATTGACTTCTCAGTCTACATTTTTCAAGCCAGATGCCTGAAGGCACAGGTAGGCAGACCTTCGCCTGCACCACCAAATGTAAATGCCTATGATTTGTTCAGTCTGATGGTAACTTAACACTGGCTGCTGTTGTCACAGGCAACATTAATCTTTGGAGTGTTTCTGGAAAGCCAGAAAAAGTGGAAAGGTTTCCTGTATTCATCTACCATCAAACTCTTCCAGTTGCACCCCATTCAAGAGAAGCCCAGACCCCTGACAAGTGACCATTTTCTGTGTGTTGGAAACTAGACCAAGGGACATGGTCTCTCCAGTAAATTTCTTCAGTAGAAACCAAATTACCACATAGAAAAGAACCTGTTTTTCTTTTCCAGGTCTTTGAAAGATTACTGTTTGCTTTTGCTTTCCTGGAAAAAAACGGAAAAAACCAAACCAAAAACAAATAAATAAAATAATAAAGAAAAACCACCTCTAAAGTTAAGATCTTCAAATCATGAGTAAAATATGTCAGATTTTACCATGTGCTTTGTTTCCTGAAAAAAGGAAAATCATCTTCCCTTGCACAATAATCACTTTGGTCCTTCTGGACCTTGCAGAAAGAAAGGGCATTTAGTGCCTGGGCCATGAGGGATAAGGGCTGTAGGACATGCCTCATGTCTCTCTCCTGAATTCTGAGGAGGACAGAACACATTCCTGCTCTATGCAGCAACATTTCACAACAGGTGACCTCACTGAAAAAAAATAATGTCTACAACTCTGCTCCTGTGTGCTCTGGAGTCAGAGTTAAAGCTTACAGAAAGAGCAGAAAAAGACTGACATGTGAAAGGTCTGAACCTGAGTCCACTCAATGACTTCACATTTAAGAACTTTCCCCATGCTGTCAGTGTAGATAGGGCATGCCAGTGAGGAGTGACATATTTCAAAGCATAATAAAATGGTGGAGCAGGATTGCAAAACACCTATAGCGAATTTTGGGTGAGCAGGACACAGGAAAAATAGAAATCTGCTTCCAAGGCTCATGTCCAAGGATATGGAGGGAGAGCTGGAAAACATTAGGCATTTCTCTGCAGCATCTCAGAAAAAAAATAGTCTACTGGACCATTTATGTACGTAAATGATCCATAAATAGGGACAATGGTTGTAGCCAGGTAGGGGGTTGGTCTTTTCCTCCAGGCAACCAGCAACAGGATAAGAGGACACAGTCTCAAGCTGCACCAGGGGAGGTTTAGGTTGGACTTTAGGAAGAATTTCTTCACAAAGGGTGATTAGATATTGCAATGGGCTTCCCAGGGTGTAGTCACTGTCCCTGGGGCTATTTAAGATGAGATGTTTAAGAAAAGAGTGGATGCAGCACTCAGTGCCATGGTCTAGTTGACAGGGTGGTGTTTGGTCAAAGATTGGACTTGATGATTCCAGAAATCTTTCCCCAACTGATTCTGCAGTTCCATAAACTCTGCTCAGTTCAAGTAATCACAACAATTATGTTAATAATTTTATCTGCTATATCTGAGTTTTGATTTCCTATGAACATTTTTCCTCCTATTTTTACAAACAAAGCCAAAATTCACTAATTATTGCCACACAGAAGCACATAACTTCATGTTTCCCAAAGGTACAGTTCTTCTCCCCAGAATGTGACAGGTAGTGTGGAAGCAGTAGAAGTTATTGCAAGATGCATAAGCATTACTGTTTAATGAACTAGAGTTTTGTTTTTACTTAAATACAGAGCTTTAATACCATAACATTTTCTTCTTCTTACCCTTAGTTTTTTCTCTTTAATTCTGTCACTGCTCTGTTTTGTTTCTTCTCCAGGGGACACTTTCTCTCATCAGACCATCATTAATTAGTTTGTTTCTGGCAACAACTGTCACTTATTATGAGATTCTAAGCTCCTGATAAAAGCATTTTCCCTTACTCTCTTTACAGCCTTTCTTTTAAATCCTTAATGTGCCATCCATCCTTTGTTTCTTCCTAAGGAAATAAGGCATTTACAAAAGTAGGACTACACTTTTTTTCCCCTAATATGTGGATTTTTTACAGAATATATTGTCAGCCCCTCCTTACAGAATCCTGTCATTGCCAAGAGTATGTTTCTTATGGAAGCAGATGCAAATATTTTGTAGTGCTATATTTTATAGAAGCTAGAGATAGTATTAGGAGCATGCATGACACGAGACAATATATAAACCAAAAGTAAAAAGAGCAGCCTAATTCCCCTCCCTAGGTAGTAGTGGGTGTGACAAATAATGGGTAAATTAAAAGTACTGTTTTTACAAGTAAACTGTAGAGGGTTTTTTTAATTTTTTAAAAAATTTATATCTATATTTTAATTTAATTAGGGGTTTTATTTTAGATCACAACCTGTTTAAGAGCAGCAAGAGAAGTCATTGTAAATGATGTAAATCTTGTCAGCTGCAGTACAATTATTCATATTTTGGCCTGAATTACAATGATTTTAGTCCAATTACTCCTCATCCTCTAAAAATATTCAGTAGGCTAGATGTCACATAAGAAATAACTGGTGGGAGCATAAGTTTAAGTACTAAGAAAATCAACATTTTTAATTTTATTTATTTATTTTTTTAAATCTAGACTTCCTTGTATCAATTGTTAGCTATAATGAACTCAGGTTGCGAGTTAATGAAGGTATAATTTTTTAAAATATCTTCTGCAAAATAGATAATGGATTTACAACATGTTACCAGAATACATGGGAGTTTGAAACAGAAGGGCAGGGCACAGCTGCCAGCCTGGAATATTTCCTGAGGAGCTGATACTGGCATGTACTTTAGCACCTGATCTTTTGGCCACAGTGGCATGCTTTTTTAAAAATATGTTCTCAATCAAACATCACTCCTCTTTCACAGTTCTGCTATGACATACAATTGTATTTCAAGAGAATAATGTACAAAAGAGGAGCAACTGCAGCAAAAAATATTAGGATTGCTTTGAAGGAAAATATAGTTAATGGTGACATCTATCCTCATATCACATCAGAAATGCTATGTTGATTGTTCCCAACCAAAGCAAATAGATTATTCATTTTACCCGAAGTGTACTTTACACTGTGTGTGTGTGTGTGTGAGTTGTTGTTCGCCTGCTTGTTTTTTTAATCTGGATTATGTGTTAATGTACTACATCTTTTGAGCCTTTTGGGCCAACAGTGTACGAAAATGCTTCATGGAACTTATGGAGGAACAGCAGGCTTCATTAAAATCATCAGAAGCAGCCAAAGCCCATTGTTTTTGGAAGTCAACACTGAAAGTCTTCACCACTCTAAATGCTTTGCTGGCCACAGAGCTCTTTCTGTTTCTGACAAGAGAAAATCCAGAGTACTGAAAAAGTGGCACTCACACTTTCTCTGTAAATATTTTCTGATGTCTATATAGTCTTTGCATGGGCTTTATTTTGTGAATGCCATAGATGTCTGTTCCTCTTCCAAAGAATATCATTGTCTAAGACATTAGAGACTCTGTATTATGATTGCTACTCCTGAAACTCAGTCCTTCTACTTTAAATACTGCAACTCTGCTCAGTCTAGACACAGAATAAGTTCTACAGGCAACACCATTAAGAGTATCATGAAAACTGTCAAAACAGTATTTAAGCCTGTTGTGCTTGTATCATCATTGCTGCAGCTGAATCAAATCCTCCAGTCTTTGCAGTTTATTTAAGCCACATTCCTACCAACACGTTCCTATTGGTCCTGCACGATCTCCTCTCTAGGCACGCAGAGCTGTTTCCCACGTTCGGCCCGGGGGGATGCCCGTCTCTAAACGTGCTGCCAGCGGTGTCCTTGTGGCCGCCCAGCAGTGTCAGGGCACGGCCGTGCCCGGTGTCCCCCGGGCTGCAGAGCCGGTCCAGCAGTGCCGCCCAGGGGAAGGCAGGCAGCCCCGCACCGGCCGCGCTGCGCTCCGGCTTCATCCCGAGCAAAGCCTGGCAGCGGGAGCGCATCGCTCTCACCAGAGGTGACAAGGTAATGACGGAGTGACAGCTCCTTTGAAGGATTAAGGAGCTGTCTAAAAATACAGCTGTGCCGGTTTGGAAAGACGGGTGTAATAAACTTCAGATAGAAAGTATAATCTGGGTAAATGGTGTTGAAATGATGTTCGCCTGTCACAATGTTTTTCTAAACTGTGATAGGATTATTTTTTATTTATTTATTTTTTTGAGAAGGATTATATTTTATGTGGGGTTTTTGTTGTTGTTTTTTGTTTGTTTGGCTGGTTTGGGTTTTTTTAAGAATAAAAAATTGATACTTAAAATTTCATCCTTAATTGTTTCTCTGAAAAAAAAAAATAAAATTGAAAACCTTAAGGTGCACTCACCTTGCCACCTCTTCTAGTTTTGTCTAATGGTCTCTGACATAACTGCCTCTCTTTTCAGCCTTCAAAGCCTCTGTCAATAAAATAGCCATAATACATTCATTGGCATTTTGATAAAAATCTTTGTTGGGAACAACTGGGGGTGGGGGGTGGGGGGGGGGGAAGCAAAAAAACCCAAAACCCAAACTAGCAAAACCAAAACTGAAACAGATCAAAACAAAATATTTTCTATCATAAAGCCTTCTTCTTCACTTTTTCTTTTCTCCAGAACCAATTCTACAAACTTTTAAGTACTGTTGGTTCATGATCATGTTTGGTACTCTTCCACAAACCTTTCTGCTGGAAAGTATGTCAGCCTACTTCTATCTTATAAACTCAGTGCCTATTCATGCAGCTAATGACCTCAATTTTCACAGCTGTATTGTGAAAGAAAGTTCATTACTGTTCAGTGTTTTACAGAAAAGCATGTCAGCTAGCTTCTTTTCTGGGGCTCACTCACAGTGTGCCCTGGATCCCATTCTGTGGAGCTTGTTTCTGCTCTATTTTCCAATTTTTCTAGTCTGTTAAATGGAGATAGATCCTGGACTGGACTGACTGGACTTTTCATATCTTAGTGATGTCCAGGATGCTACCAGTGTACACCCTTACAATGAGAAGCTCAAGAGTTTGAACAAATGCAGCTAGACATGTGCCCAGTGACTCCCTCTTAGCAAGCAATGTGCCCCATGGAAACATCTGGCAGCCTGACCAACCTGATTACCCTCTACAACAAAGTAGGGTTTTCTGTGGGTATGGGGCAAGGAGTGCATTCTGTTTAGCTGGTCTCAGGAACTGGACACTGGTGCCCACCACCTCCTCCTAAACAAACTGGCCAGAGTTGGATAGCTGGTCTGTGAGATAGACAGAGTATTGGTTAACAGACCACAGAGAAAGGGTGCCAATCTATGGCTTTTACAGGGGAGATGCCCAAAGGGCTGATACTGGGCCTGACACTGTTCAACTTCTCCAAAAATTATCTGGAGAATGGGACTGAAAGTACTCTCATCTGATCTGCTGATGCAAACAAACTGAGTCGTGAGGTGGACATGTCAGAAGCGAGAGTCATCTCACAGAGAGACCTGGACTTGATGAAAAGGTGGGTTAGCAAAAACAGTGTGAAGTTTAATGAAGTGCCATCTCCTGCCCCTGGATGATAATCACAGAGACCAGTACAGGATAGGATCTGTGTGGCCATAGAGCATCCTTATGGGAAGGGACTTGGGAGTGCTGGTGGACAACAAGCAGACCATGAGTCAATAGTGAACATCTGCAGCAAAAACAAAAGAACAAATTTAGATCCTCAGCTGCATCCATGACATTATTACTAACAGAGATAGAGACATGATCATCCCACTATGCACTTGTAAGGCCATACTTGGAGTACTGTGTCTGTTTCTGGCCCCCAAAATTTAACCGAGATACAGGCAGCATTCAAAAGAAGTCCACAAGGGTGGTCAAAGGGCTTAAGAACATGCCCTATGTGGAAAGATCAGAGAAACAAGTTCTTTTGACACTGCAGGAGAGAAAGCTCAGGGATATCTCATCACAGTTTTCCAGTACTTTACGAGTGGCTATGGAGAGAACAATTTCTCTCCTTTAAGGAGCCACATAAGAAGGTTATGAAGCAATGGATGCAAGTTATGCTAGCAGAGGTTCATAATGATGGGAAAAAAACCCAAAACCACACCGTGAGGAAAATCTGTTACTACAGCTATCTCCTCAAGGACATGATGGGGTGCTTATCCCTGGAGGTTTTCAAGACAAGACTGGTCTTTGTTCTAGATAATCTCATTTAATTTCCCTTTTCCATAAAATTTTTGGACCAGAAGATTTTTAAAGGTCCCATCCAGCCTGTTTGATAATGTTTTGTGATTTATTGAGTCTATGATCTGGAGGATTATGCCTCACCTTGCAATGCAAGGGAGGATGCTCCAGAGGAAACGATGAGAAGACTTCAGGGCATAAAACCAAGAAAATGAAGAGAGTTACTGTGCGGGGACAGTCTGTTTCTCAAGACAAGGTTGTGTGAGCATTGGAGGACAGAGGGGAGACAACAAATTGCCTGGCCATGAGGACTGTAAGGAAGAACATCTCAGATACTGGAGACAACAAAGCTCAGATTTCTGCAACCACAATAGAAACAAAACAAAACCACACAATCCCAAGAGACCATGCTAGCAGAAACTGAGAAACAGAGGTCAAAGAGGAGAGGGGGAGACTTGATAGTAAGTTCCTTACCTTAGTGCTAAGTAATCCCTTTAGGCTTTCTCTAAATGCAAAAAGGAAAAAAAAAAAAAAAAAAAAAAACAAAACAAAAGCCAAAAACCAAACCAAACAAGAAACCAAACAGTAATTTTAAATTTTAGTGAAACATATTTTTGTGGTGCTTCACAACTCTCTGTGTCTGGTGGTTCTTTCTGAGGCATGAACATGCACACACTCACAGACTGAACTACACAGAGGCACTGGGCCTTCCAGATTCCTGGTTATGTCTGTTCTGCTTCAGATTTGACCTCAGGTAATGGCACAGCAGGAAAGATTGTGAAGCAAAGAACAAAGTCCTGTGGGTGGATTTGGTTTATAACCTTCCATTTGGCCCTTTTCAGAGTGAAAAAATGAACCATTTTGCAGTATGACTGTTGCTACACTCTTTTTCAATACCAAATGGCTTAAAACATGAGTCTAGCAACATGTGAAACATGCACTAATCCAATCTCCAGGGGAAAAAAAAATAAAATAATAAAGTCTAAAATTTTATAGAGAAGCAGAAGAAGCTCAAGGCATGCCATGAAGAGAATTATCTCCTTGTGACAAAAATTAGTACAAAATCACTCACAAGACAGCTAAGATTCAGTGTGCATCTGTAGTGGTTTTTTGACTCTGAAATATGAGAGATTTCATTGGTTTGGCCCAGAAATAAAAGTTATAAAACGAGTATTACATGACTTAGAGAAATAAAAACAGTAAATAAATATTTATGAAATATCAACTATTCCATATTATCTTCTATAGTTAATAATTTATGCCTCTGATTTCTGTGCTCCAGTAGCTGCGCAAATGAACAATGTCCCTTTTGCCAGTAATGAATTAATTTCTATTGTAATATAGTAAATATTGCTTTAATTTTTTATAGGCTATGAAATAAAACAGGTATCTGTATTCCCTATATGATTTATGATTTTTTATATATCTTTCTTATTTATTTTCACATGAAGTAAAAGATAACTTAAACTTCTGGTAAAATCTATTTATAATCTAGTTGCTAGCATTCTAATTTAACTCTCCGTGAATCTGGTTTTCTTTTCCTTATTCTCACATGGAAAAACTGATATTAGTCAGAAACTAAGGGAAGATGATGAACAACCTACATGAAAATATTAATGAAAAAATGCAATGGCTATTTTTCAAACATCTGTATCTTGATTTTTTATTTAAACTACATAGTTTGCAGAAATACTTATGGAAATGCCTACGATGAGAAAACTTTTTAATAATTAAGTAATGTAAAAATAATTGCAATATTCTTCATTCTGGATTAGCATTTTGATGTACAGAAAATTAACTTGTTTTTTCCTCTTTCCCATATTTCAGCTAGATTACAATCTCTATTATTAGCCTTTCGCTACATGATCTAGCTTTAAGGGATCTTTTTCCTGAATTACTCTATCAATAGTCTTTTGAAAGCCTTATACCATTCATTTCTCTTTTATCTACTCCTTTATTCTGAACTGAATATAAAAGATATGATAAAAAATTCTAATATATTAGAAAAATACAATCTCCTTTTGAGATACTGTTAGTGCATATATAATCCTGCTGGTTTACTAGTTTGTAATTTCAATGATTTTTCCAATTCACACATAAACCCTGGTGATCTTTTATCCCTCAGCTGATACCTAAGATGTATCCTTTTATTGTTTTACCTTTTAATTCTCTAGTGTAATAACTATGTGTGGAGAAGAGAGCAAATCTTTACTGACATCTCACTTCAAGAGTGCTCAGGATTATATGGTCCTCAGGCAAGAATTATAAAGGTGGTATTTTAAACGAAGGCCATTTGAGACATTTAGGCTCCCCTGTAATTCTGTGCCATAAAGTTCCATCGAGGTTTTCTAGCAAAACCCAGTGCCTTTCAATTTTTAATGACTTTTTTGGATTTATCATATAAGTTGAGTTTATCAGGAGGCTAATACATTTATAAGAGAGGAAATTTGTCACTCAGAAACACTGTGTTATCACATCAGAAGTAGCAGTTCTGTGTGAAAGTTAGTGGAGCTGCATGAAAAGTATCTGAGTTGAAAGTAAAAACTCATTACTACACCCATTTCAGTAAATTATTAGTGCCACAATACTTTCCTGGGCACAAATAACTATTTCTACTGTTCATGTCACAGTCCCTGGTACGGCTTCATTCTAAGGTAACTCGGCCTTTTCCAAAGACTATCTCAGAACAGTTCAGGAGTGAGAACGTGCAAAACATTGTTCCCTAAAGTCTTTTTGGAGGTGGCTCTCTCTGTCACTCAGTCTCAGGGCCAGAGGACAGTCATAGTCTCACTGATCTGGATGGAGTTTTGTGCTCTCGTTCAGAGATAAACAGGTGTCTCCCTAAGACTATTCACCTTCTTCTTAGGTAGATGCACAGGACTGGTTCATTCAATCTGCTTCAAAACCAGCCTGTTTTCCCCCATTGACAATAAGGATAGGTCACATGTATATGATTTTTAGGTGACTAAAGTTAGGTAGAAGAAATCTTACATGATTACAAAGCCTCATAAAAGTACTGTAATTATTAAAACATTAAATAAAGCTTATATGTTTTCCTTTTCAACAGGAAAAGATAGTGCATTAGATAGCAGTACATCTAATCAAAAACATTTTAACAGACCAAGTAATAGTAAATTTAGGGGCTGTAGGAATTTCAGTAGATGGGTGAAAAAATACACAGTTATGCTAAAGTTTGGCCATTAAACAGATTTACTTGGGGGTTTGTTTGTTTTCTTTCTGAGTTATCCATTTTAAAATTCTCCACTGACTCATACTAAAACTCTTAACACCCATTGGTCAGGAATTTTGAATAATCTTATATAGAATAAACATGATTGAGAGAATTTATAGAAAATATTTTTACCTGACTTTTCCAAACTCTAGTTTTCTAAAAACTGCAATGAAAATCTCATTAAAAAACCCAGTAAATGTCCAAAAGAAAGTAACAGTCAAATTTTGCCTGACCATGAAATATAATATGAAGAAAAATTAAGATCAGCAATAGAAGCAACAGGGATTCACAGTTTAGGATATCTTTTATCCTCATAAATGCAGGTTTTTACAGATTCTCCTTTAAGCAAAATCACAGAAACACATAATCACAGAATTGTTGGTTTGGGAGACACCTCTGGAGAACATCTGGTCCAATAATCCTGCAGAAGTAGATTTCTTTAAATCTTACTTGCTCAGGATTAAGTCCAGAAGGCTTTTGAAAATCTTCAAAGACAGAAACTCCACACCTTCTCTGGGCAATGTGTACAAAAGCTTGGTCACCCACAGAACAAGAAAGATTTTCCCCCCGTGTTTCAGTTTGTGCCCACTGACAATTTATAAATACAAATAAAGAACTATGAACGTGATTTGTCTATGTATCTTCATTTAGAAGATAACCAGACTTGGAAGTTACTGGAGAGTATCAGGGGACATGCTATTAAGGGTGTGATTATTTTGTTCCAACTTTCTGTCATGAAAGTTTATGATGAGCTGGAAGGAGTTAATTGATACCAAAAACCATTGAATTTAATGAGAAAGAATATTTTCCCATTGATAATTTCACAGTGAGCAAACTTTTTTTGTAAAACAGAGAAGTAAATATTACTTTATTTGTTTATACTTATAAATATCATAATCTGAAAATTTTATCAAGTGCAGATTTCATTAGATGGGGAAACATTGACATACTCTTTAGCTATCTGACACAAAAAACATAGACTTTTAATAAATTAACTGCACATTAGATATAAAACATAAATAATTTTCTTTTACTTTTCTTCCCTACCCAAAAGCTTTAAGAATCCCAGAATGAAGTCAAAATCACTTCTCTTTATCACTGTGTGAAATGTTTTCAGTTTCTGTGTCATCTGCGCTATACCTGTCAAACACAAATAAGATTATTTTGCTGTACGGTTTGAAAATCAGTGAGATAAATCAGTGAGAATTAAGTTTTATCAGCATTTGCATTAAGGAACAGTGTATTTCCATCTTGAAAAAATTAAAGTATGCTTATTAGCTTATAGTAAAATCAAGGTACACATTACTTAGGGTTGGGGTTATTTTTTTATTATTACTTTGTATTATGAAAATATCATTAAGTATACTTGCAATTCTTTTTTAAATGAGGTTAATTACAATCTTACATGTTGTCCTATTGACCACCAGGGGGAGCTCTAGCCTAGGAAAAGAATGAATCATTTTATAACACGAGCAGGTACCAGCAGCACTTCTTCATAAAGCAAGCTAAAGCAGAAAAAAAAAAAAAAAAAAAAAAAAATTAAAACCAGTCAGCCCTTGCTGTGCCAACTACACCTGTGCCAATTCATGTCTTCAGGGCCTGTTTGGTCTGTACCTCACAGTGACAGTCAAGTGCTGTAAAAATAAAGCTCATTGCAGGAAAGCAGAACAGTGTTTAAATTAACATGGAATTATATTGCAAAAGACGGAAGATTTTACTTCAAAGAAAGTACAGTTAATGAAAATGATGCTCGATCCCTCAAGTGCTCTGTGTTCAAGGATCCAAGTTACAGATAAAAGAAACTAACTTATAAATTGTGTAATGATTAAAAGAACTGAATAAACCCTAATAATACACATTTAATTGCCCTGATTAGATAGACTTATACTTGAATGCCGAATGACCTATTTTAGAGGCCCATCTAATGTTTAAATAAACTAGGCCAAATACTAATGACTGACATTTATAAAAAAAAAATTGTTATGTTTCAGTTGGTTGATTGTCTTTATAATACAGTATTGTGATTATTTAAAATCATATTTTATGATTTAACTGAATTACTGAATTATTATATGTAACACAATACATTGTATTTGAGTTGCACATGTTTTTTGGATTCATGTTACTTCTTTTTTTTCTATTTTCCCAGAAAACTTAGAATATTTTGTGCAATTCCTTTTGTATTCTGAATATACTATTCTAATAGTAAATATGAAAAAATCTGTTCCTAATTTAACTTTGATGATTTCAGTGGCTTCATATATTAATGAGTTATTGCAGTTTATATACATAGTGTAACATATTACTCCTAAGTAAATTCACGTGCTTGATATTAGCCATAACATATGAATACAACAAAAATTTTGCATTAAGAATCATCTAAGAAGAAATATAACTATGACACCTTTCTCTCTATAATCTGAATATTGGCCTGAGCAAAGTCTGAGTATTTTAATAGCAATTAAACACAGATCTTACGTTTTAACATGCATTTGAAAAGTACTACTTGTATCTAAATTGAGCCTATAGAACTGACAACTAAATAACCAAATTTCTATTTCCATTCACTCCGATGTGGAGACAAACCCTGAACATCCAAATATGTTTGCCTGCTTTGGATTACAGATTTGAAAACTGATACTGAAGAGCTGATGTGCTCTACAGAGACAGAATGAAAGGAGGCAGTCTTCTTAACCAAAGTTTTACCTCAGACTACACCTTATTCTAGAAAGACTATATCTTGTAAAATGTTTTGATGATTATGTCAACTACCTTTATTTAAGTAAGTGTTCTCTTGGACTAGAACTACATTTCTTCTCTAGAGTGTTATGCTCCCTGACTGACTCTGTATTAGGTAATCTAAAATTATACTAAGAAGATTGTTTCTGGGTTCTCGGTATGAAAAAAACCACAGAAGAAGCCTGAGACCCACAAGCTGTGCAGCCTGTGTTAGGCAGTCCAGGACCTGTGGCATTGTTCACTGCCTCAAATCTGTGTATTGAAGAAAAATCATGATGCACAGCAGCACCCTGAACCCAGTCAGAGATTTTCTGAACTCTGCTTTCAATCTTCTAATGACTTCTGGGAAAATGCTTCAAGTAAGATACTGTAGTCTATGGAAAGAAATGTTTTATATTAAAATTCTCTTTCATCATGTTTCCACAAATAGCTGTAGTTGGCAGATCTCCACTTTCTCTCTGTCCTCCATTTGGATATTATTTCCAATCATTTTTTGATGTGTAGATTACAATCAGATTTTTCTTTCAAAATCTCTTGGTTAGCTTTTTAGTTATGCATGGACTCATATGCACTCATATATATAATAGATAAAGACAGTTTAAATTAACTGATGTCATCACCACCAGAGAAAATTTAAACGGCACAAAGCCATCTACTTTCCTATTGTCTTTACCCTGAATAAGGCAATGGCTGAGGCTGGTGCTTATAAAACTCTGTTACAGATGCCAGGTAGATGTAAAAAGAGGAGATGGCACTTCAAACAGATTTCAAAGAAGTGAGGGATCTTTTGAAGGATCTACTGAACCAATTTATAGCCAGGAGATGCGGCAAATATCAGATTGTATTATAATACTGCATCTCAGATGGTGCCATGCATCATCAGCTCAAGCAATACTCCCTGATGTCCTTGCCTTTAAATTGCTGTGAAATCACACACTCTCTCAATGAACTCAAAAGAAAATTATCAGCATAAGTTCTAACTAGTTCATATAAATATTAAAGTGACTCCATTCTATGACTGAGTGAAAATGATGCTGCTATGTGTTTCCATCAACACTCACAAAATAGTTCTGCAGAGACTACAAAAGAATAGACAGGACTTCTGTATGACACAGACTCACATACATGCATCCTTCCAATGATACTGAATTCTAAATTGATTCCCAAATTATTATCCTCCAGAGGTGTAATATCTGACTGGTTCCATTGCTGTTACTTCTACAAAATTTTATTCCCATGATTTCCCAAATGTAAATCAATAGAATGTATTTGTTGTTAATTTGGAATGACATGAGTATATATTGAAAATTAACCAGTGATAAAAAAGACTGATAAATGCACAAATTTTCAACAATAAAAATTAAATACTATTATAAAAAAACCCAAACATTTGTATTTAAGCAAAATACAAAATGTTTAAATAATTAATGGTATTGGAACATAAAGAAAATAAACTTAGACTTAACTTTGTTGCTTTGCATACTATGTCCCTTTATGAATTTTTTTTTTATTACTGAAACACAAAATTTGTGTTGTTTTTTTATAATATTTCTTTTCTTAAAAGTTTTAACTTTTTTTTTTAGTATGTTTCTGCCCATCTGTGATCTAGCACCAGAGATTCTCCTACTCATACTGATTCTATTTGAAACCACAAGATTTGCTCAAGGCTTTACTGAATATGTTAAGGGCTAGAACAGATCCAAAAAGTACATCAGAGAATGGGAAGTGGAAAACTTCTTTTAAAGTTTCCAAAACATTGAAAAGTAGTACGTTATTCAGATTTTCAAAGCCATCTGAAATTCACACCTGACTGTACTTTTTCAGTTCCTAATCAAAGCTTCAAGCCTTTTATTTTTCTTGGAAAATTTTCAACCAGAAAAGAGATAATTTTCAAGCATAAAGAGATCATTTTAACTTCAGTTTATTTTAGTGTTGTGAAGATGTAGTCAGAAGCTATGATAAAATGGTCCAGTGTAAAACAGTCTGAAATGCAATGTTAATCCTTTCATTAGAGACCAGCCTGCCTAATCATTTAAACTATACTTTTAGATAGCGTAAATTATTACTAGTAGATTCTAGTAGATCTACTATAGATCTATTCTATTATTCTATCATATCTATTCTAGTAGATATGACCCTGAGCAAGGACGTGCTTTATAAACTCACTCAGCTGTAGCAATACAGCGAGAGACATTTTATCTGTCTGTGTTTGACTGCCCTTGAGAGCACATTCAGTTTGTCCAGTCAGCAGCCTGCAGGTACAGAGGAAGGTCATTCCTAAAATATGTGGGCTTCTACATGCCTTGGGGTTTTCACCATGTTCACAAAACACATTCACCTTAATATGCTTGCATGCATGTGCTAGCAGAGCGTCTGCGAGGCTGCTTGCAAAGCCAAGGGTCATTATGAATGGCATTGACACTACAATTTTGTCTTCTTCCCCCTTGTACTTTGCAAGGTTATGTGTTTGTGCCAATGCCTTTTTCTATGCTGCCTCTGCTCTCTTTCTCCTCATTAATCTCTGCTACTTTACTTTCTCTGGCAAATATGGAAGAGTGTGAGAAGGAAGATACATGAGATTTCTATTTTTAGAGGTGAATTATTCCAGAGAGTAAAATAACATTCTTTATGGGGTTACATACCCCATATTTACACTTGAAATTTAAATTCATATTGCTTCTTACTTCTTACCCAAGTCACAGTTTCTAACTTCTTACCCCCAGTGATGATGGAAGCACTTCAAACAACTACATTCCTTTTTTTTTTTTAAAAAAAAAAAAAGATATAGAGAACAACAAAATAAAAGAAAAAAAGAGAGATGGGAAAAAGAGAATGCTAACACTATCTATGTCTTCCTATTTCACTGTTTTTCCATAAGCATGAAGTTCCTGCAGACCAAGATCTGCTTACTGGGGCACTAAATCAGTTTGACTTATTCCTGTTTCTGCAATATGTACTTTTTGTAAACATTGAGATGCAATGAGAAAATACGTGTTATTTAAATAATCTCATGTATTTTGGGGCTGTTTTAAACCTAAAGTATATTAAATAAAATCAGAACTGTTGCAGTAGTGATTTTGCAGCACAAAACTGAGGGCATGTAAAGGATATTTAAGGTTGTGGCATGTGACTACGTTCAACCACAAGGATGCCTGAGTTAACAAACTCTGTGAGGCAGTATGAGCCCTGATGGCAGCGTTCAGATTCTGCACCTGGACTGGGGCAATCCCAAGAAGAAGTACAGGTTGTGTATGGATACTAGCCCTAGGAAGAAAGACTTGGGAGTGTTTGTGAACAGAAGTTCAGCAGGGCTCAGCGATGTGTGCTTGCAGCCCAAAAGGCCAGCTGCAGTCTGGGCTGCATCAAGCGAGGTGTGAAACCACCTGGAGTGCTGCATCCAGCTCCGGGGGCCCTGACACGAGACAGAGGTGCACCTGTTGGATCGAGTCCAGGGGAGAGTCACTAAGCTGACCACAGGGCTGGAACCCCTCTTCTAGGAAAACAGGATGAGTCTGTTCAGCAGGGGGAAGACAAACCTTCAGGGAAACCACACAGCAGCCTTCGAATTCCTAAAGGGCACCTTCAAGAGGGCTGGAGAGGGACTTTTTGCAAGGACATGTAGTGATAGGACCAGGATAATGGCCTTAAGATGAAGGAGGATAGGCTTAGGTTAGATATTAGGAAGAAATTCTTTACTGTGAGGTTGGTGAGGTACTAGAACAGGTTGCTGAAAAAAGTGTGGTTTCCCCATTCCTGGAGGCCTTCAAAACAAGTTTGGACGGGGCTCTAAGCAACATAGTCTAGTAGAAAGTTCCCTGCCCATGGCAGAGGGGTTGGAATTAGATGATTTTTAAGGTCCCCTTTCAACAATAACCATTTTTTCATTTTATATTATAAACCTTTTCATTTTATTTTATAAACCTTGTAAGTTACAGGAGATGTGTTTTATTTATAAATAGCTATTCTCACCAGCACATCTCATAATACTTTGTTTTAAACTGTAATGTGAAGTATGAATGTGTGTATAAGTAAATATTACTTTAATGAAAATGTATTAAATTACTCAGAAGTGGCAGAAATTTATTTAAAATATACAGTAGCCTTTTAAAGAAAGTAACAGTGACCTATAGAGAAAGTATATGTTTTTAAAATTATATCATGTGCACACACACACAGAGATTTCAAAACTAGTCATAAAATCTAAGGAAAGAGAAACTTAATAATGAAAACCATGTAATCAGTTGCTATTATTGTTCTGCCAGCTTTCCCTTAAATAATAAAAACACCATTATATAATTGCTATTTCTTTTGTCCTGGGTAATTGGTGACTGTCACTTTCATGCTTAAATTAAAACTCAAAGAAAGAGCCACAAAAAGCCAAAGCCGCTAGCAGCTGGAAGCCCTGTTTTCATTTTCATTTTCTAGAATGGTAAGACTCACTGCTACTTCCTATTTTAAAATATTAAAAGAGGTGATTGGTGCAGGGTGAGTTCATGCTTTCTTCTGTGAGAAAAAAATGTTCATCAGCATTCTTCAGCACATTTCTCTCCTTTTTACCTTTCCGTACATGATTGATATTACCTCTAAGTGAAATATATTCTTGCTGAAATATGTTAAAATAGGCAGTAAGAACGAAATTTATCAAAACACACCTAAATCATATTATTCTTTCTCATTCCTTCTTTTTTTTTTTTTTGTTTCCTTGTAAATTATTTTTGTGGGAACAGCCAATTTTATCATATACAGGATACAAAAGATGACTAATGATTGTTTTCTTTTCTGAAGAAAGTTTTAACAACCATTTTTTCCATAGCTAGTTCGCTTCAGAAGATAAAATACACAGATAAAATTTCTCTGTGTACATAACTACAAGGACTATGGTGTGTTTATTTAATAATGATATTGCCTTAGGTGCAAAAGAGGAGTTAGATTTCCAAAGTTAATCAGAACATGTGGAACTGCTTCTTTGAAAAGAGATTATAGCACTTTTTGAAAAAAATATGATGTCTTACTAGATAGGTTCATAAACACAGTTTTTTAAGGGATATTATTCTGAAAATCATCAGCTTTCCCAAGAAGTCAAAACAATACGTCCTTAGTATCTACTTTCACTTACTGAAGTAACAGTGATGTGAAAAATACAGACTATAAGTTTGAAACTCACAGCTTCAATAGTCTTTACCTGTTTTTAAGGATTAATGAGATTATTGGATTAGAGGTTTGTAAATATATCAGCAAAAAGGAAGAAAGCATATTCTGTTAGTGATCTTTCTGCTTTTTTAAACATACCTTTTGTCTTGGTAAAAAGGAGAGGGTGGAAATCTTTCTGTCTGTGGAATCTAGGATATACCACTGGTTTCAGCCTTTCAAACCCAGCCTTTTATCAACACATAAATGTTAATGGTGTAAGTCTGTTTCAGGATGCTCTCCTTGTGCTGTGTTGAAGGAAAGGAACTGTAGCTCTTTTGGTGGGAAACAGCTGCACATGCTTCACCACCTTTGTGCCAGAAAAAAATTTTCAAATGAACTGTAAGTTCACTGTTGACTGCCAAACAACATTTGATTCCCTGTGAAGGAAAGAAATTAACCATAACAGCTGTGTACGATTTCCTACTCATCAGTTCATTTGTATTTGACCTTATCTGAAAACTAACCCTCTTGTAAACTCTGTGACTAAATGAATTTTTAATATTTTTTTTGAGTTTATTATGCCTCTTTGTTAAGCTGGAAAGGTTAGATATAGGATTATCAAATAGGAGAAATATATTGTTGTTTCCCCTCTCCAAAAAAACCAGAAAATTAAATTTTACATGACTGTCAGTGACAAGAAATCATGGTAACAGATTCTTTTCAGTAGATTCTGTGGGAGAAAAATATTCAGATTTAGAAAACTCATTCTTATTTTTTGTAACGTTTCACAGATTAGGAAAAGAATTATTAACTAACTAATTTTACTCTGTAGAATGAAAAAGTAAGGTTTTATTATCAAACATAAAATGAATAGCATGCTTGTTTCACATCCTATTTGTCAACACATATTATTCTGTATGCGACAGTATTTTGTTGTTTGTAATGTCCCTCCTAAAAGTTCAGCTGAATCACTAAACAAATATCTTATATGAGTAAGAGTTATCTCTTGCTGGGGTATGGGAAAGTATACAATATCTGGAAAGAATTCATGAATAGCAGATTTCAGGCTTTCTATCATGCTGACAATACCAATATGGCAGGAAAAGTTTCACAAATATCTAAGCAAATAACCTGATAAAACACTATAGAACACAAAGGAAAAACAAAAGAACCTGAAAACAGATTGCTAGTTCCTAAGAATCAATGACTTTGTTCAGAGTCAGACACAGTTGGTACATATGCTGCAGGTATTACAGACTGATTAATGATTTAGGAGAACTATGTGGAGATATAGAAGCTAAAAAACCCTCAAAAACCCCCACAAAAACCCTCCACAGAACAAAAACCAAAAATGAAAATATTTTTATTGTGAAAAAGATTTGAATGAAAGAATCCTTTCTCCCCCATGTGACAATCTTACCTGCATATTTCAGGAATATTTCTTTTTGATCCATGTGAATTACTGGTAGTGTACATAGTGATCGCATACAATATTTCCTTAGGCTGTACCAGACTCAACTAATAAATGTGGCTGCTGAAAAGTTTTAGAGGTTTACCCCTGGACAACAGAGACACTTTGAAGCCTCTTTTTTTGTTGCAGTTTTTAGTAAAGATTACATGGAATAAAACCTTCTTGGTCTAGATGAACTCATCTCATTATTTTGGTATTTTGCTTTATTCAATGAAGGTCAGTTACAAGGAAATTAAGAATTTGTTTTCAAACAATAATCAACTGAAAAAAAATTATAAAAAAGTTGACCTAATTGACACTCAGGAGAGTGCTTTCAAAATTTCAGGATTTCTGTTCCTGAAGTGCTCTCTCACAACTTCTTTTATCAGTTATTTTCATTTTAAAAAAATTAATTATATTCAATTCAAATAGTTGTTGAATCCTGTAGCACAATGTTGATGAAATGCACTCATTAGGAAGAAAAATAATCTGCCTCAAGTATCGGTGAAAATGCATGTCTGATAGAACTCAGCGTTAATCCGCAAGTTAAATTAAGGATTTAGAGCAGTGTGTTCCCAGGTCAGGTGAATTCATCAACTAGACAGCTTCGCCTTGAAAAAAGTCCTCACTCATATCCTGCTAATGGTGTTTTAATTTGTATAAACCATTGAGTATTTCCTAGATCGAAAAAGAAACATCAACCAGAGATTAATATATCCACACAGAAACTAAGATATTTCAGATTGTTTGATATTCTGACTCTGGGCACAGACTAGAATAACCATGAGAGAAAAAATAAATGAATAAATATCTTCTAAAAGTGCCTTTTGAAAAAAAAAAAAAAAAAAGTTTTCCTAAACTGAATCTGTTTCAATCAGAACAGTTTTGATAAGACACCAATATTTTGGAGCTGCAGAGCAATATTTCTACAACCTCAAGGCCTTTCTTGTTTTTCATGCTGCTGTCCCTCCCACCAAAGAGCAGCAGACTGGGAGTGCAGAAGACGGTGGGAAGGGACACAGACAGGACAGACGATCCCAGCTGACCAAAGAGATACACCATACGATGTGCTCAGAAGTAAAAGCTGGGGGAGAGCTTTCCTATGGTTACCATTGCTCAGGAAGTGGCTAGGGAGGAGTTTGCTAGTGGTGAACTACTTTATTTGCATTAGATTTTTTTTTTTAATTTTTTTTTTTTAATTTCTTCTCCTTCATCTTTTTCTTGCACTTATTAAATTGTCTTTATCATCCCCTTTTTCCCACGTGGCAACAAGTTAAGTGGCTGTGTGGGGCTTAGCTCATCTCTCAATTAAACCACAGCAAGCATCACTTCATTTTATTTCTATTGATTTAATCTGTTATTTTATTGAACTTCATCATCACCAAGACTAGACAATCTATTTAAACTTCATCCAAGAATGCCAGACTGTGTATTGAAAGTTTAACTAATAATTATCATGTATTCTTCTTTGCTATTAATTAGTGGCTTTCTAACTGCTCTCAAAGACCTGATTTTATCTGAGATTTTCTTCCAGTAAAAAAAAAAAAAATTCCTTCTTCAGGTTAAACTTACACACAATAAAAGCCTGTGGTAACATTGAAACATAGTGTTGAATCATTTTACCAGTTTTGTATTCAAATACACAAAATTTTCTCATTATGGAGTAATGCACTAACAGGATTTTTTATTAGTGTGCTTTTTTGTTTGTATTAGAACAGCTCTGCCTCCAGAGTTTTGCTGAAATGATATAGACTCTTCAGTTCTATTCTCAGGCCCAATTAGAACAATCATAATTGTCTCTAAATTTTTTTCCTTGGTGGAGACAAAATGAGCAAAGCACCACCGATTACAAAATAGCAATTTCGAAAATTCTCACAAAAGATGGATTTTGCCTCTGAAGTCATCTGGAAACAATAAAAACATTTATAAAGAATCGACGACTGTAGGAAGAACTGTTAGAAATTATTTGTTCAAGATTCAGGAGTGGGCTTGGAAGGAATAAAACTCACTTTCACAGAATGATAGTAATTGATATATGTCAAGAAGCTGGGCCCACTAGTGTTTAAAATTTCAATACTGGACAAATTGGTTTAAAACATTAGGAAATATTTTGAAATAAAATATAGCTGTGACTTCACATTTTAATTAAATATTTGATAAACATCCCATTGTGACTGCCAGATACCCCTAAAGCTGAACATAGAGAGCAATCAGAAAAAACAGTATGGAAAGTAGATTAAATATGAAGGGATAGGTCCCAAGTCTACGTAAATTTACTTACTTCTGATGGTTTTAATGAATCTGTGTTGCATTGCACATCCTGAGCTTTCAGCCCGAAGAATTTATCAACTCAGGGATTCAAAGCAAATCCTTGGCTCCCACAAGTTATCATTTATTATAACTAGAATTTTAGCAGAATTGAAATTATTTTTGAAATCAGATAGTGTATTTATCATGTGTTTGTGGACAAAAACTTAAAAAGTCACAACTGGATCTGTTGCAGGAATAAGTTCAGGGATTTCTGAGACTTGTATTGTACCATGGGACACAATAAACAATCTCTGAACACAGTTAAAAGTTTAACAAGAACTTTAACTGATATGGAAAAAGTCAAGGATGAGCATGTTTTATTCTGACCAGTTAAACAGAGCAAGCTGCGACTCCACATAGATTGGTGTTTAAGTTCTTTTCTATTCAGAGCCAATAAAATCACTGATTTCATATTAAAATATGAACATTAATTTATTAGTTTATTACTATTATTATTAATTCCTCACTGAATCAATATTTTGTTAGAAATTTACTTAGTTTTAAATACTGTTTAATTTTGAGTGTATTGATGAGAAAGCAATGTCATGTAGCATGAAAAAAAAATGGAAATATGATCACAGAAAGATCCTCTGAAAATATGAATATTAAAACAACCATATTCTTATTCCCAAAAAATGCTTTAAAGAGAAGAATAGAATTGGTTGTAACTGGAAGAAATATACTGGCAGGAAAATGATTTCTTTTAGTCTTCATTTAGAACATACATTATTCTAAAACTATTTTGCCCTCCAATAGAGTTCAGAGACAATGTCATTTTTTTTCTGTAATCTTTGACATATAATTTAAGAAACATAAACTAATCATTTAGTGATTTCATTATCCAGTTAATCCACATGAAATATTAAAAGTCATTAGAAGAGATAATGGGGAATTTAATTTCATAACAGTCACTTGAAAAAAGCATTACATTTAATCAAACTTCTTTTTTATGAAGTAGTCTTTGACATTAACTTTTCAAACTACTCCTGGGATGTAATGGACACAAGCTGAGTGATTTTGAAATATCTCTAAGGCAAGTAGAGCAGGTTAGAGCACTAGCCCTAAAGTCAAGTCACTCATATCCATTTTTCATTTTTCACCTGACTGTCTGTAAACTGTTTGGGTTCTGTAATTCTTCTCACTAAATGTATAAATTCCTTTGATTTATTTAACTTTCTTGGACAGGAACTGTCCCCTATAATACACAAATTTTGGCCTGATAGTTTTATCTAGAGACTTACCACAATCCTTTAAAATATCTTCCTTACATATACAACTAATTGCTAAGTATTTAAATAGCACTAATAAAACACGGATTTTTAAAATAAGATAGTCTGCTAGTTCTGTGAGTTAGTTTCTACTAGCAAATTTCAAATTCAAATTTAAGTCACAGATTTACTGATTTTTGTGTCGTGATTATGAAATTCTAAATATGTAGTAGCTGAATTCTGCTTTTAATTCCAATAGGATACATTAGGTCCATCCCAACTAAAATAAGTAGACCTGGTCTTAAACTGGATTTTAATTAGATTGATTAAATTAGATTTAACTTAATTAACCTGCCTACAGAAAGTTTGTGTGGATTTGGCATTTTGTGTCCACTAAATTAACAAGGTATAAACAGAAAAATTTAAAAAAACCAAAAAACAAAGAAAAACAAATAACAACCAAACAAAAACTTTCAAATCATCATCATCATCTTCATCCTCATCATCCCCTCAAGCCAAAACAACCTCCCAAATACTGAAAGAGTATATAGAGTCTAGGTGATGTGAGTGTGAGGACACAAAATCCCTTGGAGTCTATGACATTATTATCTTTCTTAGAAGGACACAGAATGATTGAGTGAGGCATTACTTACCCATCCTCCTAAGTGCTCCTTGAGATGACCATTTTAACATTGTCTTTTGTATCGTTTGTTTTGCACAAAATGTTTTGTCTGAGACATTACATTTACCTGTAGATTTTTCAAAAGCTATGCTGTTCTGTTCCAATAGAACAAAATAGAATAGAATTTAAATAGGAAAAAAAATTGCAAACTATTTTTATTTTTTCTGTCTTAGACGATTTACTGAAAGTAAAAAAAAAATATTAAAACTTGAAAATTTGATGAAATTGCAAACAATTTGTCTTTTTAAACTGCAATTTTTCTCAAAATGAAGAGTTTGCTCATTCAAAGTATAAAAACTCAAATGATTAGACTACACTTTTGTGTCACCTGAAATAAGAGTTAATGATATACTAAGTACAATATTGTTGCATTGCGTTATGTTACAATAAGTGGTATAAATATTGTTCTATGTCTTACTTCAATTCTGTCAGTTTTCATATCCTTTCTTTAAAGAAAGATTGATCCTCAATTTTATATTTTCTTCCAAATGTGAAAAATTAGTTACTAATGCATTCTATTAACATACCTTTTTAAAGTTTTGATTAAAATGTATCAGCAAGAAAAGTTATACAAAGTATAGGGGCTGCATGCTTTGGGGTCTTTTCAAGAAAAAATAAAAGAAAAAAGTTTGTTTCTACTTCTCTGTTTCTGCCTCTAACTCTTCTCTAAATGCATTCTGCATGCTAGAATCACAGAACAGTTTGATTTGGAAGGGACCTTAAACATCATCTAGTACATGGACAGACACATCTTCCACTCAACCAGATTTTTCAGGGCCCTTTCCAACTTCCAGGAATGGAACACCTTCCACCTCTTTGGACAACCTGTTCTAATGTCTCACCACCCTAAAAGATGTCTTTACCTCCAGTCTAAATCTATCCTCTTTCAGTTTCAAACCACTGTGCCCTGTCCGGTCACTACAGGCCTTGGTAGAAAGTGTCTCAGGAGCTTGTTCATAAGCCTCCTTTGTGCGCCAAAAGGCCCCAATCAGGATTCCCCAGAGCCTTCGTCTCCAGGCTGAACAAATCCAGCTCTCTCAGCCTGCCTTCATATGCACTCTTCCACACAGTTCAGGGTGCTGTTCAACAACTGCAGTTGCTGTGATATTTTAAAGTGAAAACTAAAGTCAGAGGATGTGCAGTTGGAAGCTGGAAAAGACTGGAGTGTTCATACATACTAAGTCTCTTAGTACAAAGCAGAATGTGGTTCAGTCCTTAATTCCCTGAGAATTTATGAGAAGATAAATGCCTACCAGGATATCAAATCCATTGACCTGAAGGTGGACAGATATTTCCTGCTACCTTTGGCAACGCTTCTGATGTGAAAAAAAAAAAAAAAAAAAATAAAAACAAAAGTGGGATGATGAACCTTAATGAAGCCTGTGTTCAAGATTTATGGATACTGTAAAACACCTCTTTACAGCTTAGTGAATAGACAGTCCATCTTTTGGGCTCACAGAATATCTTGGAAAGATTAATTCTCCATATCTCCTAAAACTTCTGTTTCCCCCTTAGCGGGTATGGCATCTGATTCCTAAATTTGCCTTCTAAAATGGAAATGCTTTCTCCATTCATATATTCCTCCTCTTTTCCTTCCCCATTTTCCTTCCCCCTGTGTAAAGCTTAACAGGACTCAGCAAGCTGGAAATTAATTAAATAAATTTAAAGCATAATCCCTGAGGTCTGACCTGAGGGAGGAAATTGCTCTGACCGCTCAGTGACACAGAATGTGTTTACTGAAAGATTAACAATGGGAAAGACAGCTGAAGAAACCACCTAAATAGATAGTCACAAGATCCATTTCCCCTCTATTAGACCAAGAGCCATCCAGCTGGACCTTAACAGATGGTTTCGGTCTCCTGTAAAATATTGAAGTATGCCTTAATTCTGTTTTAGGATTTCTGCTGAAGAAAGAGCCTCGATTTATTGTATTTTTACTGCTGACAGCAATAGTCCATTGAAGTGGCAGTGAAAGCACAGGGAGACACTGGGGTTACTCTGTCTTTCTGGCAGACTGCCCACAGAGGCAAGGAAGTCACTACTATTGTAATGCAGATGACAGAAGGCAAGGCACACACTGCAGCTGAGTTAATTGAAAGGAGCTCACTGCACATCCAAATATAATTTCAACTTTAAAAATACATTTTGGCATAATAAGTAGCATCACATGTTTCTGAGAGATGAAAACCCAACTGAATTATTAAACTGTTCAGCTCAGTTGTGCAGCAATTCAAAACAATCACAAAGATCCCAGTCTGGAAAACCTTCCTTTCATTGGGTGGGTTTTTTGTTTTGGTTTGATTTTTTGTTTGTTTTTGTTTGGGTTTTTTTTTTTTTTTTCAGGGGTATGGTTTGGGAAGAGAAAGGGGGAGGGTAGAAGGATTAAATACAGAAATTTTAGTCATCTTTGCATTTTCTCAAGTCTGGTTCCAAAGATGACTCTGTCACCAGAGGATTTTTCTGAGTAAATAAACTGAAATGATTTAGATATGAAATCCTCTTAAAGACATGGTGTGAGACCCTTAACTGCATGCCAACTTTATGAAAAAATAATCTTACTGACTTCAGTAGAATTATTTCTCACTTGCATCAACTTAACACAGAATTGCCTCGAAATTATGCTAAAATTAAAATATATATATATATATATATATTCTTGCTTCCATCTCCACCCTTGCTTTTCAGACATTACTGCACCCTTTCAATAATTAAGAGACTATAAGAGGAACATAAGGAAGAAATTTTTTTTACAATTAGGGTGGTGAGACACTGGGACATGTTTCCCAGAGAAGCTTTGGACAGAAGTCCCATCTCTGGAGGTGCTCAAGAACAGATTGATGGAACTTTGATAACAGGAAACTGGTTTAGTGGAAGGTGTCCCTGCTTACAGCAGGGGATTTGGAACTAGATGACCTCTAAAGCTGCTTTCCAAAACAAACCATTCCATGACCCTTATCCTCTCATGGGAAAAAACAGAAGGAAAAAAAAGGAATAAAATAACATGGATTATAAATGTGACCCTCATGATTTGTTGTATTGATATAAACCATTTATTCTGTTATTATGAAAGGCTCAATATAAGATGGAGAATTTCAATCAATGCAACCTAAAAACTCATCTTCACAAATAATGGCTATTTCTGAAAGTGAAATAGAGTGCATATAATCTGAAAAATATATTGAAGAACAGATGAAATACTATATGAAGTTTTGTGACAATGACTGAATAATTAAAAGTTTCTCTGATTTATGTTTTCATTAGATATTTGCCTCATTGGGTTTTTTGTTTTTTTTTTTGCTTTTTTTTGGGCAAAAATGAATGCCTCTGTAGTAATTTACAAACGAAACGTGATCAAAATATTAAAACTATTTGCTCTTTACTTCTGTCCATGCTGGGAAGATCTACAGTGACACACTGCAGCAAAGTACTGAGCTCCGTAGAACAACCTAAGAGAAAAAAAGAGCTTTGTATAATTATTTAAATGTGTTTGAATGGAACCAGATGTGCATACAGCTGATCATTTGCCTACCTTTACATCCCTCTGTAATTTTTATTTACAGATCCTGTACACAATTTTGTTCCAAATCATCCCCTTTGGAGTATTATGTGATTTTTTTTTTTTTAAGAACTTCCATTACTTACTTCAAATACTATGAATAAAAATTGTATAAAATTCCTGTTCATTTTCTAGCAGGAAAAATTCTGTTGTTTCCCTACAAATAAAAATTTATTTTTAAGAAGAATTTTAGATAAAAGATGCAACAGCTAAGCATTTATTGATGAATTAGAAATAAGATATCAATAGATTATTTGAAACCAGCTGTTCAGAGTTACAAGCTGGTTGTGGTTTTAAGAGCCATAGGAGAAAAAAAGAAACGCAATAGTCCTTGTCCAGGAAAACTGTGCAAAGCAGCAAGGCAGGTTTTTTGCAATGGGAAGCTGTGAGAAACCTGTACTACAAAAATTTGCAGGCTCAGACAAATTCAAAGCTTACACTTCAAAATGCACTAATTTCTGTCACAGAAACCTTTTTAGATAAAATGTCGTTATGTTAAAAAAAAAAAAGTTTTGCAATCAAATGAAAAGCTATAAGAATCTATGCAATATTTACTTAAAAAAAATTCCAGTAGAAAAAAAGTTACTCAAAATGAATATTAAATGCTCAACAGATTTCCTAGTAATTTATTCTAGTTGTAGCCACTTGTATCTTTCAATTAACAAGATCATAAGACACAAGATCTCAGGGTGTGGAGGACACTGAATATTAAATGTCAGAACTTTATTTCTAGAAAATAATTTTTCACATTTTGGCTGCAGATGGCAGCAAATATCCAGTGAACAGAAGTTTTTCCAAGATTCATTACATTATACATTACTACATGATACCTATGGGCAGATCAAATTAGCTATCACCTATTTGATTAAGAAAATTATAAAAGCATTTAGATAGTATTAAAAATATGCATTCAAAAGTATTAATTTAGTTAATGTGTTTTCCTGAGCAAAATTATTTGTCATCATAAATAGGATGGAGCTCTACAACTGGAGTTTCAAGCAGTAAAACAAGAAGGATTTCCCTTGAAGAGAGAAATTGAAAATGCAGCAGTGAACGTAATAGCTTAAATGTCTTGTGTCATATATGCCAGTATTTTTTGTGTCTGCCATTTATAATATTCCCATATTTAGAAATTCTCCTTGGTCATAAAACCATTCCAAATGCAAAAGTAACAAAAAGATCCTGCAGTTCATTGAAGAAAGAAATGTATTTGTGAATCAATTGAGACACTTCTGCTCCTACAAAGACTTTTTCTTCAGTGGAAAATGGATATGACTTCCGAAAAGTAGGTCAATAAGTAGGTAAAATATTTATTTTATTACCCTTTAGACATAAACTGTTGACCACATCTGAGACTAAGTAGACCAAGTTGCACCTAGACCTCTCTGAGATATTTAGAAAGCAAGAGGTTCTCACTGAAATTCATGATTCAACAGCAGGGAACAAGACCTGATGACACAATAATCCACCAATCCATGACAGAAGTGTTATTTAGATACTGCATTGGCAATATTTAGCTACAGATTGGCAGATTAAGATTAATCAACCACATAAGCAAGGTGCCCTATTTCTTGTACCCAACTGAGAATATGCTATTTACTACTCTGCTGCACTGATGGAAAAGAAAAAAAATAAAAATTTAAAGTTTGACTTCCATATGCATAGGGACAATTTTTTCTCTTCATACAAAAGGCATTGTAGCATGTACCATGATCCCTTCTGGCATCTAAGTACATTAACGCTAGGTGTTTGTAGCTGCTGAGATAACTGGACATGGTGGAGGTAGATAATCCCATCTGGGTTTTTTTAATCTCATCTCTACTGTGGAAGTTTGGACCAGGCATTCTTTCAAAATGCCTTCCAGTATGGGCTGTTTTATGGTTCTGTGAACATCGACAAACAGATGTACAACATTTATTTTATTTTCTGGTCCTCCTTTGTGTATTAAGTCCTTTCTTGTTCTTGTTTTCACACATCTGCTGCATCACAATAACTGAGATCTATGATCCCATGCTGTTACAAAAATGTTGAAGAAATGTGCATGAAATCTGGAGGGGGTAAAATCTTCCACAGCACAAAAATTCTTGACCTATTCTTGATTCTTACAGAGCTTCCCATCTGTATAGATCAGTTGATCTATAAAAAGAAATATTAGTTTTAAAAAGCCATGTGAATGAAAAACAGGCAAAACAATTAGTTCTGTTATACTGAAATCCAAGAATAATGAATTGTGCTGATCTTTGGCCTAAAATTCACAGTGAAATATTGCCTTTATGTACATGTTAAAATCTTTAATTAATCCTTTTTTCCTTTCTGTTTAGAATCATTGTTTTCTTCTATCAGCATCCTTGTATAGATCCTCCTAGAAACTATGCTAAGGCACATGGAAAATTGGAAAGTAATTTGCGGCAGCCAGCACAGAATCATGAAGGGAAAACCCTGTTTGTCCAACCTAGTGGCGCTCTATGATGGAGTAACTACATGCAGTAGTTAAAGCTACAAATGTCTTTCATCCAGACTTCTGTAAACCTTTGACACAGTCCTCCACAACATCCTTCTCTCCAAACTGGAGAGTGGTGGATTTGATGGGTGGACTGTTAGGTGGATTAGGAATTATTTGGATGGTCACATCCAGAGAGTAGTGGTCAGTGGCTGAGAGTCCTGATGGACAGCGGTGACAAGTGGACTATTTACAAGAGCATGTAGTGGCAGTACAAGGGGGAATGGGTTCAAACTGAAATAGAGTGAGTTTAGGTTAGATATTAGGAGAGAATTCTTGGTGGTGGGGCATTGGAGCAGGTTGCCCAGAGAACCTGTGAGTGCCCCATCCCTGGGAGTGTTCAAGGCCAGGCTGGATGGGGCTCTGAACAGCCTAATTTAATTGAAGGTGTCCCTGCCCACAGGGAGCTAAGTTATTATTAAGGTCTCCTTCCAACCCAAACCATTTAATGATTCTTTGATTCTACAAAAGTCTTAATTATGCAATGTGATAAAATTGTTGACTTTAAGGAATATTCAATCAAATTGTATATCTTCCATTTTAATGCATTTCAAAGCTATTTATTCCTTTTTATTTGTTGATACAAAAAGTTATTTCAAATCAACTTTGCTAATAGCTTTATCTGAAATCTTTTATTAATGCACTTGTTCCAGAGTTTTTGCTTTCCTATTAAAAATTTAGGATATTCAGCCTAAAACACAGAAAAAAATAATGCAATCATATTATATAAATCTACATAATATTCTCTGCTTTCCTTGTCCTTTGATTACTGTGCCTGTTGAGCCTTAGTTGATATTTCTAGTTCCATTGCAGTAGCAAACAATCAAGAGTTCATACAATTCTCATGTGGCACTGATTCTGATTTCAGTTCTAGTTTTCTTTTAAAAAGCTCTTTATTTTGGGTGTGATACTGTACATCTAATTAATTACTAATGATGTTTCCCAGTATCTTTTCTTCCCAATGTTTATTTATAATAAATTCAGATGGGTAAAAAATGGCTAGCATATATTACTGTCTTATAATGAGCAGAGTGAAACTGAGTACAGACAATTAGAACATCATTGCCTGAACAGCTGTGCATACTAATACTACGATTCTAAGCAAACAAAAAATCCTTTAGGTAGCTGCCAGCAAATCCTGGAAATGCTTAGACTTCTTACATCTTTCCCCATTGAACTAAAGGTTTCCTGGTTCTTGAGACAGTTCCACCTCTGACCGTGCATGAGTTTGGCCAAGCCTGAGCACCTTAACACCTCTGTCATCTAATTCAAATTTGAACCCAGCAGTGAGTATTCCTCACTTTGTTGCCCTTACCTGATTTGCATTGCAGTAAGAGAGGCTGTATTAAAAGAATTGCTGTCTGGAATATTTACTTTTGTCAATAAAAGCTCCTTATGTAACAAGTTGCTCAATGATTTTTATGGGGCTCTTGGAGAGGAGTGTGTGTGTGTGTGAGGTGAAAACAAACTTACGAGGGATTCATTAGAAACTAACCTCTGTCTAATCACGCTGCTGTTTATAAGGAGATTCCTGTCTACAAGTCAGTTGATGAGGATGATAAATTACCTGATATGAATGATGCAAGGAGGGAGTGTTTGTCACTCAGAGAAGGAGGTTAGCTTGCTCATACTGAAGATAGCTTTTGTGCTATCTGTGCCTAAACTGAAAGGCGCAATATAATATGGCAGTTGTGTAGGTAGGACTCTTAGAAAGGCTGAAGCTTAGAGGATTCCAGGTTTCAAATTTTAAAACAATGTCTCTACTTAAATTATAAACACACACAAAGAAATACAAAAAAAAAACCCACACAAAACTTTTAAATTTTTACTATTTGCATATGTATGAGCCTTCAGACAATGAAAAGTTGTCTCATACACATTCAGTGTTTTAATATATATATCAAATAAAAAGAATATTTTAAAGAAAATATTACCATTCTGTCTAATAACTTTAAAATTAGGTTTTTAATTCTAAAAGAAATATATGAAGCAAGAGAAGCTTTACTTATTATTATTGTTTGTTATTTTTCTCAATAAAAATACAGAAATCATTAAAACAAATGCATTTATTTGCTTGCCTAGGATGCTCCTTGAGATTTTCTTTTTTCCACTTGGAGAATTTTCTTTTCAATTTGACGTGATCTGCAGCTGTGCTGCTTTGCAGTTGCTGCACATATATCCAAAGACTCAATTATTAGAAAATGAAACAAAATTAATCTGTCATAGGCCCTTCCTGCTAACTCTGCAATGGTCTGTGGAGCCTATATGTCATGCAAGTTGCTGTGAATGATGGATTCAAACATAATGATTCTGGAACATGGGGAATAAAAATGTTGACATTCAGGCTTCCCATATGAATACAGGAACTTTTCTGTCATGTGTGCATACTCAAATTCTCTTTGTGCGGACTAGCCTTTATGAGATTTACTCACACCATAGGAGTTCTTGTTTCATACTGACTTTCCCTGAGGATTTAATTAAATAACATTTTATGTTACAGAAGAGTTTGGCATTAAGTAAACAAAATATCTTGAACTCCCTAAAATGTAATGGTGGATAATAAATAGTAAAGCCGACAGAGATATAAAAAGTTTGCATATGACACGGTGAAAATTGTCTAGAATACTTAAACCCATGTGTAACAGAAAAATAAGAAACTAGCATTCTTCATGGCAAGAGTTGCAATACTATGAATTTCCATATATTATTTTTTCATAACCTAATACAGAAGAATACAATCCATTACCTGACAAAAAGACTGCTTGATGGTTCACTTTGTTCATGTTAAAACATAATCAGAAAACTGTTTCACAAAAAAAGCCCACCAATCCTCTCATGGTCCTCTGAATAATGGGTTACATTTGTTGGTTTTCCAATGGAAAGCAACAAACTTATGCTATCTTATTGTAAAAGCCTAAAGTCATTTTGGTAATTTATAAAACAAAAGGAAGAAAAAAGAGCAAGTAATAGTGTAATTTTCTTACCTATCACTGATTGCATTCAACAATAAAATTTCTAATATTTCATCTGCTCTTTTTGATGAAGACCACAAGCTTCTTTTATTCTGTTCAAATCTCTCCATACTTTTTTGGGTGTGTGTTGTGGATTTTTCTTTATTTAATTTCATATCTGCTTTCAATAGTTATATATATACACTTATAGCAATTTTTATTATGACTTTTATTGCTTTGGGGATTTCATAAATTTTTGCAGTTTAGGATAATACACAGTTAGTAAGACACATGCTATGTTATAGTAGATATTAAGGAAGATTTATGCCTGTCCTGAACACCTGTTCAATTTTTTCAGTTTATTGAGATCCTCATTTAAATATTTTATCCAGAAAAAAAACCAAGTGTTTAAGAAGCATAGAGAAAAACTTGGATAAACAGAAACATAGTCAGTGGAAACACAAAGCTTAACAGTAAGAGGGATGGCAGACATTTCTACAGTGTTTTGTATAATCAGATTAATAGTCCTATTTTTCCTTTTTAAGAAATTTAATTTTTTTCATTAATATATCAGAGTGATTTGAATATCCTAGAATTTGATTACTTATTAAAAAATAAAAAAAATCAGACAATATTCTTAATGACTGGTCAAGTTATATTGATTATATTAAAAATTTTATTTTTACATAATGTGGATATCATGTAATAAATTTATGCTGATTTGAAAACAAACATTGTAATGTCAGTAAGTGATTTACTCCTATAACAGGTCAGTCAAGTCAATATCACCTGTTATTTGTCCTTCCTTTTCTCCTGAGGTGCCCATAGTGGCCTTCTGAGGTTAAGGAGCAGTTTTTTAGGTTTTTTCCATTCAAAACATCTGAACCAGCGGAAGGCAGTATCTCAGTTTATCAGAGAAATATATCAGGAAACAGAGTACATTATGTAGCCTGGAGTGCAACAAGAGGACACATGAAAAAATTACCTCCTGGGAATTTCCAGGGGAGCCCTGAATGAGAATAAGTGGCAGTGTTTGGGGAAAGTTTGAGTATTTGTGTTCAGCTGTTTGTTTAGTTTGTTTCTTTTTCTAGTGATCTATTATCACTCATAAAAGTATTGATATATTCAGATGGTCAAAAACCTTTTAGCAATAGTACAAGCATTTTTGACTTTATGTTATTTGCTTCCTAAAGTATGTGAAACAGTAAATTTACACAGTGTTATAAATGCAAAGGCAATTTTTGGATAAAATTAAAGAGAAATTTATTAATAAACAACATAGGAAAAAACAGAGAGAAAAACCACAATAAAAATGATCAGCGCAGCGCTGGGTGGACAGGACCTACACCCGAGGTGTAGGTTTCCCAAGTCCACGTCTGAGCGCTCTCAGGCTTGGGGTTTTATAGGATTTTTAAGTCCTCAGGCTAAAATTCCAGGCAAGTTCCATTCACCAAGTGTCCTTGATTGTCCAGTGAATGGATTTCCTGCCCTAGAATGATGATATTATTTTTGTGTCCGGCCAGAGTCTCCTCTCATGCAAAGGAGACTCTGTGTGTTGCAAAGTTAAGTTTTTCATGACAGGGTGGTGGAATCCGGGTTGGTGCCGATGAATATCTTGGCCGGGTTTCCTCCTTTGTTTTCCCTGATTGCTTCTTCGACACAGAGATGTTTGAGTCTGGCGAAGCTTTTCTTTTGGAACTTGTCTTTTTCGATTGATCAGTTTCTCTACCCACTGGAATCCGCAGGGCGTTGCTTGGGTCCGGAGGTAGATAATTTCCCGAGCCAGTTCCATTGTCTTCTTGATGGTCCGTGTCCTGTCTGTTTGTTTGAGTTGATGGGCCGGCCTGGGTTAGTTGTCTTGGGCGTTGCTGGCAATCAGCAACTTCTTGGAGAAAAACCTCGTCCTACTCTGAGGAGAGGTTTTTCTATACTTTATATTTTTTTTTTTTTTTTATATTCTTGCAAAACATATTTGTCTTATATACACTTCGAATTTTTAATACAACAATAATTTATTACACACAGGCACTAGCTTTTTTTTTTGGAAAATACTAAGAATGGGATTCCTCCTCTCTAATCCTTCAGAAGATGATTCATGATACTGGAAAGAGATCTGTACTCAGTCATCTGTCCTCATGCCAGAAGCTTTAAAACACCAGTAGTTCCCCACAGCAAAGTGTAGAGGGAGCAACACGAATTGTTTGACCAGACCTTATCGTACACTGTCCAAATAAATGTAATTCTGTTTTTGAGGTTTCTTGTAATTTTGCCATCTAAACATAACTACTCACAACTAGACTCTGTAATTATGTGTAGATGACAAATAAACTGTAATTTAGGCATACAAGGAAGATTGAATTTGTTGTTTTTTTGGTTTTTTTTTCCTCATTAAGATGTTCTTTAAAATTCTATACAGAAGAATACTGCAGCAAGGTCTCAGAGTAGGGATGACATATCTGCTCTGAGTTTCTAATTAATTTGAAAGAAAGAGTGACATTTTATAAACCTCTGCTTTAATCCAGATTCATCATGAAGCACTGAATCTAAAGCTTCAATTTAGGCCTCTATATTTACAACAGAAGGAAAAAGCATAGTAAATCTAATGTTTTGTCCCTACAATGTTGGAAAAAAAGGGAAGTATTATATATGTAACTGATATTGCCTAAAGGAAAGTTTTCCCCATAAATTTCAAAATTAAATTTATCAAAATCTCCATTAAAATTATTTTCTAAGATCAAATGATTAGTCAGAATCAAACTTTTGAGATCAGAATTGCACTCCTGCAATGCTAAAGAAAATATTATTTCATATTACTCTGGCTGATTGTTAATCACTGTATCAGAACATTTGAAGGTTAATTTAATACAGAGAGAGAAAGAACCTGAAACTAAAGGGGAAGAAAAAAGAACCTCTCCAATCAAATATTAGTCACACTTAACAATATAGCAGGTGTTAGCAGAAAAAAAGCTTTCCTTTTCCTATAACTAGACTGTCTCAATTGTACAAACATAGGTGCCTGTGCCCATGTAGGATCCATTACATGCATACATTGCTAAATAGAAAAGTCTGGAGCTCTGAGGTCAAGCAATGTTCTCACATGTCCTACACTTAGAGGGACATATGCAGTAAATCTGTGTTCCATGCCCCTTGGACCTATTCTGACCACAGGACCATGCTTTGCAGAACACATTGATCTGCACAAAACTAATTAAACTTGGCAGAACAAATTCTTAATGATATCCAAAAGTCCTTCAAAATATTCAGACCAAATATTATTTAAAGTGGTTCTAGCACTCCTATTCTTGACTAAAAAGTTCATGGGCTGGTCCAGTGGTTATTTATTTCCTCTGAACAAGATGAATTTATCTTTTCATTTCCATCTTCTAACTGTTCCTTCTAACCCAATTTAACTTACATTAACCAGTGTTTACTCTTAAAAAATAGAAAGACATCTCAAAAGCATTGGTGAGATGGTATAAATAATAAATGCATGATTTTGAAAATGTTGCAGTTGAAAAGCATGTCAAAGTTAATTGAACACAAACACAAGAAATTAAGATGCTGTCAAAAAACAAACAAACAAACCCTTCATGTTGAAAAGGAGAGTAGAAACACAAGGGGATTATGCATAGACTGAAACTATTTGAAATGGAAGAAAGTAGTCCACAAAGAATGCAAAGAAATATGATTCAAAGTTGTTGAAAATAGAAATGTCATTCCTTTATGACAAGCTTATCAGTTGGACTGGACAGAATAAATAAGTATTAATAAATAATACATAAATTATTTTCATATATTTTATTCTGTAATAATAATAATGAGAGTTTTTTTTTTTTTCTTAAAACTTCAAATTTATAGTTTTTCTGAGAAATGTGTGCTGTCAATATAAGGTCCTGTTTATGTGTTTTAAGTCCTCTGGTATATATATTGAACATTTCAACATACAAGCTTACCTCATAAGTAAATGAACATCAAATGAAGGAGAAAACAAGGAACTTTTTACTTGGCTTTTATAATCTGTAGGTAAATTAATTGAAATGAAATCTTTATAAGGTTATGTTTAAAGGTATTTCCTGTGAAAGGTCCACACTTCTGAAAGACACTTAAATCAGTATTAATGTACATTCCTGTACTTATTATAAAGCAAGATTCATTGAGTTTTCAGCAGAGGGCTAGAATTTTTTGTGTTAGGTGATTTGTTTAAGAATGGAACTATATGCTTTATTGATGTTACTTTACCCTTTGAGAATCTTGAGTCTCTTCACCAAATGAACAAACATTTATTTTACTATGATAATTATGGACACTCATCTGAAACTAATTATAATTTATAAAAAATGTAGTGTTTAAGTCATGCTTTTTTTTTTTTTTTTCATGAGGCTAATCTTATTTTTTGAGACATAACTTTGCTCCAGACTGTAAGGAGCATGGAATGTATACCAAAGTGCAAATTTCAAGTGTATGCACATCAGAGACCTATCTCAGAATGTGGTGTGCAGAGGCACAGGCATGGGTGGTGATAAAAGATGGAGCACAGGAGACATCACAAGTGTGAGCAATTCATTCATAAGGGAGAGCTGAGCAGGAGCTGGTCAAAATTGGTTTCAGGAGTTCAAAAGTGAACAAAGTGTCTCACATATGTGAAAGACACTACTAACTGTTAATTTGGATAAACAAGGAGCTGCAGAGTGATGAAGGCAAGCCAAGGTGCAGAAGGATATTGAAGAGAAGAATCACCCCAAGTGAATCCTAGACTGAGAAAGAAGAAACTCTTGGCATAATCAGCACATCTCCCTGTGTGAAGAACTGCAGGTGTTCAATTTTATCCTCTCCCCTTCCTCTCCCCATATATGAGAATGAAATCACCAGACTTAAGGTCCTAAAGAACAGAAGAGGGTGAGTATAGCAGCAGGGGCAGGGTTAGAAACCAAGTGTGGATAAACCAATTTTAACTGCTTGGGTGTTTTTCACTGAACAATTATCTCTGGGCTAACAAGAGTTGGTATTTCTATTCATGAACTGAAAAAAATAGGTGCTTTGCAGTGAGCATATTTTAAATTTAATGAAAAAAAGAGTGATGGTGGCTAATCTATGGTATCTTTAATTACTTTGCTCTACAAAACACTTGGTTTAAAGAATTGCAGAAACCTGCAAGGAATCATAATCACTTAAAATTCCTAAGTATTGTTAACCCAAAGAAAAAGGGAAAGGATTTATTTGCCTTTCGTTTCTTTTTGGATTTTATGTTAAAAAATTACGGTTTTAATATTGTTAAGTAATATTATTGACAGTAATCTAAGTAAAAATAGATATGTAATATTTAATTTTATTAAATGTGGTTAATTTAATAAATTTATGCATCAGAAGTCTCCAAACACTTCAGTAATAAATAATCACTGCATGAGGTTAAAGAAAAAGTGATTTTAAAAACACAAGTATTCTATATTCTTTGAACATACTTTTTCTTTAGCAATGGAAATACTTGGCAATAGAACCAGTTCCTCTTATCTAATAAAATGGTTTTTATTATCCAGATGGTATGTACTTACTATCAAGAACAGAAACCTTGGGACTTTTTCATGCTCTGAAATTCACATTTCTATTTTTTAACTTGCTTTCTTCTGTTAGTAGACTGAACTCCCTCTTTGTTCTTTTCCCTTTCTGAGGGGTTGTATACTGCAGGCCTACAAATAATCTACATTAATGCCCTCTGAGATTATTTCTGCAGAGATGATTTCTCAGTACTTAAGAACTTTCTGGAAAACAGTACCACTTAAAAGCTTCTGTGCCGACTTGGTGGACTAAATATAAGGGACAGAGATCAGAAACACTGTGTTCATTAACCTTCTCAGTGCTAACACTCACTCTTTCCCTTTGCTATTGTTATTATTATTCTTGTAGCTGTTATTATCACCAACATTGCCATTTATAGTCCTGCATTTTCACTCTAAGGTATCAGCAGTGTTGCAAACTTTGAAACAGATTCAGCAAATCTTGACTATTTCTACTGTTTTGGACAGATCAGGGTTGTGTTTATCTTGCTTTCTGGTTTTATCTGTTTGGGATTTTTTGGTGTGATTGGTAGATTTTTTTTTTTCCAAGTGTGGGGAAACATTCAATTTGTCACCCAAAAGTTAAAGGGTTTATAAAAATAATAGTTAAAAAATGTTAAAAAAATTAAACACAAACATTTCATTTGCTTGCACGTAAAACTAAGCCATTTTGAGATTCTTTGATTGTCCAGTTTTTACAAAGCAGGCAAATAAATTTAATTCACTATAATAATATGACTATAAAAGATACTTTTATATGAGGGTAGTGTGGGACTATGACCATTTATATAATAGCTTATTGTAATACGTATGAGATTTTTGCTAAGAAGGAAATTTAATGTGTTAAGTGTCTCTCAACTAATAACAGGACAATCCTGACAGATAATCTACTGCAACATGCTCAAATTTGCTCTTAAGCCTAATTTTACGCCCATTCACTTCCCACAAAACTTAAACATTTTTCAGGCCTACTTGTCAGTTGTCTTTTCTTCATATAGCTTCACTATTAGATAAATCATTATTAGAGATAACATTAATTAATTTAATCCTCAAATCTTATTCAACTGTTTATAAATCATGGCTACAGGAAGTTTGAAAAAAAAAATAAATTATTTTCTCTAGGAAAAAAAATGTTGTGCACAATTACAATCTACATGAATGAAGAAGATTTCTTGAACTAGACAACCTTTTTGGATGAAGGTGACTTTTTCAACTGCATGTGCTTCTGTCTCCAGAAACAATTTAAAGCCTTTATAGCCTCCCTGTGGGGTTGTGAGGACTCTGCCACAAAGTCTTGTGTGACCCTTTTAATTATGTGCAGAAGGTCGCCTACTTACTAAAGCCCAAGAACATCATATATGTTGCTTTATCACAGCTCACAAAAACCCCCAAAAGAATGTAGCTTATCTCAGGCACTAGAGTGGCTTAAAATTATTATTCAGACAAAACTCACGTCTTCAGTCACGAAGACTGAGCAGCATATTTGAACAAGTCACTATGCTGTGGTGATCCTATAGCTACTCATTGTCTCAGGTAGACTTTGCAGCCTGCACAGAAAAAACTGCTTTGGGAAACAGCACTGATAGTGGTGGTGGAAGGGTTTATTTTAACACTTATTTTTTATTTCTAATCTTTAAAAATCTTAGGATTGACTGATTTTTTTTTTTTTATGGGAAACTATTGTAATAAGAGTAATATGATAGAAAATACATATCTCGATTTTACTATATGTGCAAAAGTTCAAGGAAGGAAAGGATATAGCAGAATCTAAACATCAAGTGTTCTTTGCAGAATGGGAGAACAAGAGAGACAGAAAAAAGAACTCTGTTGAGTAGTCTGTAAGCATTTCTTACTTAATATAAGCTGCAAAACATTGCTTTTCCCATTGTTTAGTTTTGTTTTTTTTTTCTTGTAGCAGATATATTTCCAATACTCTGATGTCTGGATATTACATTTAGTATAACAGGAGATAAAGAATAGTACTATAATTAATGGAAGATTTCAGATTATTATTTTCATTGTACTTATAAAGTAAAACAGTTGCAGAAATTTTATTCCATTTGTATTTTTAATATCATTGGAATCATCATTGAGAAATTCACAGAAGGTATAAGACTAGCCAAACTGTAATCTATGTATTATTTTGCTGATGTTGGAGGTGAAGATTCTGTATGACATGATTTCAGATACTCATATCTATAAATAAAAGGAGATACCATTTTATACACAGAAGTGTAAACCTGGTATTAGCATATTTCTTAGAAAATACCATTTAAACCAGGTAGAAATTTTTACAGAGACTGTACCTGTGATGAGTTAACTTGTGTGAAACTAGCCTCCAGGGAAATTACATGTATGTCATTGCATGTAGTTTCATGTCTATTGGATAGACAAATTTTCTCTTTGCAGCAAAGATACTGGTTCTTACTATGGGTTTTTTAGAATCGGGAATATTTTTGGTTATTCTCTGAGGATATTTTCATTCTGTATGAATTCTTTCTACTTCCTTACTTCATAAAAGTCATTGGGATATGCAGCTCTAAAAAGTAAATGACAAATATATAATATTCAATGGTAATTATTAATAAGGTGTCAGGAAGACCTTTCTCATATTCAATTTTTTTCAGACTACATGTCTGACCTACTGTAAAATTTTTTATGAAGGAGACTCATGTACAAATATATGTATTTATTCACCATGCCTCTAAAAGCCATTTTAAGAGGTTAAATTTGTCAGATATTTGAATGTAAACAACAGACATGATGTGGCATTTCTTGCGTCCCAATGGAGTAAGCAAAGTGCTGTGAATTTCAGGATCCAGACAAGTGGGAGTGTACCCAGTGTGTGATTAGATGTTCAAGACTCTCTGTATTCCAAGTACATACAAGTACCTTCTAGGACACGTTCAACAGAAGCTCTATTAATTACAATCATAGTGAGAGAACATTTTTACAGCAATGATCAGAAGAAAGGGGAAAGAAATCAAAAAAATAAATTATTTCAATGTTAGTAAAGTGAGGAACTCATAAAATGCTCCTTCACTCAAAAAGCACTAAGGCATAAGGACCACCCATATCTAGAAATTGATTTTATACCTCTCTCATTAATTTTCATTTATATTCAGAATATTTAGTGTCAGTACAATCTGCATTTCACACTTTTAGAAAGCAAAGCTAATATTACTCAAGTTGATTGTCATCTTATAGAGCTCCATATAGAAAGAATCAGGTCCGGAAAGACAAGAAAAAAAAAAAAAAAAATCTGGTAGAATTCCCTGTAATCTCAACTGAAAAAGCAGTTCCACAGCTCCTTGTGTACAGCATTTTTTACTGCTATTGACAAGCCTAACCCATTTTTCATCATCTTTACATCACTTGTTCTCTTTCACTCTAACCTTTTTCCCCCAGCTGCCTTGGACATTAGGCTCAATATTCATATTGCAGAACCAGTAATTTCAGAAACTGCAGTATAATGTCAATGTGTTACTGCAGAATCATGGAATACTTTGGGTTAGAAAGGACCTTAACCATCACCAAGTTCCAATCACCCCATTCTGGGCAGGGACACCTTCAACTTGTCCATGTTCCTCAACGTCCTATCCAGCCCAGCCTTGAACACTCCCAGGTATGGGACATTCACAAGTTCCCTGGGCAACCAATTCCAGTGCCCCAGCAGCCTCACAGTAAAGCATTTCTTTCTGATACAAAATCTACTCTCTTTCAGTTTAAAGCCATTTCCTATCATTCTGTCACTACATGCCCCTGTAAAACATCCCTCTCCATCTTTCTTGTAGGCACCTTTTTCATGCCAGAAGGCTGCTGGTGAGGTCTCCCCCAAACTTTCTCTTCTCCAGGACGAACAGCCTCAGGTCTCTCAAGACTGTATTGCATAGGAGAGGTGCTCTAGCCCTCTGATCAACTTAATGGATCTTCTCTGAACTCATTCCAACAGTTCCACTTCCTATGTTAGGGCCTCCAGAGCTGCAATCCAGCTGGGGTCTCACCAGAGCAGAGCAGAGCAGAGCAGAGCAGAGCAGAGCAGAGCAGAGCAGCAGAATCCCCTCCCCACCCTGGTGCCCATGCTGATTTTTATGTAGCTGAGATACAATTGGCTTTCTGGACTGCAAGTGCACATTGCTGGGTCATGTCCAGCCTCTCATCCACCAGCACCCTCAAGTGCTTTCACTTATGATGACTCTCAACTCCTTCATCTTCTATTCTGTATTTTTGCTTGGGATTGCCCAACCCATGTGCAGGACTTTGTTTGGTCTTGTTAAATTACAGAAAACTACCTGTGCCTTTAAAGTGAAAATCTCTGTATTTTTCAGAGTACAATTTAGGGACAGCATGCACGGTTACAATTCTTGTGCACTGCTAACAACAGAACTTTCTCCTATGGGAGCTAGGAACAATACACTTATGCAATTTACTGTGAAGAAGGGAATTAACTAGATGTCTTCTAACATAATTTCCAAATCTATTTTTCATTATTTATTACCTTTCCTTACCTCACTGCCCCCAGGAAACAGCTTGCCTTTCCCCAGGGCACATTAATTAAATGCATCAGACTTCCACAGCACAAACAGGTCAGCTGCAACACATGCAAAATAATCATATTCACCAAGCTACCCCTTCAGAGAAACTGAGTTCCAAAGAGTATTCAAAAGCATAAAAACCTGGCTGCAAGAGGCAGGACATGTGAAGCATTCAAGGCTATTGTTCAAAGGAAGCTTTTTTTGTTAGAGCTGTGAATTTGTTTTTTTATTGAGCGTGCTCCTTCCCTAAAACTACCAGTTATTTTCTGCTGGAGATTATAATGTCCACTTGGTGGTAATTATGAATGCTAGCCTTAGGAAGGCACAAGGATTAAAATGTGTAAATATGCATAAAAATTCCCTCCATACACCCTGGTCAACAATATTCCATGCATTTGCAGGCTTTATCTAAGGGAGATATGCTGTATGGATTTTTGCCTTTTTAATCCAATTTATTGCCCCCCTTCCTCCAATAAAATCTATTTTTGGCAAATAAAGAAACTGGTACACAAAATCCATGGATTACAGTAGTGAGTGAAAATTATATATATGATTTACTGTCACTGCAGTTCAGCCTTGGTAGTCTCAGAAAGCCCTTTAGTTGTATTCACATTCTTAATAACCCAAATATATGTACTCCCACCCACACAAATTACTCTTTTTCACAATGTGAAAGACATGGAGAAACAAAACAGAGCATTAACACATCCACTATCGTCTTCTCTCCCACGCTTGGGAATTCTCAGTAAGAGAAAATCCCAGACCCACTCTTTTTTTCAACACTGAGTCTTCAAACTGAGGCATAAGAGAAAGCTTCTTCAGCTATTAGCCCTTTCAAGCTGTACCAATCTCTGTTGTAGCTATAATGATCCAGGACAACTGAAAGGTACATGTTGCTATATCTTGTATTTTAAAGACATTAAGGTAAAAGAACAGAAATATAGGAAAATACACACAAAATAAAAATTGCTGTATACTCTTAAAGGTGAAAACTCCTAGAAAACTATAAAATAAGCTTTATATGAGCTTGAAAAATTTTTGCACTTTTCTCATGTGTATAGATACAAAAATAAAGCTCTTCCACATATATTCACAAATTGTTTTAACCTGCCTTCCTTCTCAGAACCCCATTCTCTCATTCAGTATTCAAACTACCAGAATTCTGCTATTTCCCTGCGTTATAGAAAGTTATTTAAGAGTTCAAATATTTCTTCTTTTTTCATCTGACCTCTGGATCTAGAAAGGCAAGAGCTAATTATAAGCAATATTGTACTACGACTTGTTTCTTTAGCAGTGGTCTGCAGCCCATTTGGAAAAAAAAAAAATAAAAATCTGTAATTGGTGAACTGCTATTAAAATTATAATCTGATTTTATGTCTAAGATAACAGTATTAGTGTTTCCCCAATATCCTCACTTCAGCAAGCTTTTTTTGATTACAAATAAGCATAAATCACTTTCTACCACTGTCACAGAATATTTTCCTCAGGTTGATGCAGTATTTGCAAATAAGATGTACTATTTTCCCCTTGCTTTCCATATAGAACTAAAAAGAGCAGACGTGAAAAATAAAAAAACCTTTTTTTTGTCTTTCACTCAGTCTCTGTCAACTGCTTTCGCAAAATATAGGTGCTGTTACTGAAGTTCACAATCAGTTCTGACACATTCCTAATCATTATATTATTAATTAAATAAAATATCAGTTTTAAATTCGTGTCTTACTCATCCTCAGAACCCAGAAAACATGACATTATGATTCAGCCTAATGTCTAATATTAATTGCAGAACAGCCTTTTACATGATTGGACATGAAATTTATCTAAAATATCACTTACAAGAGTTAAGGATGGAGAAAGAAAGATCCTATTTTTTCGGGGGATGTTTATTCAGGATTTCTTTATAAAAATTAAACCCACATATCCTTTAGCAGCCTCAAAATTATAGCATTCTAAATATGGCGATTCACCTTCTTAAATCATCAGGGAAAAGAAGTGAAGGGATTTTCTATGATAATTAAAATAAATTCATTCTAAAATGCAAATAAGCTGCCACCGTACATCAGCTTGAGCAGCTAAATGCACCTGTGGCCGACAGCAAGCCCATAAACTTTAAATATCGAGATTTAGGCAAGTGAACCAGTGCTTGTTATTCATGAAAGTTTCTCTAGGTGGAGCTCTAGGTCAAACATCCTTCAATACTTCATCGTGGTTAATTTTGGAATTTGCTTTAATGTCCTCAGTTCACTACATTTGTTGCTACAAAATGAGGTGCAGGAACTGCACTGACTTTATTTTTTTGTCATATTATATTCACTGTTTATGTAAAAACGCAATTGTCATGAATGACACTTGTCATGAAAACATGATGAGGGGATTAAATACAAAATCAGAGAAGCTGTCAACCTAACAGGACTACTGTTTAATGGCATATGAAGACATATCAGATTTGTCATGGCTTACATTTTAGTTAGCTGTGCCATAGTGCTTCTGCACTGAAACTTCTCTTTAGAGTCTAGAGAACTCCCTGGTTTTAGAGTGCTGTTGGGTTTGAGGTTCCTATTTTGCTTCATGGAGAATTCCTAGACAGTAAAAAATCAAAAAGAAAAGAAAAAAAAAAAACTTATGTTATCATTCTGTATCTTTTTCTTATACAGTGGTTCACATATCTATGAACTTTTTTTTTCATTCAGAATAACATTAAACATTATATTCTTGGAAGGTTTCTGTAGCAACAATGCAAGGGAAAATAATATCACAGATATCAGCTACCATTGAAAAAAATACCAAGAAAACCACTCTGCTCCACAGGAGAGAAGGGTGAAAGAGAAAGTGAAGTGCAGTAATGTACTATCCATGGTGCATAAAAATCAGCAAGTTCACTCAATTATTAGCTCACATTTGCTCCTGTAAATGTTATCTTTTCATTGATTTTTGAAATCCGGCCTCTTAAACAGCCAACTTCTCTAACTATTTGGGTCAGTCTATTAGGTAACAACACTTGCTGGATCTGTTGTATTTGCTTCTCTTTTTTTGTCTCTGAGAGATGAGGGAACTCAGAGAGAATGAAAATCACTTTGCTTTATAAAATAATTATTTTGCTACTATGTGAAATTGAGTCCTTGCTGAGTCCTTAGTCTAATTGCTACATAGTGTGCCTCAGCTGCATGAAGCCCTAGAAAAAATAAGTAACTTATTATGATATTCCTGGAACATTTCTCAACACATAAGATGATGAGATATGTGATTGAGGACTAAATAAACCACGAGTGCTGAAGTTTGTAGTTACTTTATACATTTATACTTTTTTTTTTTTCTTAATCATGTGAAAAAAAACAGCCACAACAAAGCAGGGGAGACAGGACTCTACTTTTTTCAGTAGTTTTGGTTTAAGTCAGTCAAGAGTAGGGTATTACAATGCTTTAACACTGATAGCTGGGTACTCCAGAGCTCAGAATGCACCCTCAGGCCCTCTCAGTGCTCAGACAAACTAACACAATCAGGAACTATGGAGAAACTCTCAGTCCAGCATGGACAACAACAACAGATGACCCTAAGTAGCAAAAGAATTACACAGGATGGCAAAATGTCCCAAATTGTAATCCTTACTTTAAAAAAGTTTAAATACCTACCTCTCCCGTGTTCTGTTCTGTATGGGAGGTTATTCCTCCATAACTCATGCTGTCTACTTCCCAAGACTAAAGGAATAAGAGCAAATAGAAATCAATAAAAACAAAACCTATACACAGCAAATGCAGAAGGCATACTGGGGATAGACATATGAAAATGGGAGTACTTATTCTCAGATGAATATCTGAGTCACTTCACTATGAAGTTATACTTTTTCTCTGCTTTTGTGGGTCTTTTCTTCCAGGCAGTATCACAGCTTTATCAGGACGACTGGAAAATAAACCTCTCAAGCATGAGTGCTATGAGTTGACAGCCCAGTGCTAAGTTAAAAGATGAGAATTTGAACTTGTACTTTCAGGCAGGAAAGAACATTAATCTTTCTTTCACCTCTTTTTTTTTGTTTGAAATCTAGGTTGGAAAGAATATACAAAGAGAGTGAGTTAAAAAAATTATTGAAATCTCTGGTTTAAGCTTTCTTTTTTAATTATGCACTACATGTGATGAGAGAATTGACAGCACACAGAAACCTTTCAATTTCTTCTATTAATCAAAGCAAGACAGAGTTAAACTGTTTTGGAGGTGAAATTAAGTGCTATTTTGGATTGTAAACCTAAAGAGGCCCTGAATAACTAAGTCATCACAGGAAGTAAGGATAGGTGAAGCACATGAAAGAATAGCATGGAAAAAAATACATCTGCAATAGATAAAAGCTTCTAAGCAAGAGCAGCTGTGATTTTTATTTTACTTCATCTCCTCTAGACTGATGAATACCCAACAGACAATTCATTGTCCTGTAAGAATCTCTCTAACAAAAATCAGAACGCTGTGGTTGGGATTCACTTTGTTTTTTCAGGTACAAAACCACATGAATCAACCACATAGTAAAGCCCAAGCCAGCTGGGGCACCACCTACAAAATTTAGTAACTGTTTGTCGTGTACAAACAGGGACACTTCAAAGGAACAATGACTTCCACAACAAGTATGTACACACCCTAAACCATCAGTGTGCAATAGGTCTACACTATTCACAGATGAAATCTTCTTGTTCTGATTTTAACAAACTGAAGAGTGAAGGTGTATGTTTGAAATCTAACTTTGCATCTGAATCAGAAATACTCTCAGCATTTCACTTTTTAGCACCATTACAGAAGTTTGCATGGACAGTGATTTGTGGGTATTCAATAGCACTGTAATTCTCAAACAAAAGAAGACAAGGATGCAATATCAGATGTGTGTTTTAAGGTGAAATTCTCCCTAATGTGCTCTCACTAACCGCTGATGAGACAGACAGATTTGAGTGGTACCAGGATTAATGAAAAGCTGTGCAATATACAGAGTCAGACTTTTCCAGCTCATGTTCTGAAGATTTGAAATTTCATGTAATATACATAACATATATATTTGGTATGCAGGAATAAAAATATGATCAGAACTGCTTAAAGGAATGATTGGTCAGTTGCCTAAGTAAAAAAATAGAAGTCTAGCTTGAGACAGCCCCCAAGGCTTGTGTTGCTAAACATAGATTAACATTCTGGTAGCATTTGTCTGACTCAAAGGACAATGATAGCAAATAATTGGATAGAAGGGGGAATTGCTATCTGCTCATGACTGAGATAATGATTTTTGGATGGACTATGAAGTGGACAACTTCAAAATTAATCAGATAGAAACAGAAATTTGTTTCAACATTAAGTATATAAAAGTTTTCCAAGCAGTATTTAAACTGAATGGCAAAAGTTGTACCAAGAGAATATGAGAGCATCTGTTTCAACCCTTAATTCTGCAATACTTTCGACTATATATGAAAGGTCACAAACCAAATATATCAGAAGGCAATATACTTATCCACATTTTCTTATACAGGTACATCTAAAACCTTCCTCTTTGCTCAGATACCCTATGAAATTTTTTTCTTAGGTTTCCAACAGACACTACCACAAAGAAATTACATATTGTTTATAATTTCTCAGGATCCAAATTGAATAACTGAGTGGATAAGTAACTATGTATTCACATTAAGACAAGACAGATTTGATAATACTGCTAATAATACAGTGGATATTTTTCCTCCTCTACCTCCTCCCCTCTAAAGTATGATAGTTAACCAACATATCATCCCTTTGGATTCTCCGACATTATAGACTGGAACCAAATGAAATCAAACAATCAAGAAGAGAGTCCACAAAACCCCAAAACCAAAACACAAAGCAGTAATTCATTTAACTTTCTATGATTCATAGCAGTTAAAAATATTTGTCCTTCCTAGAAGACAGTTGAAAATCAATATGAGCCTTAGCAACTTAGATTTTTCGTTTCTGCTAAAATAGTGCACTACTTTCAATCACAGGACAGTTGAGGTCCAAAGGGACCTGTGGAGGTTGTCTAGTTCAATCCCCCTGTTCAAAGCAAGGTCACCTAGAGCACGTTTCTCCTGAGCCATGTCCAGCTGGGATTTGGATATTTCTAATAATGGAAATTCCATAACATCTCTTTGGAACCTATACCAGTTTTCAATCATTCTCACAGGAAGGAAGGGTTTTTTACATTTAGGTGGAATTTATTTTATATTTGTGATGATTGCTTCTCACAGGAGAATAACTGCCTGTTACTGGATACTACTAGGATGAGTGTAACTTCATCCTTATTTCACCCATCAGATGTTGATAAACTCTGCCCTGAGCTTTTTCTTCTCAGCCTCAACAGTCCCGGTTCTCCTCCTCTCCTTGTTTGACAGATTCTCCATTTCAAGGGAAAGAATGAGACACTAATTGTCACATGTTTCTTACAGCGGGCCTGGACAAGAGGAAAAATAAAGGAAGAAAAAGAGCATGGATTTCAGATTCAAATTAGACTAAACCAACTAAATGTAGGTGTCTTCCTTAGATGGTGTACATGTTAAAGCTCCCATCATCATTAGTGAAAATGTAGAATTTAATCCAGTGTCCAGATATTAGTCTCTTTCAATTTTCTGCTCTGTTTAGGCATACCTGTACATCTCAAAGAGTCAAGAATGGGATACTCTGTACTGCAGTGATACAGTAGGATACACACAGGCAAGGAAAGGCTTGAAGGAAGGTGAAAGACGGCCATTTCAGTATAATTAAGACAGAAAGGAGAACAATTCACTTCTCATTCAGCCAAGTATCAGGAAGTTGTTTCTGTTGCTTACACACTGTCTGAAAACTGCTGTCTTGGCTATTAACAAGTTTATTACTTTAGGTTGATCTTATTTTAATGAAAGATAATATATTTATTATTTTTATTATTTTTATCATCATAATATTTCTCTTATTATCCCAGTTCAATAAAGTTAAAAGACATCAGTTGACGACTAAACTACAGTGGCAAAAATGTTATTGAAAATAAAACAAAGTTTTCAGGTAAAATTTAGATGTTCATTCATTGGACATATAGGGTTGTTTGTTTTTTTTTAATTTATTTTTATTTTTTTTTAATTTCTCTTGCAGTACATTCTATGCATTTGTTCTCCTCCTATCAATTAAGACAGAAGTGCATCATTGATAAGTTTTTTTAGGACAAAAAAGCATGCAATGTATAATGGCATTATAATCCAGAAAAAGGTGATCAGTCTTCTTGGAAACATACAGTATATTTTTAAAGGTTTGCAAAAGTTCAGTACATGTCACATGTCAATCGCAATACTTGTTCTGGTATAATGGCAAGCAGCAATATGAAATGATTAATTAACTTTCAGTATATTAATCCAAGAGCAATCCTTTTAGTAATTTTTCTTTAGATAAAAACAAAAAAAATTAAGTTCAAAGATAATGTTGGCCATTTTACTGGTCATGGTAATAAAGAACTTGTTTTGAGTCACAAAAATATTTTTGTGTGGTAGAGTCTATATATTAGAAATAATAGCTATATTTAGTAAAATTTGAAAAGGTGGTTGCTATCCTTTTTATTGCTAAATTCTCTTGAGAATTTGTCTTACATTTAGTAGATTCACATAACTTTATTATTATGTTCTTATGTTGGCTTAGGATATCATTACAGAAAAAACTTGTTAGTCTAATAAATTAGGACTGCTCATAAATCTTACCCTTTCACATTGTTGAAAACTACAATACAGTAAAATTTACAGGTTTGTAAACAACTACTTTATATCTGTCTATTACTCAATAGACCCATTTATACTGTTAAAGTGCTTCCTGCCACTTCTTCTGCTTTGTTAATTGTAGACAGCATAATTTGTCTTTTCCTTGGTTTTACTTTTATACTTCAGTACTTAAATTACGTTTTAAAATTATTATTTCTTTTTTTCACAAAATGAGTGCATGATTTGTGAGGTAAAGCATTCTTGACAAATTAATGCAGTTTTATATGTCTGTCTCTGAACATTTTATTTGTTTACATTTCTTTCACCTAATCTAGGCTTGGATTTATATGAAAAGGTAGTCTAAATCAAGATAAAAGAAGTAAGCCAAAGGGCAGTACTGTCAGGCTATAAAGAAGTTAACAAAAGGTTTTAGAAATAAACTTGACACAATTCACAGATATTTTGTTCTCAAGTGTGTATTACACAGATTATTGGAATTTCAGAGGAATATATTTAAAAACCTAAACAACCAAACTGAATGTTAGCAACATCCTGTTTACATTTATGAGCTTTTTATAATTTGTGGGCTCTGAAAATTCCTCTCTTGTTTTCTACTAAGAGCTTCCTCTTCAGACATAATTTTGCACTCAACAAATAAGAATTCTATGGGTCACTAATAGTCTAACCAACTATTGATTATGGAAGTTAGGTTGGCTTCCTGGCTTTCTTTCTAATGAGTTATTGTGAATTTCATTAATTCTCATTCTAATAGGCAACCCCCAAACAATATTTAATCACTTTCATTCCCACCTACCAGTGCAGTCTTTCTGTGTACTTCATCCCATTGGACATTCACAATGAGGCATATCAGTATTTGATTAGATAGAAAAAGTCCTGAGTAACTGAATTATTTTCAGATATTTATGTACATATATTGTTATCACTAGCAAATGCTAGACTGAAATTCAGTGTTTTCCTTATGTTTTTGAGGGAGCATAAGACATATACAGGAAAGGACAATTTTTCTGATTTCTGGTTCAGTGTTTTGGCCATGAGCCCATAACTGTGTGGTCCAAACATACACAGAGCTCAGACTACGGAGTATTTCAGCTAAAACCAATTAAGCTTTGCATGAGCTAGTCTTAGGAAAAAAAATAGAGAATTTTGGGCAGTTTCTTGGCTTATCACAGACTAACATACTCTTGCATCTGAATAGAAACTATCTTATATTATTTTCAAAAAACTTAGGTAACTTTACTCTGTTACTGTACTATCCAGTGCAGACAACCCTGAGGAAAAGTTGGGAGAGCATCAGTAGAAATCTAGTCTACAAAGTAAACCATAACTTTATGGACAATTCTGAATTTTATTTGTTCCTTTCCTTCACAGCTACAGTAAAAAAACCCCACGATGTTTTTGTCAAGTCTTCCCAATGCTATGCATTCCTCATAAAGTTCCATTTCCTCCTGAAAGGCCCAAACTGCCTGTATCTCTTCTGGAGATATCTCCTCAGAGATTTGCTACAGACAGGCAAACAGATTTATGGACTAATCACTGGATTTATGGACTATAATCAAAGTCTTATATGCTGAGTATTTCTGGACACAAGCTACTTGTTCTCAGCAATGTACAAACATGACACAATGGATGATAACTACAACTATATAAATAATCATAATAATAAGCACTGGGAGTGACTATGATGAGGGATGTATAAATTTCTGTCAGCCAGAAATTAAATTTTCTGACTTTAATAGTAGATTTCATAACTTCTCCTCCAGTTCTGTTTTCAAATTGTGAGGTATGATACCCAAGAGGGTCACAGGAGGATTCAAAGAAGATTATAAAGTGTTTATACTAATTGGGTAGCATTAATTACCCAGCTGTTTCCAGCAATTAAAGACAGTTAGCTGTTCCCAGGCTAATGGTACACTTGTAGAAAATAATTAGAGCAGCTTCTTGTAGCACCTAAACAACAGCCCTATGTTTTGAGAGGGAAAAGAGCAAGAGGTTTCATGTGACTATATTTTGCCTTCAAAAATGGAAGGAACTTGAAGGGATTTTTTTGTCAGCAAAAAACACAGGAAAAGGTGATCTTCTGCTAAGGAAAATAATAATAGTGATGTTACCTTTTCTAAAAGCTATGTATGCTGATGTGAAACTCTAGTCTAGATTTGTTCACACAACTAATTCAAACCGGCTTGTAAAAGCAGTTTCCTTTGTACAAGCATATTCAGGTAACAAAATTCTTTTTTACTTCTCTTTTTGGAAAAATACTTTAGTTTAATCTAAAGTCTAAATTTAATCTAAGTTTAATCTAAAGTCTATTACAACTTCTGTAGCATAAAATCTAAACATGAAGACTCTTCAATAAACCAAACTTCTTGTGAAGGTTTATGAAGTATAATTAAATGAGAGAAAAATTTAGATATCATTTAATTTTCTAGTCATTTTGGTAATGCAATCTCTTGTGCCATTTAAATGGTATTTACAGGACTTTCCATTATGTTATGTAGAAATCAGATATTCAATCTCCTATTTCATGTGGGATCTTAAAGTGATATTCAGTTTTAATAATTATAATTTTTTCTCCCAGTGACAGTTACTACAACAGTACATAAGTACCCAGTACAGTGGCTTCTGCTGAGATACAGCAAAATGTTTAAGTGTCATTTGTGTTATTCTGTTATCCTGGATCATCATATTCTTGAAACCTGCTAGATGTTCAACCATCTGAAAAATGAAGGGAGCTCTCTAGGGTTCTAGTTCTCAGCATGTGCAGGATCACAGTATTGAATTCAGCAGATCACAGGTCTAAATAAACATTCTTTCACTCTTTTCTCACAGATGCTTTAAAAGTGCCTAACGCCTGCCAGTAACAGGTACAAGCAATTTCACTTATGGAGATAATGCTGAACAGGTTTTACACAATAAGATACCCATTTGTAGTGCCTAGGCTCAGTTTCCCCTTCATTCTCTGCTGCATCTGCCATGTAAATGTCCTAACAACCTGCCTGGAGGCATTGTCTGCACACTTCCACTTACTTTGATTGAACTGTTGAATTAAGATTCATTCATTTTATAGCCCAATGAGTGGCCCATTTACTTTGAAAGCAGGAATCTCAAATTCTGCTCCTTCTCTGTTTCTCTCTGTTTTTGGATTAGTTTCTCAGCTCCAGCAATATAAAACTAATCACTATGTACAAGGTGTTGAGTACAACCATTTCTGACAAAACAAATCAACAAGAAAACAGAAACAAATACAAAACAACAATAACCCACTCTTTTAAAATTAAAGAAAGAAATTATAATTTAAATTCAGAAGGGGATTAAGGGCTGTAGTCTCAGTTTACAGCACTGATCTCTCCTATGTTTGCAATTATGAAATTCCTAAGAAATTGTAGCTACCATCTTCTACCTAATGAATAACTGAAGCACCCTTTTTCTTAGAAAGGCTACTATTAAAAAAGTGATAAAGTGACTTGATGGAAATACCAAATGTCAGAAGACTGCTGAATTCCGTACGGATTCAGAAAGGACTCTGTATCCTGAAGTTGAAGAGTTTTCCATGGAAGTCACTAGATTCCTATCCTGCATCCATCAGGAGGCCTTTTGCAAATTCTACAAATATTACGATCATATGTCCTTTGACAGATGTAGGGAGAATCCTGAGAAAACCTTCTTGCACATTTACAGAGATCCTTTCAGCACTTTCTCACATACCACATGCAGCTGCTGTGCCCTGTCATGACTAGGTGTGCTGGGAGCTGTGTCAGAGCAAAACCAGACCAGATCAAACCTCCAATGGTTATGTCCATGCCTATGCCAAGGTTCTGGATCATAGGTACAAAGAGAAATATCAAGTCTGGGTGAATGATACAAGGTGGTCAAGCCAAAACTGCTTTGAATTGGAGCCTTCTGGTCTACAGAGAATGCCTTCACCAGAGCTTTCAGTCCTACTCTTTCTAAATGAGTGACACTGCTGTCCTAGTCTCCCCCCCAAATTAAACACAGCACTTCTAGCAGATGATCCTCTCAGTAACTCCACAGTGTGGACTGCCTTACCTAGGACCAAATTAAACACAGCACTTCTAGCAGATGATCCTCTCAGTAACTCCACAGTGTGGACTGCCTTACCTAGGACCCAAGGTGTTATTACTGTCTTCATTTGTGACACAACAAAGTGGATGGTCTTTAAAATAGAACAACATTCTTTTTTGCATGGAAAGGGAATTTTATCTCCCGAGAAAAAGAAGACATAAAGACTAGTCTGAAAGGATTGAATAAAGGCTGACAGACTGGTGCTGACTGTCAGAGACATGGCTTCTCTTTTGGCAGTGTGTGTCTGGCAGGAATCAGTGGCAGAATGAGAAGGATGCTTTTTTTCAAATAGCTTCACCTTGGGCTGATACACAAGCAGGCCTACTGAGTGGCAATAACTCTGTGCAGTGTGATGACCTTCACAATAATGGGCTAAAGTTTGATTTCTCTGTGAAGAATTTACTACTAGTGGTCTGACTAGCATGGCACTGTTCAGTGGATGTCTTGGAACCTAAAAACCTTTTAGGATATAAATGTGAATTAGATGAAAATGAAGACAAAACTGAGAAAAAAAAGTGGAATTCTAGTGTCTTGAAAATAATTTTATTTTTCTCTATGAAGGTAAAGGACAAGTTTTAGATTACTTTCTTTCCAGAGATAGTGAAACTAGTTCTAATGGCATATACACATACACAGAGGTGAAAACAATGGCAGTTTTATCAAAACCACAAAGCATTGACATATTATGCTGAACTACTAAAGCCTTCAGTTTCTGAGACTGAAAATTCAATTTTCCTTAAAAATAAAAAGAATAATTAAATGGAAATTACTGGAAAATAAAACTTAGGTGGAATACTGATCCCAAAAGGACGTCAGAATTCAAAGGATCAGATTTTACTCAAGACTTTTAATCAAGAGGTGATTTTTCTCCCAAGAGTTATGGAGTCACAAAGTGATTTTGCTCAAGGTGGTTTTGCCCGAGATGGACAAACATAAAGAGGATTGAACATAAGACAAAAAAACCTGTACTAATTAGAGCCAAAGAAAAACAGTCTCCCAAATGACTTACGTGAAAATTTTATGAAGCAAACTATATATAGCAGGTAGGAGAAAAATTCTGAAGGAAAACAATTTTTGAATTGAGAACTCGGTTTGTCCTTTTTTAATTTATTTTTATTGCAGTACTCAAACCTACCCAAAAAAGCACATTCCAGTCTTTCATCATCCCTAGTGTCAGCAAGCTTAATATTGCCCCAATCCATTCCCAGTGTCTTGTATTGCTCAAACCATATCTGTCAATTTTATTCAAGAAAATGGATTTCAGCAACATGATACCAACACCACACCTATTCCTCAGGGAGCATGAATGTCTATGGATTTCACAGCATGTTAGCATTAGTCTGTTGGACAGATTCCCTCCTTTTCTCTCTTTATAAGCAGTAGCAAGATTTCAGTTTGTCCTGGGGCTACTAAAAGAAATGAAAATAAACTTATATCAGATGTTTAAAATCAGGAAGTAGAAGTAGTGCTTAAGTCAGAAAATATTAATACCAATTTGCCACATGAAGCATCATTCAAGGAAATAAAAGCAAACAAACATCAAGACACTCTAGATTCAGATTTTCTATTATATTCTGAACACATTCCATTATGGCTGTCTTTATGTCTTCTAGAGTACCTTGTCATTGGAAAATAATAACAAACCCTCTCACAGACTGTCTGCTAATGCACAAAACTGATCTCTATTCCAGTTTCCCAGCTCTTGCAGCACTCTAGCTCCAGTAAATGGACTAGCATGCTGTGTTTTTGAACAAAATGTATTGCCATCAGATGCTTACCAGATGTCAAGCATAAGTACTTCATTATCAATAAGATTAAAAATATATCTTGAGCATGCAAAAATCTATGTTTGAACTTTCTGAATATTACATACAATCATTAAAGTTTTAAAAATAGGAATACGGAGAGTGGTTTTAGGCCACCTTCTCACCATTACTGAGATCAACCATCAGGAGAGATGCTCTTTAAGCAATATTTTTGAGTTATTTTTTTTAAAAAAAAAGTAAATATGTTATATAATTTTGGTCAGCTATATTTATCCAGTTCTGTAAATCATGGAGAAGAAAATTCATGTCAATGTGGTTGTACTTGGGCAAACCTCTGACACCATGCTAGGCTTATGATCTTTGAGGTTTTACAATCAAAGGGAGCATCCCACAGGTCCTTAGATCAACATTACATACGTTATTATATTATTCACAGTCAAGTTACTCAATTAGAAGTCTTTCTTAGGATACAAAAGGAAATTTTAAAGTAGGTTCTTCAGTGAGAGAATTCTCTAAGAGTGAAAATTTCAAATAATAACATAATTTAGGAACACCTTTTCTGTTGACAAAAAATGAAAAAAACTTCATAGAAAGATCCAGCATTATTAAGCTACAACAACTTCTCCTGTTCATGGTATGAATTGGATTGGTTTCGTCCTACTACAATGGAACAGTTTGTGATTAAAAGCTGTAACAGAGGCTAACTGGTAGTTTATATCCTTCATACTTTCATATTTCCCTTTTGTGCATCACATTTAGGGCCAATGCAGTGCAAGTTCACTGCATTCAAACTGTAAGCTGTATTCTAGTCTGAGGTAGTGTTTATCCGCTAAGTCATATATGTGCAAATCGTATGAGGAAATACTGTCTAACAATTGCAAAACTCAAGACAGCTGCATTTAGTCACTTCCTGCCATTCTAAGAAACATTTTGAAGAAGGTATCTCCTTAGAGAAATTAAATCTAATAAAGATAGCTGTAATCTCACAAACAGTTGATCACTACTTATGACAGCTGAAATCATGGAATACGCCAAAGTGAACATGATTGGAAAAAGATTTTTTTTTTTTCCCCTTGTGTTGATGAGTAAAACTCTTATAACATAAATTTGTGAATCAGAATCTTTTTTTATTTTTCTACTAATCAGGGACAGAATCCAAATATTAATCTGAGTGGATCAATGACCTAAACTGCCTGAAAAACAAATTTGTCTCATGTAAAGTAAAACACACACAGTTAGGATTATGGCTTTTTTAGTGCTTTAAACTTTCTCACCTATGAAAGTTCAAGCTGTATCATAATGTGGTAATGATAAATAATGGTCCTCTGAAGCGCTAGAAGGTTCTCCTATCACAATTATACCAAAAATAGGGAAAATTAAATATTATAATTCATTTGAAAAAGTAATATTCATTATGTAAAAATAACTACTGGTGTCATGGGGTGACTGGATATAAAAATTTTAACAATTATTGTGCTGTTGGAAAATAAAGAGAATTTTAAAAATGTTCAGAAAAACACAGCACATTTCTTATATGTGATAACATTCTATTTGATTTTCTTGAACCTCTCTTTTCAGGATAGATTGTAATTGCTTATAGCTGCAAGGCTGCAGAGACTTTACTGTTATACAATTTGTAACTCTTTTTTCAACTGAGATATAAAACTACTTCAAAGGGGAAAAAAACCTCCAAAAGTTACTTTAAAATATTCCATGCTGCCAAGACTCTGTTTCATTGGAGAAGAATACAAAAAAAAATAAAAAAATGTTTAAGTGTGCCAGCAGTATCAAAGGGTTGTAAAGAGGGCTTATTTAACAAGGCACAAGATTACATGAAGAGAGTAAGGTGAACTATGCTCTGTACTCTATGCAAGGATTCCATGTGGCTAAAAAATAATTTAACTCATTACTAATCAAATCAGAGCAGGATAATGAGAAATAAGAACAAATCTTAAAAACACCTTTCCCCCATCTCTCTATTCTTCCTGGGATCAGTCTCACTCCTAATTTCTCTTCTTCTCCCCCAGGTGTCACAGGTGAACAGGGTTTCTTGACAGTAGCTGTGACTTTGAAGTTTAGCAGATCTAATGTAAATTTTTTCAATGTTTTTTCACCTTGAATTACCTTTGCACATTTTTTCATGAAGTTATGCCATGTTCAAACATTCATTGTGTCAAACTATCTTGAAATAATTTTATGTTAGTACTTTGTAAGATGGCGATATTTATAATTTGGAAAAAGAACATAAATTTGTTGTAAAAACATTGCCCAAAGCAAACTGAGTTGCACTCTTTCTCTTTAAATTTGATAAAAAAAATTTGTGTGTTGCAATTGTTTTATGCTGTAGGCTATAGATTTTTTTGTGCTTCCTCTGACTGCCACATGATTTATGATACCGATCTTTCAAGATTATAAAAAGAACTTGTCTCACAAATTATTTTAGTTTTAACAAAAACTGAGTGGGAACAAGGTTTGGGTCAATCACCACACAGACTCTCAGAAGAATTTATAAAAACTGACACAGACAGCTCTGTACGTGATGGTCTGCAAGGAAGTTATAACCTTAGTTTAAAGAGTTGACAGAAGATCAGAAAGATTTTCTTCTTTATTTTTTTTTCCCTTTGAGATAACTCAGTTTTTCTTTTCATACCATATACAACTACAGTTACCTGTTGTCCTAGGGTGACTTTATGATGTTGGTATCATAAAGGTGGTATAAAAAGGTGTTGAAAATTGTTCTTCAAAATGCCAACTCAAAAGTCTGAAATACATTTGATGCCAATACTACAAAATTTTATCAAACTTCAAAGTATAAAGTTATGAAACTTTATGTCAAATGAAAGCAAAACATTCATTGAAAGTGGAAAACTTGTTTTAGCATGTGAAAAACATCCAGAAATATGAGGAAAGCTTTTCTATTGCTATTGCATTTAGTAGTGTCACTTTTTTAAAGCAAAAATTGTATTTTATTGTTTCTAGTTTTTATTTTTATTTGTGAGGTTTTTTATTTGTTTTTTTGTTTGTTTGTTTGTTTTTTATTTACTACATAACTTTTCATAGAAGGAAAGGAGGAAGGGAAAGTCAGTAAGATTAAATATTGAATCATGGGGAATTTATGCTGGAAGGAAGACTTACTGAGATTTGTGAGCATATGAAAATTCTGCATCTTAAAAGAAAGATCTGGTATAATCATAGTTAAAAATTATTGACTGTTTCTGCTAAAGGGGTCATATTTCCTAGTTTTCTCTGGAGTGTTGATGTCTCTATTCCTTGGCTTACTGAGAAGTAGGAGTTGGGACTCATCAGGGTTTTGCCCACTTTTGCCCTCAAACTCACAAAATTGAGACATCTGAGAACTAATACAGCAGAAATCTGGAAATTTCCTCTCAATACTGTTCAAAAATTGTGAAGCCCATTCATCTGGATTTGTATTTCTAAAGCAATTTGGGTTAACTCCCTTCCAAATTTGCAATTATTTCAGTTATCCATTAAATCAGACATTTTGTCAGTATCATTCTGGACAGGTGTAATTCCTATGATTTTAAAAATGTCATCTATAATACACAGCAAAATGATTCTTATCTTAAGAACAGTGGCATGATACAGCACTGGAAAAAAAAAATTGGTCAAGCAATTAAACTTTGCTTGTTCAAATGTAATGATGTGCTGCAATTTAGCATTATAAAATCTTGAATGATTTGGTTGTTAATGGGAGAATGGCATTTCCCCTATCTTTGATGATCCTTAGTGCCAGTCATCTGTAACCTAAGGATGCCAGCTGTTCCATGACATTTTGGTACAACTTACTTTTGATCTTACTCGAAAAACCTTTAAAAGGCAAAGGTCTAAAACACTGTCGCAAGAGCAATTAAAAAAATCAAAATTACCAAGGTTCTTTAAATTCTCTGCCTTAATCACATTAAACTGAATGTGCTTAATCTTAAAAAGATTGTGTAATTAGAAAACAGAGAAAAAAAAAATCAAATTGTAAAATGGGTATTCTGTAAAGAAAGAAAGAAGCATCCTTGTTATCTTGGTTCAGCTCAGCAGCTTTCTTCTCACAAAAAGAACTGCAGTACAAGCACCGGGTTTCTTACTAGACCCATCTGTGCTGCTCTAAGTGAGCATAGCACCTTCAGATAGGGTAAGATGCATTTGCCAGCTTCTTAGGGAGTTGAGAGGCATTACACCTACCTGTGGGAACAAGCCTTGGATGAAACTTTAGTTGAACTGAAATGAGTCATGGCATCCTGTTTGACTCGAGTAGGACAAGGACTTGAACACATATAGAACTCATCCATTTTATGTAGTTTGCTTCCCAGGTCTAGTGTCCTGATTTTTGGGTTGGGTTTTTCTGGGGGGGGGGGGGGGGGGGGGGCAGGAAAGAATAAGGGAATTATAGCTGCTTATAACAAAGTTTTTAAGTTTCCAAGTTTTTGCAAGGATATGGTTAGGGCTCTGATGAAAATGCATAAGGAAAAGGAGTCTGAGTATATATGTGCTCCATAACTGGCTCTCAGGTTCCAGCCTTGCAGTTTTCCAGGTCATCCTGCTGTGTTAAAACTGTGCTCTATTCTGCTATTATTACCAAAGCTTACTTTCATGGAGTCAGTGTGAGCTCCTTCTTTTTGAACAGTGTGAAAAATATGTGACATTCTCTTTGTACTTTTGCCCCTGTTGAGCTGGGATAGTTAACTTTATTCCCTGAGGATGGTACAGCGCTGTGCTTTGGATTTAGATTGAGAATAATGTTGATAACTCCCTGATGTTTCACCTGTTGCCAACCAGTGGTCAGGGACTCGTCAGCTTCTCATACTGCTCTGCTAGCAAGGAGGCTTGGGACTGTAAGAAGATGGGAGGGGACACAGCCAGGACAACTGACCTCAACTGACTAAGGGAATATTCCATACCATATGACACCATGTTCAGCACATAAACTGGCGAGACAGGTGTCTGAAGGCCACTGTTCAGGAATCATATGGACACCAGTCAACAGGTCCTGAGAAATTGCATTGTACAACACTGGTTTGTATATTATAATTTAACAGTAACAATTATTATTATTTACCCTTTATTTTCAATTCTGCTAACCAGCCTTTATTTCAATCAAAACATTTTCTTTTGTTTTTCTGATTCTCTCCCTGGTCCCAGTGCTGGGGTCAGAATGAGAAAATGGCTGTGTGGCATTTAGCTGCCTGATAGAGAAAATTACACCATCCCTTTTTGCTGCCCAACATGCGGCATGAACCTGTGAACCTGAGATTAAATCTCGCGCTCTACCAAGTGAGGAGCCAGGGATTTTAAAACACAGCTTCATCAAAATTTGTTCCTTATTAATATGGGTGATTTTTTATTTTAATATCATTGATGGGACAAAAAGCAACCATATTAGTGATAGAACCAGAGAAGTGCAGTGGTGACAACACCAGAACTGGCTTCAACATAAAGCAATTCACAACCACACACTGTTTCTCCTTCCCTGAAGGATTACTATTGCAGATAGAGACCAAAGTTATTGACTAAATGGAGCCAATGGAAATTTTAAAGGGATAGTCCATAGGCCAAGGGAAAATTAATTGGGATAAATTAAAAAATATGGTACCCAGGCATGATGTAAATTGTGTAGGATAAGGGTTGGATGTAATACAGAATCAAAGTGGTGTCCAGTGCAAGATGTTACCTCCTGCCCAGACAGTTCCTGAGCACTAGACTTCAGACATGTACTGAGCATGACATAACATGGCTTTGGCAAGTTTGGGTTAGCTGTCCTAGGTGAGAGAGGTAGAACTTCCAACATATTTGCACTAAGAATAATTCCTGTTCAACCTGATGGTTATGTGGATTTGTTTTTGTAAATACCTACTTAGTTATTTGGTTCCCTCCTCTACATTAAAGAGTAGAAGATCTATCTCAGGACCATGTTTTGCATAATGCTTTTGCATAAACACTTGAACTAAAGTAAAAATCCTTTACTGAGACCCCACTGAGGATTCATCACTTAGGAATCTGTTGCTTGGGAAATGCAAATGAGTAAAAAATGCTGAGCTACCATAACAGCATGCAATGCTTAATTTTTAATATCTGTGTAAAATTATCAAATATTTTTGCCATATCCAGTTTTTGATACAATAAAAAAATGCAACTTACTTGCTGCATTTCTTAATTTTATAGTAAATATACTTTTTCCTCATACTTATACAAATTTTTGAGCCAAAATATTTATGTGGGTTTTTGTAGGAACAAAATGTATCATTGCTGCTACTTCAAAACATAACAACTATTAAGTAGCAACTAATACTATACCAAGTGTGCTTAATAAATGGAAAAACTTTGTTTACCAGATTAAAACTTCTCAATACATTTAGAGTTACACAGCTTCTCAGAGAGACAAGATACAAAAAGCAACATGCATTCTTTTCTGGTTTTCCTTAATTTTTGACTTAATGCTGTGAATCTTCTATTTAAATCCAAATACCTTTTCCAGTTTATGACAGAAAAAAGCAGATGCAACTATTTTCACCCATCTGCTTCTTTTGGGTACCTAACTACAGCAGCAAAGAAAGAGAAGACTGTAGCTTTGCCTTCAGGAGAAACAGCAGTGTGAAATCTAAAATCATGTCAGCAGTCAGCTAGACTGTAGCTGCTTCTTATGCAACTCTTCTGTTCTCTTCTTACTCTGCAGCCTCATAAGGTGAAGAGTTAATCAGAATCAGAATGATTCTTCGAAACAATCTTACCTGAAGATAAAGAGTTCAGTGTCTTGATCAGATCCTTCCAGCACTTGAGTAACATGTTTAAAGCATAAAAAATGGCCAGGGAGAGGTTTTGGTCGATATAAAAATAAGCTGTACTGAGTAATGTCTATGCTTCCAAATCATTCAAGTAAAAGTCAGAAAGATAGCATTTATTTTTTTTTTTCTTTTTTTGATGATGAGGGTTTTGTTTTCAACGAAATATCTTGCTCCTTTGTTTCTGCCTCATCCTTGCTAACATGCCACAGCTTCATATAGCTTTTCAGGGTATCACTGGTCATAATTTGTAGAAGGGCTGATGTTCAGGTGTCTTTTTAAAAAGTCAAAAAACCATAAGAGATTACAGAATCAAATGGAGCTGTATGAGTTAAGCGAATCTCCAGAAGAAAATACATCAAAGGGAACCATGAATGCAGAAAAATACAGAACATCCCAGTTTTCTTCAGCTGTCTGCATGATAAGAGGTGGCAGACAACAGAATAAGGTTGTGTAAACTGATGGTCAGATATCATAGAGAGGTACCAGTCCCATAATCTGAACTGGCTGAAACTCTGCTTCATCCTTTACCAATTTACATTCAAATGTCAGAACAGAGACAAACACACAAAATGTTTCACCATATGGCAGCAAATTTCCCAGTGTACCCGTAAATTATTTTTGAAAGCCTTCATCTGCTTCCGTTCAACTCGATTATTGTAGATTTCAATTTTCATTTTACATTTCCTGTTTTCTTTTCCCATTGAGTTTTTTTTTGTTTGTTTGTTTGGCTGGTTGGTTGGTTTGGTTTGTTTGTTTGTTTGTTTGATCATATGTTTGGGGCACTTGGGTGTTTTAGTTTTTTCCCCTCTAGCATGTTTTTTATTCCTTCTACATCTTTTGTGGAAGTTTATCTTGTTAAATAATAAGTGAGGCTGAACAATGCAGACTTAATTGCCCATGCTGCTAAAGTGGTTCCATTTTGAAGATGCCCTAAAATCCTTGAGAAAAATCTGATATAAATTGCACTAACCCTAAGCACTGTATATGGGAACGAGTTGGTAGCACTTGATCTCAAACAAGACAAGCAAGATGTCAGTGCCTGGCCATCTTATTTAGAAATAAAACAGTCTTTTAGACTACATTTACTGAGCTGAATTCTTTAGTTTCAGGAAATCTTGATTTAAAATCCTTCTTAAGATAATTATTTCTCTTTGTTGAACTTTTCTATATCTCTTGAATATTTTGCATCACTGCCATCAGGGCTCTATCTCATTATGTAAATTAAGTCTATCAGCCTTTCATCTTCTGTTTCTAACTTTGCATTTCTAGCTTCCTATCAGGTTTTTCAGTCATCATTTTCCCCATGCCTATCTCCTTATTGAAAATATCTCCTACACTATTATGTATTCTTTCCTCACAAACCATTTCCCTTATTTTTAGGCTTGCTCCTCTGTATTGACAGTATGGAATAAAAGGTCTCGGTCACTTCACTGATTAAATATGAAATAACAATCTGTCCTTGCACTGCAGTTCCACTGGTACATTAAAACCCAATGATGAATAATGTCTTTTCTGGCCTATCTCCAATACAGAAAGATTACTGGTTATGAACAGAAATAGCTGAACAGAGAGAAGATGGCAGAGACAGGCCTGAACAAAATATTTAATAAACTGATGCTATATTCTCCCTGACAGTCCTAGACAAGGGAATAAAGCTTTAAGTTTGAATGCCTACCAGAATTAATGTAATTAATGCTCTAGTCACTAACACTTGTAAGAGTTCATTATGTGGCAACAGGAGAATTTACTTATTTATTAGAGCTACAAGATCAGAAAATGTCCTTCCTGAGCACTTGGAATTTAACCCTGACTTTTTTAAAGGCCTTACAAGTGTTTGAACTTGGAAACATAAATGTTCTAATTTCCAACTCAAGTTCACAATGAAATATAAGCATTTAGCAAAAGAAATTTTACTGACTTGATGCAGTTTAATGCTGACACCAATTAAACTAATTCTTGAGGAATTTTGGATGGAGGGTATGTAGAGCCAATTATTTAGAGAAATCCAAACAAACCAAAAAGACATGAAGATGAAGTTTATGTATATATACGGTTTTGTGCAAAAAACTTATACACCCATGTGTATATAACATACAATATAAGCAAGAAAATAAGATGAAGGTATAGCATAATTTTTGTCTTAATGCAGACATTCAAAATTTTATTGCCTTTATTTTCCATGGGTTTAATGCCAATAGCCATGCCTTCTAGTAATTCATTGTTTACATTTAAATAGATTTCTTGTGCCACCAGAGCATGAACAAACACTTAAATAGCTTTGAAAATAGGGTTTTTCCCCATGGCATTATTTTGCTGAGAACTTCAACAACATAATATTGGAGAGGCAAGTTCAAATTTTTCTGCATAGTTATATACTGATCTCTAAATTGACAGTATATTAATTCTATTCCCTGCCTGTATAGGACAGCACACCAAACAAAACCCCAAGAATTTTAAAACATGTAATGTAGAAAAAAATTGAACTATAAAGGCTTTTATGTGGTATTTAGGGATTTTTTTAGTCTTCATGGACAACGCAGAGCAAAACAAATTCAGTTTTTTGAAGCCTTCAGTTAGAACAACTATATAGAGTGGTCAAGTACCTTGAATACAAAGGACAGAAATTGCAATATGCTTTACTTGGCCATGTAAAAATTATTTTAATGCTGTGAAAGTGAATTGGTTACTCTTGGGCTATTCTGGAGGGTGCTGAGACTCTTGACTACTGGGGTTTTCTCTAGTGGAAGTAGATTCCTAAAATCTTCAAAGTAAATGAACAGAGTGGACATGGCATACTTCCTTAATTTTCTCCTCCACCATCACAGATGTTCTCTATTGGATAAGAAATCTGTGTTGATAAAATACACTGCAGAAGGACTGCTCATGCATATTTAAATTTCATGTGTGTGTATGGAAAAGTGTTTGGGTAGATCCACAAGCTCTAAATAAACCCCACCAAGTAGCATCTGTGTGGTGCAGTCCTTTAATTATTTCTTTTTTGATTAGGCAGCTGTTCAATATTCTAAGGAACATTGACCTCAACATCATATCTATCCTAAGATAGTTTCATTCCCCAAACAGCTTGTTAGATTATTTTGCCACTAAATTAAATTCTTCAATTTACCAATTACCACAATAATACAATTTACCACAAGCAAAGGACAACAAAATGGAGTTTAAATATGCAGCGCAACTCTGTTTTAAGTATATAGTCCCAAATAGTTGATATTGTCAACAAATGGTTGTCTTTAAGAACAGGAATCAATTCAGAAACGGTAAAAGAACAAGACAAAAGACAACAGGGGATTTCTCCTATAAATTTTCAATGTGGGATGCACGCCAACTAATTTAAATGCTGAATTTCTATCTGTGTACTTTTTTGTGGAGGAAAAAAGCTGTAACAAGAAAGTGCATATTATTAGTTGTACTGCTGATGATAGAAAAACAAAAAGAGAAACTAATCTGTGTATGCCAAATCTTAGCTCTTAGCTCAAATTTGACTGTTTTGAACAGCTCCAACCAGCCTTTTCCAAACAATACTCAGGCATGGTAGCATCCTAGGATTATTCCATTTTCAGAATGTCATGGCATAAAGCCAACATAGGAGTAAATTGGCCTAAAATTTTAAATTGTTTCAGATGTCTAATCTGAAAAAAAACCACCCAACCACCACAAAAAGTCAGAACTGGGAGGAAAAAAACACCACCTGACCAAAGAGGATGCCAAATGACACATTCTGTCTTTAGAAGGATATGTAAGCTCATAGTATTCAATCTTCTCATTAAAGATTTCACTAGTGCAAAAGGTTTGTCTGTCTAAACAGACACAGACAGTTACACACACATGTCTAAATGATCTCATAACATTCAAAATGGGAGCACAGCTGCACAGGGAAAGACCTCTCATATCCATCCAACCAGAAGTTTAAATTGGACAAGCACAGATGTGTCTTCTTCTGTCCATGCAGATCACGTAAAATATGGGTTAGCACTGTTCTTTCCTGACTTTGGTATGAAAACTAGTAAGACATTAATGTAATCTTGCATATCTGACATAATTGCTCTGTAGAAACTAGCTGCATTCCTTGAACTTTTTTACAACAGTATTTCTCATCAGTGCATCTGAATGCTTTTGACATCATGACCTGTTTGCTCTGAAAAATGTGTAATTTAGTGACATATGGTTGATAACATCAACAATATGTCAACAATACAGCAAAAAACACCCAGTCTAAGCTTACATGCAATCTAAAAAATTATTTTCTAAAAGCTATACACCATCAAGATGTTGAAACTCGCAGATAAGAAAAATAGGAACTATAATAATTATGGTGCGGTGAAGTATCCCTCAGTAGTCACTAAAATTGCCCTGTAGTGAGCAGTAGTATTGTTTGCAAAGTTCAGTTCACAGTGAAAGTCATCACCACCTAAAGCAGATTACTACATTTGCTCAGACTCAGTGGCTTCGGCAAAGCCTTTGACACTGTCTCCTATACACACTCCTGTAAAAGCTCTTAGCCCGTGGCCTGGACAGGTGCATTCTTCACTGGTTTAAGAACTGGTTGGATGGCCAGGCCCACGCAGTGGTGGTGAATGGTGCCACATCCACTTGGAGACCAGTCACAAGTGGTGTCTCCCAGGGATCAGTGTTGGGCCTAGTCTTGTTTAATATGCTCCTTGATGATATGAATGATTCTGCCACTAGCAAATTCACAGATTACAAGTGGGGTCAAACTATTGATCTGCTGGACGGTAGGAAGGCCCTGTAGAGGAACATGGACAGGCTGCATTGATGTGCTGAGAACAACGGTATCAGATTCAACAGCGCCAAGTGTCAGGCCCTGCATCTTAGTCACAAGAGCCCCAGGAAGCGTTACAGGCTGGAGAATGACTGGTTGGATATTTTCCCAGAAGAAAAGAACCTGGAGGTGCTGATGGGTCTGAACATAATCAAAAAGCCATTAAACATGTTCAAGAAATGCCCAGGTGGCCAAGAAGGCCAATGACATCCTGGCCTCTATCAGCAATAGTGTGGCCAGCAGGACCAGGGAAGAAGTAATCCTTTTGTACTCAGCACTGGTGAGGCTACATGTTGAATGCTCTGTCCAGTTCTGAATACCTCAATTCAGGATGGACATTGAGGTGCTAGAGCAGGTCCAGAAAAGGAGAGGAGAGGAGAGGAGAGGAGAGGAGAGGAGAGGAGAGGAGAGGAGAGGAGAGGAGAGGAGAGGAGAGGAGAGGAGAGGAGAGGAGAGGAGAGGAGAGGAGAGGAGAGGAGAGGAGAGGAGAGGAGAGGAGAGGAGAGGAGAGGAGAGGAGAGGAGAGGAGAGGAGAGGAGAGGAGAGGAGAGGAGAGGAGAGGAGAGGAGAGGAGAGGAGAGGAGAGGAGAGGAGAGGAGAGGAGAGGAGAGGAGAGGAGAGGAGAGGAGAGGAGAGGAGAGGAGAGGAGAGGAGAGGAGAGGAGAGGAGAGGAGAGGAGAGCTCAGGGATGACCTTATCACTCTACAATTACATGAGAGGTAGTGCCACCTCTCACTGTGCTGATATTCTGATATGGCAGCATTTGGTCATGGGTTGGACTTGATGATTTCAAAGATCTTTTCCAACATAATCAATTCTGTGATTCTGTAACTCATAGGTAGATCTACCTTATTTGGCATGGTTGATTTGGGCAACCAGTTCAGATTCAGACATGAGTTTTGTATGTAGCATCAAAATCAGAATCTTCTCAATTTAATAAAACAAATGTCATATATGGATGATAATCTGTGCTCTGTCTGTTGTTGTTTGATATCTGATGGTGAATAAAGTGAAAGTTATGAAAAATGGATATCATGAAAAGAAGCAACTAACTTACGGTAAAAACAGTCACACAAATTAGTTCTGTTGCAACAGGTTGGAATCAGCCTTACAAACATCTTCTTCTAACAACCACTGCTTTGGACAGTTGAGTCTCCCTCCCATTTTAAGACTTTTGGCATTTTTATACGGTGGTTTAAACTATATTTCATTAAACACATATATGGGCTATCAGACAAGGTTGTTTTAATTCATAATAACAGCTACAGCTCCTGAAGTCACAAACATGTGTTTCTTTTTTATTTATTGTACTATTTGTCTTTGTGTTCCTATTTGTTGGCAGAACTCCTCAAGTCCTGCAGCAGAGAGACCAGCTCAATTCATCAGACACAGTGCACAGTGATGGATGTGGTAAAGTTGACTCTATTGCATTTTAACCACATTTTAAGGTCTGCCTGATGTGTTTCACACAGTCAGGGAAATCAAGATGATAATAGCAAAAAAGGAGTTGACATAATTTGTCATTGTAAGATTGAGCTCAATACACTTTCAAGTAACATCTTAATTTTTTTCCCTCCAGCACTTGCAGTAGAACATTTTTTTCTTGATATAGGCATTCTATACTAAAGTCCCTAACAAAATGATTTAAGAAGCTCTAAACCTAGTACAGACAAGGATTTGCCTAATGAGAAAAAGTGCATTTTGGCCTGTTTTCTTTGACTCCTGGCCATGCCTGAGATGACAAGATATGTCAGCTAAGATAATTACCAAATAAAAATAAGTAACACTCTTCATCTCTCTCAGTGACAGCTGTCAGGAGACTTTCCAAGAACCAGAAAACTACTGAAATGAAAAGAAAATGTGTTTAAGGTCTGTTTAAAAGATCTAATATTTCAGATAACTCTCTGCATTTTAATTAAAACCCAGCAAAAAGACCTGCTATTTTTATCACAAATACATTTTAAAAAATAGTGAAAATCAAAACCACAACACAAATAAAATGAAAGAAATATAAATATATTTTAATACAAATAAATAAATATTAATATATAAAAATACATAAATATTTATAATATTATAATATAATATAAAGATTTATAATATTTATAAATATATAAATAAAATAAAATCAGTAAAGCTAAACAAAATAAATAAATAAACCTAAAAAAAAAAAAGAAAAGTCTGTAGCTACTGTGCCCACAAAAACTAGTTGATTCACCCTGAATTATTCTATCAATTTATAATTCTGGCATGAAATTCAACTGTCATCAACTGCCAGGTCTCCAGTAAGTCTGTAGACAAAAGGCAGCAAATCATTTTGTAACCAAAGTAATCAGACAAAAGATGTAAGTTGCATTTAACTCAAAAGAATATTTTTACTAATAGGTTTTTTTTGTTTTGAAAACATTTTTAGTTGTACATAATTTAGTGTATGTTAAGTATGTTTCATACTATTAAGTATGAAAAGTGAATTGCTGGAAAGCAGGAAGGATAGAGATGTTTATAAGCTTTCAGGCCTTGCCTAAAAGGACAAAATTACTGTAGAGTTAGGAATATTGATTCTTCATTAGGAGCATACACAGCCTAAAGTTATTTCCAGATGGAATAGGCAAGGAGAATAAGCAATAAAGCTAACAAAAGAGGAGCAATTTATTCAATTTACCCACTGAAAAAAATTCAAGTGCAAAGGTCCTGGCCTTCAAGACCACGTTTGTTTTCTAACATCATTAGTGGTGTCACTATTTTATGAAGCCTTAGCTATTGCTTGTAAAAAAAGATACAAAGCTGGGTTGTATAGACATTGTGAAAATACTTGAGAAAATTAAAGTAATAAAGAGAGCTCATATGAAGGATAAAAAAACATTTCATCACAAACATATACGCTAATGCCAATTATTGTCAGAGCTGATGTTTGGAGCAAAATTAAGCTATGTGGAGTGTTTAGAGCACATCTTCTGGGCTTTGCTAACTGAAGGTTTAAGTGTTTTGGTATGTTTTTGAAATTTATTCAACCAACACTTGCTTCAGTAATTAATTACTTATATGCTTACAGACAAAAACAATAAGAAACAATGAAACAAAAAAAAACCCAACAAATAAAAGCTACAATTGTCAACACCAAATTTAACATGGTATTCACTTCATCTGAATATATTCAACAGGGCTTTATAATGTTCTATCACATTCTTGTAGTGCCATTTAGACACAAATGAGTTAAATTTGCAAATAATTAAGTGGCAAATTACAACTAACTTGGAATAACAGTCTGTCCCAACTGAATTCTATACTTGCCAGTATAGTCAGCTTTAGGCAGAATGAAATTATGTAAATATAAGATTGCTGGTCTTCAGTTCTAGAAGTGTGATAGTTTCCTGTTAGACCTGTTTTATCTGCCTATGAAGATGTCTAGAATGAGACTTAGAGACCTCTAGGTGCAAATATTTCAGGAACTGAATAGTATTTCACGTATATACTTCAAACAAAACTAAATAGTATTATTGATGATCTGGACTGCATTTACTTCAATAATTAGATGTTCATCAACTGTATAGGGAGCTTACACACTAACCTAGACACACCTAAATGTAACTTTTTTTAATCTCAGGCTTATTCTTCCCTTAGATTTATACATCCCAAACTCTCTTACTTTCACATTTTATGTATTAATTTCCTAACAATTACAGTCTTCCTCCTCCAGGGTAAAAAAGGGTGTAATTTACCAATCAGATGTAGACACATACATGGGAGATATCTTTACTTCAGTTAATCACCACAGACTCCCTTTGCAATCCCTGAGAAAAGCTATTGTACAATTTAGTTAATCTCATCCTCATAGAGACACCTCAAGATAATTCAGTTACTTCTGTATGGGTGTCTAATGACATTAAATGTTCTCTATGATATCCCACCTGAGTTTTAGCTGCCAATTTAGTAAGTCATTTGTCATGGTTTCTTTACCTGCAAACCCTGTGTGGATGTCAGAAGTCTCCTAGGGGATCTCAAATGGTAGCTGACATCAATTCAGAAATAGCAGATTTAACTTGCTAAAAGAAGTCATGTTTGACACAGGATTGTCTGTCACTTTCCATGGACTGTGATGGGCACATAGGATGATTTTCCACTTGTCAGCATCTACAATATAGATATTTGATTTTGACATTTAAATTTAAACTTCATAATATTTTTTTTCAAGTTCTGGTAATCTCTATAGCCAAAAATCTTTAATTTCAATAAATAAATTATCCAATCTCAAAGTGAGACTGACAGGACTTTTATTTTGATCTCTCTAACTTACGGAACAACTTATGTCTGCTTTACCCATGGGACTTTCACCTATTTAGATTGCTACCACAGTGGGCGTGGCTGTATCAGAAGCAGATGTGACTTTTGATATGAATATGTTGCTCCTAAGACAAAACAGTTCATCACACTCAGTTTAGATTCTTAGCACATAATGTCCATATAAATCCTATGTCTTGAGGATTACAGATAGTTCTACAATCACAGATGTTAACAAAACTTTGGAGAGAGAACAGAAATGTAATTTCTTAAATGCAGGTCTTACTTATCAAGGTTCCTAAAAGACAGAATTTCCAGGAAAATAAGGATCTTTCTACTTTCTTTTGTTATTGCAGTTCTAATATGAGTACTTCTAATTTCTCAGAGATATTTTGCTTACATCCTTCAGTTTTTCTGTTGACTTTATGATACCAGCACAGACATTAAGCATTATGCATCTTGTCAAAAGCAGTTGAATATATCTCAGAAACTGAGAGAAAAAGCTTGCAAGTAAAAGTTATCACAGGCAATAAGGCTTTCTCTCATGAATGTTATTTATGAGCATGAATGTTTTTTTGCTATGAAAATGACTTACTAGTAAAAAAAAAAAAAGCTACTTCAAATACAAGTATGAATTGGACTTATGTCAAACTGAAAAGATTGGAAATGAAATAAATTAGTTTGCTCTCTATCTGCCTTACTGAAAGTTAAATGGAACAAATAATTAGAGCTTCATGAGGTGGTGAAGCTTTACCATTCAGTTGGTTTCTTATAGTTGTTTAGAGGAAGATTTAGCAGAGAAAACTAAGACTATGCTAACTGCTAGCAGCAGATTCTGATGAGGCTTAAGAGATATGGATAGTAACAATGATATAATAAGGATGTCTACTGGAAATTTTAATCTGCATATAAACAGTTAAATTCATAGACTATTGTTGAAGCATGGAAGTGGGAATGTTGTCATTGTCTAGGTATGTATGTCAAAATAGATATTTATGAATGTATGAATGTATTTGTAGAATCTTCAATAGCAAATGTCACTATTAAACAAGTAGGCAAAATGTAAGGGTGAAATCGGAATAGTCATAAGGGAATCTGACAGCAGGGAACTTAATTTTTCCATTATCATTTAAGATCAACACTATATTATTTATGAGGGACTTAACTGATTTATTTGGGCTTCTCTCTGGTTTCACCTCTGAAGGAAGAAAAGTGGTGGAACCAAGCCCATAATGTTATGATATCATTCCTATTTCCACAAATAATTAACCTTCAGAGAACATTGATATGAGTTATATTGATGCCAAAAATATATCCTCTAATCCTCACAGATTCAGCAATACAAATAAACTTATAGTGGATCTTAAAGAGTGAGACATGAGAGGTGAGACCTGCATTAAACTCAGAGTATAACATGCAGCCTACACTTACTGTGGGTTCTTTTTAGTAGTTCAAGTATATGCAGAGTTTGTCAGACAATCTGCAAATTTGTCAAGCACATTCACCTTCTGAATTACCTGAAAGAATCATAGAATTCTTCAGGTTGGAAAAGACCTTTGAGATGCTTGAATCCAACTATTAACCTAACACTACCATGTCCCTAAACACCACCTCTACCCATTTATTAAATACCTCCAGGGATGGTGACTCAACCCCTTCCCTGGGCAGCCCATTCCAAAAGACACCCTTGCAGAGAAGAAATTATTCCTAATGTTCCATCTAAACTTCCCCTGGAACAACTTGAAGCCATTGCCTCTTCCCTTTTCACTTGTTACTTGGAAGAAGAGACCAACCCCCATCTGGCTACAATTAAATTTCAAGTAGTGATACAGGGGAATAAAGTCCACGTTGAGACTTCTTTTCTCCAGCCTAAATAATCCCAGCTCCCTCAAACACATACTAGTTGTACTTCAGACCTTTCACCAGCTCCATTGCCCTTCTCTGGAAACACTCCAGCACTTCATTGTCTTTTCTTTCCTGTGGTGAGGGGCCCAAAACAGAGCGCAGCACTTGAGGTATGGCCTCACCAGTGCCGAGTACAGGGGGACAATCACTTCTCTGGTCCTGCTGGCCATGTGACTGCTGACACAGGCCATTGACCTTCTTGGCCATCTGGGCACACTGCTGGCTCATATTCAGTAGGCTGAATCTCCAGGTCCTTTTTCCACTGGGACATTTTCCAGTCATGCATCTTCCAGCCTGTAGCTCCCTTCAAATCATTATGTGCAGGATCAGAACAGTATCTCTCTTTAAGACACCTCCAGAGGCCAAAACTAAAGACCAGAGGAAACATTTTTGCCACTGGATTCTTTTATATATGCTTTTAATGATATTCTGCGCCTAATATTCTCTGTGCATGCTTTATATTATGTTTAGTAGAGATATACATCTTGAATTAAGAAATAACATTCTGTGCTAGAATGAAAGGCTGTATTTAACCATAATTTATATTTATTTACATGTTTGCATTAGTGCCCCAAAGAACAGGTATATAAGACTAACAAGATGAATTTAAAAGCCAAGTACACAATTACCATCCTAATTCAGGGTGCACATTGCTGTCATTAGGCATATTAGCATTCATCACCAGCCTTTGAGAGACGCTAGATCACTGTTTTCTTAGAAAAGCACATGACTCATCTCTGTGTCTACATGTATCTTTATATAGAGAAACAGAATGTAAGCAGTTTACAAATTTTACCTCTGTGAAAAGAGATGGATCAGTAACATATCTGCAAACAAACATCAAGATTTATTCTCTGAACTGTTTTTCATTTCTTTTGTAAAGTCTGAGAACTATGTATAAAATCTATATCACTTCTTTCGATTTATTTTGTCTATGAGAAGCAAAATGAACTCTTTGGTGTAACTAACTGATGCTTATTTTGATCAATTCTATAATGCCTTTAAAGGTGAATTTGGAAAAAGAAAGAAAAAAATATTTTTTTTCCTGATTAAAATCAAGAATTACAGCCTTTAAAAATGGTTAAAGATGCTACTTTTCTTAGCAAAGTAGCATTTCAGTAACACAAGCATCACTACCAGAACTAAGACTGTAATGTGTGCTTCTAGTACTCAGACCATTATTAACTTACATAAAAAAACAACAGGGCAAACTTATACTTGGAGTGACATTGTCCTGTATCTTTCTGTTGCTTTTCCTTTTTTAAAAATGTAACTTTTCAACCCCCTTCTCTAATATCTAAAGATTGCTTTTGCTATTGATTTGGGTTTTTTGTCCTTTACTATGGCTAAGATGACCTTTTGTTAATCATAAACTTCTTGATTTCCTGTCACACTATCTCTGGAGTTCTTAAATAGAAACAAGAGCTCTATTTTCTGTGTAGCTGATGAGAAAAAAATAGTGTCAAGGCAACTGTGGTTTTGGGAAGATTTCTGAACTGTTTCTGAAACCTAAAAGTAACAAGACTGTTAAATCCCATTGCCCTGGAAGGTGTCAGATGCATGTTCTGCACTGAATTTGACTCAATAATAGGTTTTGAACTTCGTGAGAAGCTTTCTAAAATCTGGGTTTATTCCAAAAAAAGGCTGAAATTAAATAGCAAGCAAACAAAGAAACATAGCATGGACTAAGCTGGAGCTGTCCCATGAAACTGGCATTCCCAGGCCAGCATTTAACAGATCAAAGGTAAATGGCACAGTGTTGTACAGTCCAGCTGGAGAAGAATTACACAGCTTCCACTTCACAGTAGATCAGATAGATCAGACTTACCTAGCTCATGGCTGTCAAGTATATTTTCAGGCTTCCCTCAAAACCTTCAGTCTTGGAGACTCATAATATTCTTTGGGCAACCTGTTCCAACTTTCCTAAAATCAAATCAAAAACTCCATTGTGGCACTTAAGCCTCCTATTCATCCCGGACATGCATCTGTGTGGACACAAGAAAATCAGAGACATTACTATTTTGATATATTTATTGTTTTATATATTTTTTGTTACAATCCACAATCATCACCATTAACAGACATTGATATCCAATATCTATATAAGGTTATGAGGGTTGGTTTTGGGTTTGTTTTTTTGTTTGTTTGTTTTGCTGGGTTTTGGTTGGTTTGGTTCTGTTTGTCCTCCCTCCCTCCCTCCCTCCCTCCCTCCCTCCCTCCCTCCCTCCCTCCCTCCCTCCCTCCCTCCCTCCCTCCCTCCCTCCCTCCCTCCCTCCCTCCCTCCCTCCCTCCCTCCCTCCCTCCCTCCCTCCCTCCCTCCCTCCCTCCCTCCCTCCCTCCCTCCCTCCCTCCCTCCCTCCCTCCCGCACTTCCTTCCTCTTTCCTTTTACTATTTCATTTCAAGTAGTGTCTAAGTAGATCTTGGAATGAAACTTCTTGCTGAACTTTTATTGAAGATGGTTATCAAACTATTTTTACAGGCTTATATGAATTTTTTTCTCCCAAGCCACATAAAATAACAAAACCTAATTCTTCAAAATTGGTGACAGCATGATTCACATTTTACTGCTAAAATTACTTGATAGCACAATGGTTATCAAGGAATATGAAATCATTGTAAGATGCCTAATCTTGCTGAAAGCCAAAAAAGAGCCTCTTATATGTACGTAAAGCCAAGATTTCAATTGTGGTACAAATGAAATAATGAATCTAATCTTCATTAGTCTAGATCTAGTTGTTACCAGAAAAAGGAATGCAGACAAAATCACTGTGCACACACTTTTCAGATTCAGCCCTTATTCCAAGTACTATGGCTACCCCCGCAATGCTCCTCTGGGCCCTGAGATGTGTTTCCATCCCGCTCTGTAGGGGTCTGTGGTAAGGCAAGGAGGTTGGCTGGGAGCTGTGGGTTTCTGGAGTGCTTTATGGCAAGGACTATGATGTTCATGTTGATGAATCTCCCTACTTCTGTCTAAGTGTCCAGTTAGGGTAACGTTGATGTATTTAATAACACATTTTAATGTTGCAGGGGACAGTTGGTCAGTGGCCTTCCCAGAGAATTGTCCTTAAAAGGACATCCTGGGGGCACAGGCATGTCCATGCTCACACTGCTTAGTGATTTCAGCTCTAGAGATTTCAGCTCTATTAAGCTTCAGGTGATGCAGAAGGAGGGACAGAGTCCATGTATGGGGTTCCACAGAGAGTCTTTATAGAGCGCCTTCTGTAAAGGGATCCAGGGACAAAGAACTCTGATCCCCTCAGTGGAGGAGAGAGAACTGAGAGCTACAGTCAGGGGCGATGGGATTATATAGGGAAGGCAGGGGGCAGGGTAGAACATCAGAACAAATGGGACAAGGGCACATGGGTGGAACATAGGGGAAGGGCCAATGGGATACAAAGAGCCTTCATGTGCAACGGAAAGCATGCTAGGGATAACTTTTTCCTCACCACTACTACAGAGAGTAAGGTCTGGGTTTCCCCCTAGGAGAGTGTGGCAAGGATGAGACCTAAAGATTTTCCCTCCAAGGGAATGTGCTGAGCTTCTTCTCACTTGGCTTTTTGGCCTCCACACTTTAACATGCTTTTTCTTTCTTCATTGGTCTGAAGCTCCATATTACATCCAAATTCCCTACGTATAAACAAACTCTAGATATGGGGTTTATCCTTGTTATCCCTAAAACCAAAAATGTCCAGCTCCATCCATGAGGGAGTTTCCTTAATTGACCATGGGTGAATTGTTCACTGTTGCATTGTCTCCAGTGCCCTGTCTGTTCCCTATCTCTTAGTACCCATGTGCCCGACCGCCTCTGCACCATGTCCTGTGTACTCACTTCTCCAGGTCATTGCTGTCCTACTGTATATGTATGTCTCCATTTATGGCATTGTATGAGATCTGTGTATATTTTTCAGAATAAATACTTTCTGCAACTAGGGTTGTGCTGTTCTAAAAGTAGAACAAATCATCTGTAGTCACCTGATCAAATAAGGAAATTTCTGTCATTGCTAAACCAAGCAAAAAAAATTTACAGACAGGTCAACAAAAGTTCAGGCAGAGCAGGCCTGATAAGCCCCAAGCCTGAGGCCTTACAGACATCCAGCATTAGCAATGGGAATATTGTACTGCACTGCTACATCACTGCTCACTGTTCTGCTCACATGCTCCTTTTTTCTTAACTAGAAAGTCATGAATCAGATGTGTCATGGAGAAATTTAAGGTAGTTTGAAGAAAAAATTAAGGTAATTTGAGGTAGCCATGAGGACAGAACCCCAACAGCCAAATGAATTAGATTTGATTTTGGGTATATGGAAAAAATTCTTAATGAAAACTGTTGTCAAGAATTAGAACAGGCTGCCCAGGGAAATGGTTAAGTCATCTTCCCTGGTGTTCTTTAAAAGGCCTGTAACTATGGCACTAAGTAGTAGACGTGGCAGTGCCAGGGTAGCAGTTGGACTCAATGACCTTAGAGGTCTTTCCAGCCTAAATGATTTTATGATCCTATTATATATATATATATGTATAGAGAGAGAGAGAGAGGGAGGGAGGGAGGGAGAGAGAGAGGGAGGGAGAGGGAGGGAGGGAGAGAGAGGGAGAAAGAGAGAGAGAGAGAGAGAGAGAGACAGAGAGAGAGACAGAGAGAGAGACAGAGAGAGAGACAGAGAGAGAGATGATGGAATATAAGTATAGTGGCTAAATTATGATTTGTATTACATGATCCCTATCCTACAGCAAATCCACATTCTGCATGTGACACTGCTCTTGGCCGCACCGGAGCTCCGGGCTAGCTCTACAGTGTCACTCCGGTACGAGCAGTTGCCAGGAGTGGGGAACTGCAGGGGAAAGGCGATCCCACTGCAGAACCTTCAGAGCACCGAATCCTGCCGGGGTCTGCCAATTCAGGTGTCGTGGGTGATGGCAAAAGGAAGGAGGAGACTCACTCTGCTGTACTTCCCAGGAACAGGTTTATTCGGGAGAGGGCACGAACACAAGGGTCTGGGCCGGGAGAATTCAGGACGGAAGCGAGTCCCAAGTGCCTCTGCGCACTGGGTTTTATCTCAGGGGCGGGCACAGTCCAGGGTCCAATGGGAGCTCATGGAGGGAGGGGTAAGAGGAGGAGGTTACAATGTCAGGGACCAATGGGGATACAAAGAAGGCGGGAACATAACATAACAACCAATAACATGTCGAGGAAGCGATGATATACATGGAAGGAGCTGGAAGGAGAGGTGGGGTTTATGATGATGGATGGGGATATGGGGCAGGGTAAAGGTGATTGATGGGGAACATTCAGGAAAACTGGGAGGGGTTTACATAACAGACAACTGGGGCTAAACCAATACAATCAACAGGGGGAAACAAGAACGTACTAACAAGTTTTAACAAATTCTTAACAAAATTAAATAAACGAACTGCAACATGCATGGAATAAAAACTCACTCAAAACACTGTGGTCCAGCTGTGACAGGCAAGCACCACAAGTTTGAGGAAAAAGCATGCTCACTCCAACACCACCAGCATGTCTCATTTGGCTGGTAGCCCAGCTATCACCCGCAGCGGCTCAGCCTCAGAATCAGCCTTCTGCAAAATTTTGGTAGTCTGTACATTTATTCCCACCGAAAGGCTGTTGTTTTTCTAGTTTTTTCCAACTCAGATGATAGCTGCTTTCCAGCTCAGATGATAGCCATATGCTGACAGCAGGCTTACTGGTCGCATCACCCCAGAAAAGCAAAGTAGCTGGTTTTGACTGCTTCCCCAAACATGTTACAAGAATATAAATACATTAATAATGAATATGTAAATTTTTTTATATATTTTTTTTTTAATTTCATGTACATAGATATATACCAAGGTTTTTGGTGATCTTGTCCATAATAACTATTTGTTTTTCCAGTGGACAGTTTTGACCTGGACAGCTTTTGTTCATATCTCACTTACTGAGCCAGGGCCTTTCACACTAGAACATTTTTTTCATCATTTTAATCCAACCCAAAGCATGTGAATATTTATGCATAGATATTTTCATAGTTTTTTCAAAAGTACTAAGGGCAGTTCAGTAGGTTCAGAATAACTATCAGTCATTCACTTTATATTTGAAAAAAACAGTAGCTCCTCAGAAAACAATGTTTTATCCTTTCTGCTCAATGGAAACATTGTTCTTTATTTAAGCAAATTAAAACAAAAAGGTTTTGGCTGCATAAAATCTGCTGTCAAGCCCAGCACCCCTAGAATTTTCATGATAATCCTTTTCTAAATATTATCATTTCAAGCTATAATTTGCAACCTATAACCATGGAGACATCATAGCAAGTGTGCCACACAGAAAAGGGATGTCATAAAAAGCCAGGGTCTAGCATCACAGTAGAAAAGTAAATCTGATGAGTGGCTGATAAAATCAAATCACCCATAAGAGACAGAATTTGCTGAAAACAAGATATTTCATCCGTCCACTAGAATGGAAATACTGTTTTAAAAAACCACAGAATCTCAGAACTGTTTAGGCTAGAAAAGACCTCCAAGACCATCAAATCGAACCTATGACCAAACACAACTTTGTAAATCACACCATGACACTGAGTGCCACTTCCAATCATAGGAACAGTGATGCCACCAGCTCCCTGGGCAGCCCATTCCAATCTTAACAATCCTTTCCATGAAGAAGTTCTCCTTGATGTCTAACCTGAACCTCCCCAGGTGCAGATTGAGACTGTGTCCCCTTGTTCTGTAACTACCTGCCCGGGAGAAGAGGCTGACCCCCACCTGGCTACAACCTCCTTCCTGGTATTTGCAGAGTGTGATAAGGTCTTCCTGGAGTCTCCTTTTCTCCAGTCTGAACAATCCCAGCTCCCTCACCAGGATACTTAAAGTTCTGAAGAGATAAACACAGCCCCCTATTTTTATTAGCATACCTATTGTTCAAACTAGAAGAATTATTTTAAAGCAACACATATACTAGTCTCTACAGGATAAATTCCACTAAATTCTATCTTCTTTGTTACTTTTTTTTTCTTTTTTAACTTGCCCCTCTTTAAGATTTGGAAATATGTTGGTTGTTTACATAATTAGTAGAAGATGCTTAAAGGTGCAGTTCATTCACATATTCAAAGTCAGGAAGCAATTATCTTTTATAGATGGACAAATTAACACTATAGTTACAGAATCAAAATACCGTGAACTTAAAAAAAATTGTTTCCTAAGTCCTGCAACAATGAAAAACAACAAAAACAAAACAAACAAACAAAAAAACCCAAACCCTTAAATTTCTTTAAAAATAGCATGTCAAGGATAATTGCCAAAGTAAAAGGTCAGGGTGTTGGTGGGGTAGAGGGCCTTGTTTTCTCTCTAAAGTATTGACCAAAAAAAAATGCAGAAGAAACACATTTTTCACACATCTTTTCAAATGGGGTAAAGCAAAAGATGTCTGAATCTGGAATACTCTAAAACAGAGGAGTATTGTAGAAAAAGCCAGTCCAGCTGCCAGCATTGAAAACTTACACAAAGGGGAGGTAAAAGAATAAAGATAATTCAAAAAAGATAATCTAAGTGGATTGATCCAGAAAGTGTTTGGAGAGTTGTTTCATCAACAAAATGCAGAGGAAATCATAATTGACAGGCATTGCACCTTCTTCCCTCTGGTTGTGGCAGCAGACCAAGGAACGTAATAGTGAGGTTCTGTTATGATTTCCAAATGCAGGTTAATAGAAAGAGTGGAACTGAGCAAAAGACTGTTTCAAGGTCATATAAAACAATATGGAGAAATTTTTCTATCCTGGTCTTCTGAGTGGGCAAGGCACCAAATGTAATAAAAGCAGACTTCAAAGAGGCAGACTAATGAACACCATGAATTTTACTTGGAGATCTTTTTCATACTGTGACATAGTTTGGCATTCTAGGCAGGAAAAAAGAGAAGCTGCCTGAAATGTCTGATTCTCATTGTTAAAAATTAAAGCGCAGTTTAAAAAGCAGAGAAAATCATCCAGAAGGAGACAGGTATGGGCTGAGACTGGGAAGCAGGTAGAGGTGAAAGCAACTAAAACCCCTACTTGTGTCTGCTGTACATCTGTAAGACTGAATGTTTTCCATAAGCAGAATCCCTCCCTTTCTCCCAGTTTTCTTCATGCAGTAAGTTAGAAGTGTTTCCTCATGTTTTATGTTTTTCCTCCTAAAGAAAAATTTTAAAAAATAAGTAGTTAATTTTAAAAGTACACGGAATTTAACTCATTATTTTATCATCTACATTATGTGTCCAGTGGACTTTCAAGGAGAGGTAAAAAGGAGCACTAGGGGAAAATATAATCCTTCTGTTTAGAAAATAATAATAATAACAATAATTATGCTAATAATAGTAATAATAATAGTAATAATAATAACAAACCAGATAGAAAACATGGCAATTTATTAGGCATCAGGATGAACTGTTTTTTCCCACTATATATATAATAGAAACCTTACTTGTAAATGTTGCAGAAAAAGCCAGTTTAATGCAATATAATACAAATCAAAAAATCCAGATCAAGAATACTGCATAATCTACATTTATAACTTCTTTAGAGTTCTCTGAAAAAAAGAAAGGGGAAAAAGAAATGTTCTTCATTTGGATAGACTAATCAAAGGAATAGATTACAGTATGGTAAAGCTGAGGATAGCTGAAGTTTATTTACTAAAAATATAAGTGAATTAAATACTTAATCCAGCAATATCAAAAAGGACACATGCATCAGATCTAGTTAAACAGCAAGAGCTTTGAATCATATCATCTATATCTCAAGCAAATTTTTTAACTTTGCGTAACAGGAGTAAGAATAAAAGAGAGGAAAGCAGTGCATTTTCGAACAGAACTTTTTTAGTGAATGCAGGTGCTCTTCAAGTTTTCTTCCGGATTAGATCCCACAGACAAGTTTGGTAGTGAAATGCCAAAAAACAGTGCATGATCCAGTCACAGGCATATTAATACTCTAACTAGCAACAATTAGGACTGCAATGCGCTTTACTGTAAATATATAAGCTGCTGGATAATTTATGCACTATCATTATTAGGATAATAATTTTAGATAACAATACTCAGCTTTACAAATACGTGCTTATGCTGTACTCTCTGAGCTCATAAATCAAGCCCCATATTATAGCCTCTATGAATCTGCTCTGTCGGGAGTGATGATAAAACTTGACACATACAATAAATGACTCAAAAAGTTTCTAAGTTAGGTAGAGCCACAGACCTTCCCAGAGATCCTGGCTCAGCACATACAGATTTTTAATGAAGACATATGTTATGAAATGACTGATCTAATATCTTTATTTTTACCATATCTGGTTTAATATTGAAACATCTGAGCTTACTGGTTTTCGTGCATTTCTGGAAATATGAAAACAGAAAACTGCATGTGGAATCTTAAGCTCCTTATGGCAAAACAGATATCAAACATATTCATTCATGCTCATCTGTTGGTGGACATATAATTGATGCTGATTTTATTTATTTGAAAATATTATGAGTAAAAAATTAAAATTTCTGAGATGATAAATGAGAATTGAGGAAGATTAATTAGAAAAAAGCAAAAATGTAAGGATATAAGGGAAGTACATGCCTAGAATAAATGAGCTGAAAAGAGAAGGAAAGCATCCAAACAAAAGAAACAAAGGAAAAAAATCACCAACTATGAATTTTGTCTACCTAGTTGTCATGAAACTTTGTATTATTTTCTTCACAACAATTTTTTTGCTCTGCAGTTCATTCTTCATTTACTGTGGTTTCCAATTACAATAATGGATAACGTACAAAGTGGAGTGTCAGCAATTACTTATTAGAGAAAAATAACTTTAAGTGTCTGATTCAAAAATCCAGGAAAAATAGTTTATGAATGTAGGAGAAGTTTCTTTAATAATAAAGAATACCTGGTTTACACTGGAGAGCTAGCAGGTTTTGTTCTAGATATCAATAAAAAAGGCATAAAAACATAATAAAATTGTTTCAATAATAAGATAAAGAAAAGGAAATATGGATAATAAGTAACACCTAACTTTCTTCAGTTGTTGGGAACCTCACTTTCATGCAGCTTTCAACAGAGGATAGACAGAGAAAGCACACCACATAGAATTGTTGTCCATGGAGTGGTTCAGAGTCTTTTCCAAACCATGGTGCCACTTTATTTAGTGTAACTTCTTGCCCTGACCCAGAGGAGTGTTGTCTCTATCTGTTCACAGAGGCATGGCTTACCTGAAGAAAGTGTGGAGTTGGCAATGATGGCACCCTTCTGTGATGCTCTTGTGCTGCCTTTTGGAGTGTCAGTGTCCCTGGAGCTGTAGGCTCTACTGAGCTCTGAACCCCAACCAAAACCCTAAGGGTAGCTTGACACTGCTGCTGAAATCTCCATCACTGTAACTGGCCCTGATACAAAAACGGTAGTGTGAGCAATCTTGGTACCTTGCTGCGATAAAAATCCTGCATTTCATGAAAGGAAAGGAAATAAAATCGCGACATTTCAATGAGAACCATTGCACAAAGTTTCAGCTCATTTTGATGCATTTCCTTTTATGTCCCTTCCATTCCATAGGTTTCACTTCATTTAAGAATTTTTGGGTTTTCACATTAAAGAATCTTAGCATAATGGCGAGGTGCCAGTTCCTGTGTGTGACCCTAAACTGAAAGGTGTCCCTGCCATGATCCTTTTGGCATGAAATTTACAGCCCCAATGTCTCTGGAGCTCTATACCCTCTTTCTCTTTCAAGCCTAACTCTAAGCTTAATGTCATGCTGTCAGTGGGGCTGAGATCTCATCACCTTAGGCTGGTGGTCCAGTTTAGCGAATGTAGGAGCAGCAATGCTGGTGCCCAGCCAGGATTGTCTTGCCACGCCTTTTCCAGCCCCAGTGTGGTGGGATCTGTAGACTCTTGTATTCTCTCAAATTTAACCCTAATCCTAACCCCAGTGGCATCTTAGTACTGTGGAAAAGGTTTCCATCACCGTAGATGTCACAGAACTGTGGAGTCAGCAACGTTGACACCTTGCTGTGGTGATCTTGCACTGCCTTTTTGAGTGCCAGTGTCCCAGGATCTCTAGGCACTGCAGCTCTCTGAACCCTAACCCAAACCCTAATTCCCCAAATACAGCATCTTTTATAATACTCCTAATATAATATTGACTGCAGAATCAATCAGTATACTGCAGAAAGATGCAAACCCCATATTTAAAAATATTAATAATTTATAGCATCTGCTGAAATAAGTGTATAGCTACCTCCTTTTTTTCCTTACATTTGAAATTTTATCAGAACTCTAACCTGACAGAATATATATATAGATAGATAAATAAAAATGATACTGTTCATATTTAACACATTCCTTCATAAGCCTTTTCTTGGGTATGGGATTTTTTAAGGATATCCTTATTGTCTCATTTGTTTACAAAAGGTTCTGTTGGAGAAAATTAATTCCTCATAATTTGAGCTTATTTGAGTATTAATAAGAAACAAAGGTCAGCATATTACGCCTAACTAGAATTTCAATAGTTTTTGTGGATAATTGCGCTTTTCCAATGAAGAAATGTCAAGCATGTTGTATTGTTTGCAATTATGTACATATAAATACACATGCACATGTACAAATGCAATTTCCAGTCTGCCTAGATGGAGAAAATATTTAGTTCACAGATATTCCCATGATACACTGAAAATTGAAAAAATTCAATTTTCAGCCAGGTGCTTGAGACAGACTATTTTCGTAATCACTTTGCCTGCATGTTTTTGTACAGATTTGCAATTTTGTTCTCAATGAAGCTGACGTCTCTCCTTTTTTCTTCTTTTTTTTTCTTTTTTCTTTTTTTTTAACCATTTTCAGAAAAATGCTTCCTCTGTGCTTCAGGAATCTGACTTAAATCTTAAAATTGGTGTACAGATTAATAGTAGTAAACATAGTTTTGAACCACTGAGTCAGTTGCATGCCCTTGAAGACAAGCACAATGTGTAATTATTTTCATGATATATCAAACATTTGCTTGAATATAATAACATTTTTTGCTCATAGTTCACTGAGAGTGAAGTTACTATAGGATATCATTGCATGATAAATGGAAAATGTCCTTTCCAGACTGAATGTATTCATACACAGTTTATATCAATTTTCTCATGTGTCAAGATTGCTCTTAGTTTGGATAGCTATCTTCCATCATTTGTAGATGTATAGATTGCAGTTATATCTCATAAACAGTCTCATCTCATTTTTCTAGCAATCCTTGCATCCATTCATTCTAGCATAAGCTCATATATCTTACAGTGAACTATCAGAAACATCTGCTGTATTTTAGAGAATGTCATGTGAGTGACTTTTACAATGCCATTCTAGTTATGATTTTTTTCTGCATTACCTATAGTTATTCTCTTCTTAATAAGTAACTTTAGTTCTGCTCTGGGGGTAATAATTCTAATTCTCATTTTGCTATAGGACAAGTGGCAATTTTAAGTATGTCTATTTCAGTCTACAGAACAGTGCTGGTAGGAGAGAAGACTTGGCTTGGCAGAGATGACATCAACATATTCCTGCCTGTGTTAGTTTAATGTTTTAATATTAACTGCCAAGTAGAGAAAGACCAGAAGAGCCAGGAGAAGCTAGAACCCCAGATGAATATAAAACTAAAGTACTGGTGAAGAATGTCCAAATTTTCTCATTTTGCAAGGAAAGAAAGACTGACTTGTACTTCAAGTGATGAAGACATGAGAGAGATAAAAAAAGAAACATTTTTCTCTTGTCATAGGCTTCCTTGAAACTTCTCTAATCTCATGAAATATATGTGGGGGGACCTTTAAGAAAATTCTTCTGTCACTTTAAAAAGGAAGATGGAGATAGAAGAGTATTTCCTAGCCACTTGCAGCTTTATGTCCAGTACGGAGCAGAAGCAATGATAAAGAGGATTACGCTCTGTCAACTCCATGAATAAACTGAAGAATGCTGTTCAGACCATGATCCCACAATATTTATAACATATGTGTCCATGACATGATTATTCAACTAAATCAGTCAACTTGATTCTGCATATTCAGAAATGCTCTTCTGTTAAGGTATCAGGGCAAATCCGATAAATATATTCATGCTGGTTATATGGTTATACCAGATTTATCCTGTCTCTAGAGGATAGATGACGCATTATTCCGTATAAAATGCCATCTGGCAAGAAGTTTAGCTGCTAAAAGAACCCAGTTTGAGCAGTCATGGATTTTTAATTTTATTTTTTATTATATGAGACCAACATTTTGTCATGTATTTGTGTTTTATTTTCATGTGCAAGCATGATTCCTATAGTTGTAGCTGCTCTTTTTCTAAAACATGGACTCAAAATCTGTTGTTATTGACAGTTCTGGGGTGCTTTGATGTGTTCCATGCATAATATTCCCAAGAAAACAAAGGTGCAGTTTCCACCTCTCTTGCCTAGCAACAGACCACAGCATCATGTAGGACTTCTGTTTTTCTGAAATGTGTATGTTAGTGGGAGAGTAGCAAAGGTAGTGGCTTTTGCCCACACCTGCCAATCTTCCAGGTGTTTTTACTTTTCCCCATTTTTAAAGAAACATTTTTTTCTGCCCCTTATGAACACATGAATCAAACCATCCCTGAAATAAAAATGTCATCTTAACCCAGGTGCCTTAAAATTGTAACACCATGGGGCAACAACATGAGCTGTACATAACCATAAGAAATTTGCTATTACTTTGCTTCCCTTCTCACATACACAAAGTGTTTTCTTGCTTTTGTACCATGATTTACCACATTTTCCCTGAATATTTTCTTGTGTGTCTGTGAGCTTGATATGGTTTCTAGGAGGTGTCATCCGTTGTTCTCAGGGCATGTGTCTCTCTATGGCTGCAGTTAATAGAAGTTTGCTCATGTGGAGACACATAACAGATTGTAGGAACCATGTCTTACAACCCATAATATTCTTTGCTAATGCCCTAGGCTTCCCTGTTCTCTGGAGACTAGCAGTTCACTGCTATTTTATGGCAGTTACTGAAATGTTAACATGAATAAGAAAATATGAAACAAGTATAATTTAAAGGCAATGGAAGTTTAACACCAAGGGCTACAGGCTTATCATAATTGACAAAAGATTTTACCAGAGATTAAAATGACAAAACAAAAACTCCAGTCTTAATGCATGCAGAACAACTAAAAACTTTTACAGCAGTATAAACCTCAGTTGATTTTAGTGATATGTAAGAGGAAAAGGAAGAATTCCTGACTGTCAACATTTAATAAATCACTTTTTAGCATTACATTACTATATTGCATTTATTAATGCTATAATTTTACTGTCAACATTTAATAAATCACTTTTTAGCATTACATTACTATATTGCATTTATTAATACTATAATTTTACATTATATTATGTATTTATATTGGAATTATAATACAATAGTGCTATGATTACATACAGAAAAAATATACTATTATAATGTGATATACAGTATAATCAATATGTAAATATAACATTTAAAAATAAGTATTTCTATATTAAATTGTTAATACTTGTTTCTAAAATATTTTTCTTCAGAATATATAGTATTCATGTTTTATATAATTAGTTGATAAAGGATACAAATATATACTCGCTTATACTATATTTTACTACATAATATATTATTTATTTATCCTTTTAGATTTAATAATTTATTTTTTAAATTTTAAAGGAATGTGTATTTTTACACTATTTATGGAAATATTGTTTGTATTTATAGCTATCAGACACACAGTACAAGATAATATTTCAGCTATCTGAAATAAACCTATGCTTTAAATTTCTCTTTTGAGATGAACTTCCAGAACTGTAGTGGTCTTCAGCAGGTATTTCAAAACATAAGTAAAAGAAATCACAATGTTTAAAGCCTAATGGTTAAAATATAACAAGCACTTCTGTGCAATAAGATGCTTTTGTGATACGATGTCAAACTGATACAATAAGATATAGATATATTTATTTTGAAATAGTTTCTTGTGAATAAACTTTAAAGTAGATAAATACTTAATATTGTAAAGTGAACAGTTCTTTTTATTTCTCTTTCTTTAATCTGGGGAACATGAACACGAGTCACTCACTGAGAGTCGATTTCAAAGGCTTCCAAGATTTTCAACAGGAATGACTCCTAAAGGACTAGGAGAAATATGTTATATTTTTTATTTATAGTTATGGTATAAGTTAAAGGATAAACAGAAAATATTTGGGTGGCTACATTTAAAGATGTGTTAAGAGGATGTTTCACACTTGTAGACCTGCATGTCAAGAGTCTTTTAATGTCAGTGGGAAACATAAACTGCTCTATGGATTCATAAAAATGAGGCCATCCTCAGCCTAAATGGGAGAGGAAAACATCTGTGAACACACCTAATTTTCCAGATCTCATGCCTTTACACTGGGTTTATGGTAGTGATGCACTACAACTCTAACAGTTTAATCCACAGCTATCTAGCCGCCTCATGTTTATGAGAATAAAGCAGAAATTTCAAATATTATGTCATAACAGTCACTCCTGAGAAATAACACATGTAAAGTCATTCACCAAGAAGGACTTATTTAATATTCCTCCTTTATCTACTGTGACAAGTTTCTCTGTCACTTCCAATCTATCTTATGCATGTGATTAATAACAAAAAACCACTGATAAAGTTATATTATTTTTTTTAAATTCTGTTCATTTTGGCATGGAGATGGCAGAGAACAATAGCTATAGTCCTTTGGAAGTGTTGGTCATATATATTAGTACATAAGTTAAAAAGTTGCTTAAGATGGATGTGAAATGTAATGCAAAAAATCAGATGTATCCCCATTTGAATTCTAGACTGGTTTCTCTGATAACTCTGTACAATGAAATAATAGTAGTAATCAATGTCTTCACATCTCCCAAACCTATTTTTGAAATTGTTATAAACAATATGCTTCTTGCTGCTTCTCAAATTTTATTTCATTTTCATTTGATTTCATTCGAGATAATGAGACCTTTTCACTAAGAAGTTGTACCCATTAAACTTTTAAGTGGTTTTTTGGTTGTTATCTTTCTGATGCCTGCCAAAAAGCATGGAAAATAATTTGAATGAGTGATGTCATACATAAACTTGTGTTTTAATGGCTCTAATTTAGAAAAAAATCCTAACAACAACAAACATTTAAGACTCCAGTGAACAGCACATTTTCCAGTTGGTTTCCCAACAATTTTGTTTATAGACCTTGCTTGGCTGGTGTTTAAGTGAACAGCACATTTTTATTAATCTAAATTAAAAACAATAGCTGCATGAAATGAAATTGAACTATATGTTGCATTATTAGTATAGTTCACGGCATGAACGCAAGTGAAATACTATATGTGAGATTGGCAGCAAATATAAATTAAAAAAATTAATAATAGCAAAGAAATAAGTTACTGCTTATTAATGAAATACGTACAAAACAGAGCCCTCTGCTTCACTATCCACAGAATAACTTATGCAAATGTCACATAATATCAATAGGGACAAATTCTGTTCTTGACTGTAAATGTTTCATTCAATGTTGGTGACAGTCCTGCATCACATGTTAGTGTGATGAAAGACTTAAGAAGAAAATAACTCCAAACAAGTACTTCATTTTTCTATTTAATTGCTACTTCTGCATGAGTTAAATTTTTTTTTGTTTATGAACCTACAGTTTCTGTGTTATTAATAGTGCTTTCAAGTACTCAAGCTCTAAAGTGTATATAGTAAACTAATACAACTTGATATTAAGATTAATTGTTAATTATTAATTGTTCATTACTGTTAATAATTAAATTTAATTAGAATGGTAAACTGAACAAAACCTAAGGAGAAGGCTGAGGTACCCAAGAACTTTCTCATTTCAATCCAGTGGTTATCTCTGTCCTTAGAGCTCTCAAGTGGCTGGACTGAAAGGCGGGGGTAAGGGAGCAAAGTCTCTCCCACTGTAACAGAAGATCAGTTTTGAGACCATATGAGGAACCCGAACTTAGACAAGTCTATGGAATCTGACAACATGCATCCCAGAGGCCCGAGGGAATTGGCTGATCTACTTGCCAAGCCACTGGCTATGATATTTCAAAAGTCATGGCAGTGATATGCCACTTCACTCTTTATCTCATATAACTTTCTGTATTAGTTCTGCTGCCTTAAGTAATTGGGCTTTTATTTTGAAGATTTCTGACAACAACACTGTCACTCTCAGATTTTCAAAAGCCAGATTTCAGCATATGAGAATTACTTAAACTGGTCAATTTTAGGCTTATAGGGTTAATTAGTTATACTAATAAAAATATCTAACTATTCAAATTCTAATTTTTCAGCTTTCTGCAGTACTACAAACTCTACTCAATTCCAACTGAAGGAAAACCCAACAAACAAAACAAACCAAACCTACAACCAACCAATCAAAACAAAACATAGATGTAATATTCAAATCTGCATCTATATAATTAAGAATTTGTCTTCATTGTTATTATATATGTATAGCTTAAGGAAACAATGCAATATGCATTTGGGACTGGAGAGGAAGCATGGGAGCATAACTAAGGGAATATTTTACACAGCTGAAGAGATTGAATATACATACAATGTTTCCTTATCTGGCAGAAACAGACTGTAGTTGCTGTTGAAAATTATTCAATCTGTCAGGGACATGTGGTGTGTGGGTATAAAAGTACTCCAAAAATGATCTTCTTTTTGTCAGTTCCTTGGATTTAAGTTATTGAAAAATGAATGGCACTTCTACAAACTGCAGTACCCTTCAAATAAGGAGTTTGTTTACTTATTTTCTGGAGAAGCCTAATTTAATCCACACACAATTCAGTAAATAATTAGCTCAATATAGAATACATGTCCTTTCAGTACATTTTCTTTATAAACCTGATTAAATAAAACATAAGCAGTTTATCACTAGTTATTTTTTCAATATCAGTGTTCCTCTGTAGAAGAACACAATAGGTGTTACTCTGGAGGTAGAAGAAAGTCTGAGTAGGAGATTGTTCAATGATATTTCAGGAGTGAACTGAATCAGAATATCCCTCTTTTAGGCCTGGCAGTTCTCTTGTATCCCCATGACCAAAAAAGTAAAGTATTCTTTGCCTAATTGCAGTTTGTGGTGTAAACCTGACATACACTCTTTTGTTTTGGCAACAACCTCATTGTCCTCATACCATGATAGTAATATTGCACTGGCAATGCAAGATTTCCTTTACTGATGCTCTTTAGCTGATCTCTTTTGCCTGTGCCAGGTACAACTCAAAAGGCTGTGAAATTAAGAATATAGAATTACTCATAAATAGGATCTGTAATTGGCCCTATTTTGTGCAAGTATATTCAGTATATTTTGTGCTGTTATTAATGTTGAAAAATGATCCTGAAATGGGGCATGTGAACTTCAGTATATAAAGCAATAGGATTTTTTTTTTTTTTTCGTTTTTTTTTTCCTGAGAAATTAAAACTCTTTTAAAGAATAAGGCCAGAAAAATCAGTATGAAAGGTGTAATCCCTTGTGGTGGGTTTGACATTGGCTGGCTGCCAAGCCCTCTATCTTGCCACTCTCTCACTCCCCCTCTACAGGATAGGAGGAAAAAATTATATGGAAAAGCTTGTGAGTCAAGACAAAGACAAGAAGATCACTCATTGGTTACCTTCATATTAAAAAAAAAGGATTCAACTTGGGTAAAATTAATTTAACTTTTTTTCCCATTAAAAGTCGAGTAGGATGATGAGAAGCAATGTAAGTTAAAGCATATGACACCATCCCCTCACTCCCCCATTTTTCCAATGATCAAACTCATTCACAATTTCTCTGCCTCCTCTTCCTGAGCAGCACACAGGCATGGGGAGTGGGGGATGTGGTCAGCTCATAGCCAGTTGTCTCAGATGTTCTTTCCTCTCATGCTCTTCTCCAGCTCCAGCATGAAGTGCCACCTCTGGAGACAGTTCTCCACGTACTTCAGCAATGTGGGTCCTTCCCATGGGCAGCCGCTCTTCACAAGCTGATGAAGCATGGGCCCTTTCCTTGGGGTGCAGTGCTTTAGGAGCAGACTGCTGCAAGGTGGGTCCCTCCAGGTTCACAGTTTCTGATGGAAAACATGCTCTCTGCAAGACACAGCTCCAGCCTGCCCCAGCATGGCATCTCCATGGGTTGCAGCTTTCTTAAGGGCATATCCACCTACTGAGGCATGGAATACTTCCCAGGCTGCAGTCTGTGTATTGACTATTAACTATGATGAAAATTTGACTAACCTGAATACATATATATATATATAATTGTATATTAAAATGTCCATGTATGTCCAAAATATATTAAACAAGTTGAAAATAAGTAACATCAGAGGTTCTTTTATTTCAATCTGTAGTGCAAGGTGTAACAGAAGAGGTGCAAACTTTGTTGAATAAGCATAAGAAAATAATTTCTTGTGAAATTTACTTAAAAGGTATAGCTTACTGATGAGAATTTCTAACACTGAATTAGTTCATCAAATACTCAAATGTTCTTTTGAATCTGTAAGAAGATATGTTTAATGATTCTTCCATATAATATACACTCCCAGACATCAGCTGTCTGTTGAAATGAATGCACAGAATACATCAATAGAGACAATGAAAGTGCTCCCTGGAACATCTGGCAGGTAGCTCCATGCACAAGAAAGCCTAAGAAATGTGATATACCATATGTGAAGTAAAGATTTGAAGAGATAAGAATGACTTGGTATAAACATGCCTTTAAAAGCAAAAAACACATAACCAGAAGACATGAAGGAAATCAGTGAAGTGAGGAGGTTGTAATATCCAAGGCCTTGCATATATAAAATTATACTCTAGTGAAACATCTTTATAGAATCAAGAGAAAATTCCCAAAAATAGTTTGCATATTCATATTGTCATACATTTATTGTACATATCAAAGCTATTTATTAGTTAAGTTATTTTATTTTATTTCACATGAAAGAAAGCTTTAGCCACAGTTTACTTCACACTGAAATATAGTAAAATTTTTTCCTTGGATTTTCGGGTCTCTGAACTTTCAAACATAGTTTATTTCTTTCAATTTTATTTTTTTCTCAGTTTTCTAAAATCTCCTTTTTCTTCTTCCATTGGGTTTCCCCACATACACCTTAATTTCCTCTCCCTATTCTTTTTAACTCCCCAAATGATGTCTAATAGAAAGAAATTAGAGGAAACACCATGCAAAGCTTGATTTTATTTGAAATGCCTCCATCAGTTTAACACTGCTGTAACTCAAAACATGATGTTTTAACCTGATAAGCTTTTCAAACTCTGTCTCGGTGTGGAACTTCCCATAAGTTTGCAAAATCCTAATTCATGTCAACACCTCTAAGTCTTGCCCATTTGAACTGACACTGACAAAACTGTAAAAGTAAAACCTGCATTTTTTCAAGAGTTTGTTTCTTAGGTTTTCCTCTGATTTACAAATTACCCTTGTCTTGGCTATAAAATCTGAAACAGCTTGTCTTAGCTATAAACTGAGTGAAACAGAATTAACTTGTGATGGAGAAGGAAATAGAGGTTTCATAAATAAAATATATAAAATTTACATAAAAATGATGACACTGAAGCATGTACACAGTTATTTAATATTGTTTTGGATTGTCCTACTTTTTCTATAGTATACCTTCATTTTTCTCCATAAGAGAACACCTAAAAATATATTTTCAAAGAAGATTGAATGTTGCATATCTAGTTTGAACAGAATATGTAGCTGAAAGCAGAAAACAAGTACCGTGTATGTATTTCAGAGGGGAGTTTGGTAATATGATTTCAATCTCAATTATACTAATTGAGAAAATGTAAATGACAGGAAATGTAAGACTCATTAAATAAAACAAAATCAAATAACTCCACAGTTATTCATATATTCATTAATTTTCAAAGTTCATATTATACATCTTAAAAATAAAATATAATTCATACCTTCAATTTGACTACACAAATTCTTATATTGTGCACATGAAACTAAGTGAAATAAACATCTATTTTCCAAGATATTAGAAATAACATATACTGATTTTTCTCTTTTTTTCAACGTTAGAAATATCTCTTTCTGGAACTCTGAAACTATATAATCTTTAGTTCTAATAAAGTGAAGAGGAAAAAAAGATTATTTGTAAATTAACAAAAATTACTTCTCAGATGAAGGACAATTACTCTATTATCCTGCTCTTCCTAAGAAATGAGAAACAGTTCCAGCAGTAGGAATATTTCTTCTTGGACCTCCTCCAAAATTAAGAAATCAGAAACTTTGTGAAAGAACTTTTGGCTGGGTGATTTCACTGAAACTTAAGAGTATCATTTCACTGAAAATGCTGCATCTCAGATCACCTTTTTATGATCTTGTGTGAGAGCATGGTTTTGCTGACTCAAATAGCTCATGGGATTTTTTGGACATCTGCCTTTGCTAGTGAATAGTGCTACCTCTCATTCTTAAATCACAGTTTTCTCTGCTGACAGTTAGGTATAGACTAAGCAGCTATTTCAAGAACCAGTCCCTAATCCAAGAGAATCCTGGGGCTTTGCACAGGATAACAAAAAGTATTTTATGCAATTCTTTCAACACTGAAAGTTAACAAGGAAAAAACTGCTACCTGCTTGTAATCTGACATGTAATTAAGAACTTTGTAAAATGAAAAAAGAAATGGAAATGAAGGATCACACCTGCCATGTCATGCTAATCTTTATGCAAGGTTTCAGGAGACTGCAGCTCTTTATAGAACTAATTAAAATATCTTACTTAAGCTATTTCCTAAGCCATACTTCAGGTCTTCAGGTTTTTTTCTTTTTTTGCTTTTTGAGGGGAAACAGAGGTCTGCCTATTTGTAAACAGCTGTCTAGTGTAACACTAAAATGTCATAAAAGATAAATTAGAATTATAATATTTATAAGCCTACATTTCATGTTTCATTGTTACTGCCACTGACCTATCTGAATTTGTTTATTAAAAGGATCAGAATGAAACATACAGAGATTTTGTAGAAAAACAGCATTTTCAAGTAAATACTTCTTTTGGCATATGCATCTGACTATTATGTATCTATAACTTAATTATGTAAAATTGTTAATTATTATAATATCTATGAAAAACTGAAGAGTCAAATTAAACAATGTAAAAGATAAAAAAATAGTCATTTTTCTATTTAGTCTCTGCTTGATGCTACTTTATATTCTCTTATTACAGACCATTCAATGTAGCATCTTGCCTTTTTGCTGAAAGTATTAATTTCTTTATTGTGATCATAAATTAAAATGTATTACATTAGATGCATTCTCTTTTACACATCCATTATTTACCTTATAGAAATTACCTTATAGAAATTACCTTATAGAAATTACCTTATAGAAAACTATTGCTGTTGGTTCAGATGTCTTTCTCTGCTCTCTGTACTCTCTGACTGCAGCATCGTAAGAGTTTAGACCATAGAAAAACATGCTAATAAACTGAAGAAAAACAATAAGAGAGGAATTAACTAAAACTAAATGACAGAGTCCCTCCTTAAAGTTTTGTTTGTTTGTTTGTCTTGCTTGCTTCGTTATCAGAGAATGTTGAATACAGCTCAATGCACAAGCTGCTGTATAAGTTAGTTAAAAAGAAATAGCTTGGTATCTTAAGGGGTTTATGACCCCTTTCCAAACCAAAATTATACCAAATTAAATTGAAAGTGAATCTTACTGAAGTTTCTTCATCATTGTAATATTATGGCACATTCATTGTTATTTAATTTTGCCATGTTAATTTTGGCATATTAGTGTGTATCATGTGTATCTATGTGTGTATATGTATATTGTTATGTAAATAGAATACTCCATGTCAAAACAATGTAAAGAATATTTCAAATAGCTTGTAATGATGAGAACAGGGTGGGTTTTTTTGGCAAAGAAATGAAAAATTCAGAATTGAAAGAAACAGATTAAATAAGAGCGTACTATTACTAGCAGCCTAGCAGAGAATTGAATGAAAGAAATACGAATCATAAGAAATAGAGAGAGGCCTGGAGCAATAAAACTGGAAAATTGATAAACTGAAAATGGAATAAATTTTGATAATATGCAATGGCACAAGAAAAAGAATTGAAAGATTTTTGACTTATTTTATTCTTAATGTTGGTTTTAAATTATAATCCTGTGGAATAACATGTAATCAAGGGTGTGTGGGACATATAAAAGCCCAAACAAGCACAAATGAGGTAGATCTAAAATAAATTGTGCAATTTCAAATAGGGAATGCATATAACATGGACCTTGTTCATTGTTCAGAAGTAATCTTAACCAGTAAATTTTGGTTCAGTTGGTTCAACATTATTCACAAATTCTGTATCATTTAGATATCTATGTTTTTATTACATTTTACGTTTTATTACATGCATTAAGACATTATTTTTCTGGATTGACTTGTAATTTCTTCCTTTTCCTTTTATTTAAAGGACTAGTTTTTTCTTCTCAAAGTTAAATAATGACAAGTGTAATTCCAGCAATTATAAGTGAAATTATTTTATTTCATCTTTCGGTGAAAGTACATGGGAAAAGAGAGCATTCAAGCACAAAGATTGCAACTTTTTTTTTAAAAAAAAGAGAGGGAAAGAAATAAAATAGCTTTTTTTTTTTCTCTTTAAATTGCTGGAATGTTTTTGCCATCTCTATCTTCTCCACACTTAGTGGAGTAAAGAAGTAAAAAAGTAAAGAAGAGGAAGGACTTCCAGCTCCAGAGAAACACCTTAATTACTTTACTTTTATTGGAAGATTAGGTAGCTTGAAGATAGAAATTTATTGGGTTATAATATTGGAAATACTTTTTATCTGTTCTTTAATTAATAGAAACATTGCTAAATTGCACAAAATGTTGCAAATGGTAAATTAAAAAATAGTTGGTTCTGCCCTGGAATACTGGAATATATTCCCTACTTGCTTTCCTTTACCAATATTTCTCTTCAGCTTATAAATTAAACTCCATTCTAATTTAGTTAAACCTTATTAATTTGTTATTTACTGGTTCATTGCTTTTAATTCAAAACTTGTGTTTTGCTATCTGAGCACTGACCTCACTGTAGAAAATCAGTTAAGAAACATCCTATTGCAGCTGCTCTTGAGGTCTTAAATAATAAGTGGGAAACAATTCTGAAGAGATAATTGAAATGACATATTGCTCAGATCATGCCAACATTATAAATATCTATTTAGCATATCAGCCCTGTTGCTAAGCTTCAAAAGAATTGATTCTTCTTTCAAGGAGACCTCAATGACTTTTTCATAATGGAACACTAAAAACTAATACTCATAAAAAATAAAAACCTAAAAAAGGCCCCTCTGTGGCTGCACAAAACAAAAACAATATAAGGACGAGATTCTTTAAAGCATCATTTCTACTTACACTTAATATAGTTCTGCCTGTTACTTGGCAAAAAACAGCATTGGTCTTTCAGACTTTTCAGTCTTTTCATGTGACAATGGAATGATGGTGAAAGAATAGCAAGTCATGGTGTAGTGCTAGTTCAAAGTTCAAGAGGAAACATGGTTCAATTTCATGCTTTCCTGGTTGTACAAATTAACATTTTAAACAGTTTTTCAAAGAGTTCTCAGGTGGGATTTTCGACAGGAACAGTGCCAGTTTATATATACATATATACACACATATATATAGGTACACATGTTTTCATGGGTAAAGGGTGGGGGAAGATAAGAGTTTAGCAGTCTTGGCATTGACTGTGCTCTGTAATTTACCTCAGGATCTGTAAGTGGTCCCTGGCTCATTTTAGTTACTAGTACAGACACAGTTTAAGAGAAGCAGCTACTGAAGAAGATCCTGTAGAGGACTATAAAGATTATTAAGGGATGGAAGAATCTCTTGTGGTGGAAGATGGAAGAAGCTGGACCTGTTCAGCATAATAAAGAGACAGTTAAGAGGGGATCTTATCAATGTCTACAAATATTTTGAGGGTGTGTGTCAAGAGGACCAGGTTCTTTTCAGTGACAAGACAAAGGGCAATGGGCACAGAGGAGGTTCCTTGTGAATAAGAGGAAAAAACTGTGCTATGAGGGTGACAGAGCACTGGAACAGGCTGCCCAGAGAGGTTATATAGTTTCGTTCTCTGGAAATACTCGAAACCCTCCCAGACACAATCCTGTACAATTTGTTCTAGGTGAATGTACTTTAGTAGAGGGCTTGGCCTAGATGAGTTCTGGAGGTCCCTTCCAACCCTCAGCATTCTCTGACTAAAGCAGAATGAAAGCTCTGGGAAAAAAAGCTGTCAGAGTTTCTGTGAGATTGGGAGGAGAACTTCTGTGAGATTTCCTGGATCAGAGAGGAACTGGAGAAGTTATAAACTTAAATCTTGGAACAAAAGTGACACAAAACCCCCTGGAGAAAAAGATGTAGAGCTGAGAAAGGAAGGAAGATTTATTTATAAAGATATGATTAATTGGATTCCCAAGAATAAAATGTTTCTTTTAGTCTTCTGTACTGTGAATGCTGAAAGTCATAAAGGACAACCAGAAACCTTTGCATGCAAAGAAAATTGTCTTAAGTGATTTAATTTTGTCAAGTCAAGGTTGGTTCTGAAGTTTTAAAAAATGAAACTTCACATATACTCCAGAAGTTCCTAAATTATCCCTAGAACAAAGAAGGCTTTACATAAGGTTTCATACTGGCCAAAAAATTTCCTTTTCTTACTGTAAGATTAGGTTTATTGTCCACAATATAATATTTATTTTACTTCTGAAGAGGCATCATGTTTTAAGAAATAATTTGGTTTGGTGAAAAATTTCTGAATTTAGTTTGGTGGCATATTGCGGAAAGGATAATATTAACTCTTACAGGAGCTGTCACATTCACATTAAATAATGGTTCTTCATGAAGAGGACAATACTATACATGCTCTAGTGAAAGGTATCCCTGCCCATGGCAGCGGGTTGGAACTGTGTGATCCTTAAAGTCTCTTCCAACTCAGATAATTCTAAGATTCTATGGTTCTGTAATGTTAAACTAACGAATGAATAAAGCTAACAAAACTAGATAAGAGTTTAATGCAGTAAATCAACTCATAATTGTTCATCTCAGACTCTTAAGAAAAAGAATTCACAGTAGATGACCTTCTTCTTACATGTCTTAAAAAATTTTGAACAGTTCATGATCTGTTTTATCTGAAGAGGAAATAGATGCTCATCAAGAGAATACTGCTTGCAACAAAAACGTTTGAGATTGTATATACTTCACTTGCCCTACTTAGGAGCTCTTTTTGTCTTTGGCTGCAAAACCCCACTGTATCATGCTGCACTTTCCTTTAGAAGTTTTCAGGATGACTCACATCCATTTCTCTTCCTTCTTAAGAATATATTGTGGAGTTTTGCAGTTCTCTGCAGGGTAATTCTTTGTTTTCACTGCAGACTTGTGCAGCACAATAGATGGTATAACACCCATTTGTTTTTGCACTGTTTACTACATGTGAAATGACTGTCACTTTTTTTTTTTTTAATAACTTTGTGAACCAATAGTAAAACCAGCTGAAAAATAAAAGGTTGTTATCTTTTTTTGGAGTAACTAAGGCAAACTCCATTGGTAGCATATCCTGGAGTGCTAAGTGGGGCAGGTAGAAAACAAGGCATAAAAAGTAGGAAGCCTGCAATGTAGCTAAAGACAGGAAGACTCCTTTTTAATGGCAAATAGGGAACAAAGCTTGAAAATGGGTAAAAAGCTTCCAAAAGGACAACATATTGTGTTACAATCAAGAAATTTATAGATAATTGATGAACCCCTATTTGTGCAATAAAAGGTATGCTTTCAAATTTCTCTGGCTCAACTGATTTGAGTGTTTCCTACTTCAGAAAAATCATATTTAATTTTTTATTCTGATTGCAAAGTTGAAAGACATTCTGCAGTTTTAATCAATATTGTTTCAATTAATTTTTCACCAACCTTGTTCTAGTCTTGTACAAGCACCATGTTCCAACAGGAAGAAGAGATTAAAGAAAGGGATCCTGTTAACTGTGAGACTTGATTTCTTTGGCCACATCTCTAGGTAGGCCACCATTTGGCCCATCAAGGTTTCTTTACTCCTTCTTTATTACCTGTTCCTCATTTTTACATTTTTCACCTGCAAACACCTTCCCCTCCACTTTTTTTCAAGTGTTGACTTCCATAAAAATTTGTGTTCACTCCATGTTCCTGTAGAGACGGTTTACATTAATTTATAAGGGGAAAACCTACAGGAAGAGTAGCCAGAAGAAAACAGGTCAACTCATGAATTTCCTGCCCTATAGGGAAGAACCACTGGCCTCAGCAGTAGCAAATACTTCAGTCGTTCATTCTCTTAAAGCCATTCCTGAGCCCTTGCCCACCAAAGGGAAAAGCAGAGACCACCATGGCAGGGACTGACACCTCCATGACTTCACAACTGACCATCACTGCTGTGCCTACATCATGAGACCAGTCTGACTACTCTTCCTGAAGGTTTTATGGAGCAAAGGGTGGAAGGAGCAACACTTCTTATATCAGTCATAATCAAGAGCTGCAGATGCGGCCTATAAATATAACTAAGGAAAAAAGTAAGGATGCATACTTCCTACTTACTTTCCTGTCTTTCAGTGTTTTACCATCATGAGACTCAAGAATACTGAAAAAGGAACAAGTTGGGATTCATTCTGACACTCCCTAGATAGTTGGTGTGGCATGCATTGCTATTTCTAAAAGTATTTCATCTAGGTAATTTTTTTATAAATAACTTTTTCACGAAAACAGGACTTGGTTGTTAATTCCCTGTTTCCTTTCTCTTCTTATGAGGCAGCATGTTTTAACAATAAAGCATAAATGGCTTTTAGAAACCTTGAATCTCCTTTTACTCTTAAGCATCTTGTAACTTTAAGATCACTTTACTCTGTTACCTTTTTTATTAAATAGGATGGCATTTGATTATTTTCTGACAAATAATGTTAAAACATTGAATTGAGGCTTGACTTTAAGATGAAATTTATATTTTTAAAAATGTTCTAAGTTTAGAGCACTGAAACAATACTGTTAGCATTTTACTACTGTATTTGACTTACAAAAAAATTGAAACATTGAAATGATTATGCAGTTATTCAAGACATCTAGTGGAAGAATAAACAGTTTAGATTTAGCTAAATTAAAAGCATTCTCATTGTTAGTATGACTTATTATCCCACCATTATAAACCAAATCCAGATGATTCTTATCTCTTTTCTACCACAAACATTTTTTTTCTATAAGAATACATACCACAGAATTGTCTGGGAATGTTTGAATTATCATAAATATAAAGTTATTTTTATAGAAGAGATGCTTTAGTCTGAATGTATATTTGGATAGAAGACAAGAATCTTTAAATATACTGTGGATTTTTTTTTTAGAGATAATGCTGATACTTCCCTCCTCTACTGTGAATAACAAATTTTAGCCAAGACAATTTTACACAATGTTCAACAAGATGAAGAGAAATCCACAGATTATACTTCCATAGGAAATATCATTTCTGATTTGAATCAAAATTAATGCAAATACCAGTTCTCCACATTATAGACTGCAGATTAGTTGTTATAAAATGTTGGGCTTCAGCTTAAAAACACTTAAGCAATGAATGATTTAATGCATTTGGACCAAAACACAATGAAGTTGCAAAGAACCACAAGTTGAGGCTTGCTGGAATCAATGGAAAGCAAGTTCCAATTTCAGTTGGCTTTGGATCAGGCCATGGATGAAAATATGAATGAAATCAATATTCAGGTTTGTATATATATTTGCATTTGAGGCTTCTTTAGGCCTTCTATGTGTGGTACACAGAAGTTTTTTTGTGTGATTTTTTTACCTTCAATCTTATAAAAAATTATCTAATAAAATTTCATGAAAAATTTTCACAGATAATTTAAGTAAATATTTCCTTTTAATAGATAAAATTATGAAGACTCATAAATCACAAAGAAAAAATATAAAAACACCTTCTTTCATTGACAGGAGGGTTTTTTTATGTTTTTTGATTATATTTAATATACTATTTCCTGGTATATATCTCTGTTTCTGTCAAATTACAGGGTGGATCACCAGTGTGTTTGTTGGGATTTTTTCCAACCAATACAATGGGTAATATTATCTGGAATCCAAATCTGAATTTAAATTTGCAATTCTGTCATAGATTCTTAGTAATGCCACCCTAAGTGATGATATCCACTACACACCTGATAGAATGTCCTATTACAGTCTCGTTAACTGTAGTAAACCTACTGATAAAGAAAATCAAATTAGAAGAAGGACAGTTCTGCAGGTCTCAAAGCTTAAAGATAAAGGCCAGCTCAGGGGTGATAAAACAGAGCTAAAGATTACATTTCTCTCTCTGAATGAAAGAGACCTCAGAGACAATCTTTTGTCTTCCATACACTGTGAGAAATTTGGGGAAAGAGCCAAGAGGTTGTAGATGATGTAATGCCAAGTTTTGAGAGGACGAACCTTCATGAGCCTGGGTTCCAGACCCCTGGGCCACTCACCTGCTCTTCTTGCACATGTAGATCTCAAACAAATCATATGCACAGTGTGAGAAGTTACTTGGTGTTAACTGCCCAGGAAGTGTGAGGAGGAGAATGAGTGAAGAGCATATTCCACACCTTTAGTGTGTACTTAGAAACGCTACTTGTGCATTTTACACTTGTCCTGAAGACATTCTCTGATGTCCTTTCTGTCACAAAGAAAGACAAAAATATATTTCTATTGGGTAATTCTGGGTCCTTATTAAACAGTATTTAGGAGATAAAGCACTTGACTAAATTAATTTTCCTCTCAGCACATACACCTGCCCAAAATAAAAGAAAAATTAAACAGCTATAGGCAGTGACAGCAGTTTCTGTTCTGATTTTGCAGCTGTGCATTTCTCCTTTATTTTTTCGTCTATCGAAAATGTGAGGCCTGACTAGATCAATAACTGATAGTGTGATTCTATAAGTAAAATATTTTTGCATTTGTTAGAAACTATAGTTTGCATTCACTGAATAAAATTTCTGTGAATTAACATTAAATATGTATTGGCTAAAGCATACAAATAATTCTTAGAAAGGCAAAGAAAACTTATCACATTTTATTCTTTCCTTCCTAGGTAAAAAATATGAATTTTATACATTAACAGACTTAATATCTATTTGTGTAGCCCTGTAGCTGAGCAAACATGATACTGCCATTGCTACTATGAGTGAGAAGGCTTTGTCCAAAATCTTCAAGGCCTCAGAACAGAGGTTTTCTGATTTTGCAGAACTCCTGTATCTACACGTGCTCTGACTTCTCTGGAGCTTTATTATTTTTATTAATCAGACTTGGCTGTAACAGCATTTCTCAAATATCCAAGAGATTATTTCTTAATTTGTTTTGTATTTAGCTTACTTCTGTATGACATTATGACATTGCACCTATTCTTCTAATAATTTTGATAGCTGCCTGTAACTAGTAAATGCCAAACCAAAATAAATATATGTAGAATAAATAGTAAGCCTAGAAAAACTCGATATAGAGAACTGACAGCATTATAAGAAAGGCCTTGAAAGTGTGTAGATGTAAATGTGATGATGACAGAAGTTATGTGTCTGTGAACAACTCAGCAATGATCAGTTATTAGTAATTAAATGATAAAATATGGGGCAAAAGGCAAACTTTTTAAGTGTTATAAATATGGATGTTATATGTAAATGAAGACTAGTAAGGAGTGAAAAAAAGCTAAAAAAATTCAGAAAATGCATAAAATTAGACCTTAGAGTGAGGAGGAATGAACACCACTGTTAGAGTTTCCCCTGTGGCATAGCTGGGGTGCTGATGACCTTTTCAAACTCATACTCCCCACTTCCTTCTTAGTGAATATTGATTTGACCCTAAGACCCAAAAGGGCAGGAAAAGATGGGTTTACATTGAAGAAAAGGTGAGGGTGTTAGGAGAGATGATGTGTGCACGAGTCTGCAAATGACTTTACAACAACTTAAAGCTTTGTTGTAAGTGAAGATCTTTCTCTAGATAATTCAGACTCTAAGGGTAAGTACTATTAGGACTGGACTAATACCTGTTCAGCTAGACAGATGTAACCTGTTGCTTAAATTGTTTCTTATAAGACCATGTCTGCAGTGGGCTCCTTTTGAGGAACAGCTTTAAGGCTATCCCACATAACTTTCCTATTCAATCATATTTAATTAAATTCTTATTTATTATTTTCTCCTATTTAAACACTGCATCCAGAAAGATATCTAACACTTCAAAATAAATTAAGCAAATAAAAAAATCAAAGTAAAATAAGTACAAAACAGAGGCAACCTCATGCTTAGTTGTAATAATTGAAGTCATTAAAGTGTTTTAAGTGACTGAGTCTGGGAACTGAAGTACTTTCCCGCTTTATCTAAAACATTTCATCCAATGAAACAGAAAAGTCAGCTCTATCACTCTAGATAAGCGTATTTCCTTAGCCGTATATCTGAGAAGAAATAACCTATCAAAAAAGAGACTCTTTAAAAATATTTAATCTAGTTAAGCATGATTTCACATTTACCTGCTATGCAGTCTTTTGCCAATTGCATACAGTTAGTAAATACTGAACCCATAAGCTATATGAAAAACCTATGTTATGCTTCAATTTTTTTTCTTGGATCTGACTCTAATCTTGTCTGCCTAATGTAAAAGCATAGTTCCATTTGTCAAAAACAGATGTGAAAGTAATTTTAGAGTGACAGCAAAACAAGGAGAATTAATGAATATGTCATTATAGGGAACATATGTGAAACAGCCACAAAGCCATTTGACATTCATAACTTTGTGACTTGCACCAGGCTAATTCTTCAAGAAGTTTCTACAATAATTTTTTTTTGTTTGTAGTACATTTTGTGGTAGTGTGGATTTTTTGTCTGTTTGTTTTTTGATTTGTTCGTTTGTTTTTATCATTATACTAAAACTTTGCATTTTATTAGTGAAAGATCTACAGTCATTTGTAAGGCTGATATTTAATTATGATCACTCAAGCAACACTTGACAGAGTTGATAATAGAACAGTTGCACCTAGAATATTTCATTGAGGATTATTGGTAAAATATGGAACTGACCCTGATCTTTCTTACCAAATATAAGCCTAATTTGACAGCTTTCATGCCTTGTTTAGAAGGCAAAACTCATTATAATAATGTGACAAAATAAAATAATCAAAAAATGCAATTATATCAGTCTCTTACCTTGACTGAAGCTCAATTTTTCACAGTGAGAGGATTTGCTTCATTTGTTTCTTCCTTTATTGACTTTTTTCCACTTATCTAAATTTTTAACTAGGGAAGAAAATTAAATAAGAAATTCTAGAAATTAGCAAGAATATAGTTTTCCAGGTGCTGGAATTGGGTTTTGTTTTCCCCTTTTCAAATGAATGCATTCTGGATGAGTACTTCCATGTAAACCTGTAGATCCAATTCATCAAAAGCAGTTGAAATATGATGAAACTTGTGATGAGGCCAGAAGTAGAAGAGAATTTAAGATGGAAAGACAGGTGGTGGGCAGTCAAAGTTCCCTGGTATGTCTTCATTTATCTAAGTCCTCCTGAAGTCTTTTAAGCCTGATCATGTCAGTAAAACATTCCAATTACAAATTAACAACAAAATTAACCTATCAGATGCCATTGGACATATTTTTTACACCTAGGTATTTCTGACAGAGAAACCAGTGGAATAATGAAGTAAATGTGATGATTGCATTATGTTCTACCAGGAACGGTGAGGAAAGGAGAATTTCTAGTCCTATACAAGTGATATAAACTTTGCACTGGATTTCCACAGAGAAAGTGGGTGTCCTAAAAGTTGTCCTAATCCCTGTGAGAGAGACCCTATGATCTGTGAAAAGAGGATCATAACTGAAGTAATGCTGTTAGTACTAGTACAGTACTAACACCTTGTGATCATCAGATTTCTATTTTCTGTGAAAAGGAACAGAAAATGAAATAAACCCAAATAATTTCTTATGTTAGAAGAAATATATATTATAAAATAAATAATATGATATCTTAAAATATTACAGTTGAATTGATTATCACAAGCATGGGTCTGTCATTGCTATGACATGAAATGGCAAGCTTATAATACCAATTTGTTATTGGAAATTTATTTTTTCTTTACTTTACTTAGAAAGTTGAAGTATAAAATTGCCTTATTCATAACTCTGAGATCCATGAATTAAAGTGACTGTAGTACAAGTTCTGGAAGACAGAAGATTATGTATTATGTTGTCAATTAGATTTAAATAACTACATGTAAGGAGGAGCAAAGTAAGGGAAGAAAGGGGAATAGAATCTAGAAAATTCTGAGATAGTTTGATTTCTGCCTTTATATGAACTTCTCCTTCAAATTCTTTAGCCATATCCCCTTTAAAAAAAAATTGTGCTTAGGATAGGTATAAAAAAAATGGATGCTTTTTATTTGTCCCCTAACAGCCAAGTATTAATACAAAAATTTTACACTAACCAGTGAAAGAAAAACTCATATTCCTTAGGGATTTATCAGAAGAGTAGAAACACTGCACTAGTGACTGCTAATATAATTCCTCAGTGTGCCTAGAATTTTTTTTCAAGTGGAAATATAAAGGAAATTTTATGATCACCTTTTGAAAAATATTTCCACAGAAAGGAAAAGGTCCAAATTAGGCATCATGAAGACTATATGGCTATTTTATTTCCTTAATATGTCAGCAGAATTTTTATAAAGCAGAATCTTTATAAAGACAATCTATGCTACTCATCCAGAGTGAGATTTTGAATGAATCTCCCAGTTATCCCAGTTACATTTCTTCAGTTTACATCACAGAATGGTACCCAAGTGCTCAAAACTGAATTCCTTTTAGATGAAGCTGAAAAATGTGATTCACAACTATACCAAAATATAGTTCTTGAAACCAGAGATTAAATAGTTGGAAGGGAAAAAAAAAAATCAGTGAAATATGTTTAGTGTGGACATCAGTGCCTCAGCACCATCTGTCCCATTCTAGAGATCCACTCCTACTGGCCCTCACTGTACTCTAGTGTAGACATCACCTTGTCAGAAAAGTAATCAGTGAATTTCAGCTTCAAATGAAGTCTCAGAGTATTTTTATAGGACATGTAGGTAGGTAGATTCAGCCTTGATACAACCTAACCCTAGGAAATGTTGTTTTTCTTTCCTCAACTTTAAATCATAATAACTTATTCAAATTTTGAGTTTCCTCCATCTTCTTTCTCTTTTTCTGCCAGATAATTTCCCATCTTGCTCCTAAAGGCAAGACTATAATTCTCTTGTTTTCTTTTCTAATGCAAGTATACACCACAGCATAAGAAATACAAGTCAGCATTTCAGTACAAAACCTGCTTTAGAGGCCTGAAATAACAAAGCAAGCTCACAAAAGGTAATAGAATTTGGAACTATCTTCCATAATCAAGGCTTCTGAGAAGTAGTCACAAGGCAGTCAACTCAGCTAAAGTTCCCTTTATTATGTATAGGCTGTGCTACATTTTACCAGTTTTTGTTATTGATGTAACAATTTTCTCCACATCAAATCAATTATTTTTTTCTCAGAAATTTAGAGGGACATCTACAGTGTGAACCAAAGCACATTTAAATATATATATTTTAAATATATTTTCATTCCGCTTAATGTCTCTTTTTAACTTCTCACCTTGATGTATCCCAATTGTCCTACATCTATTTTATTTATCTAATTTCAATATAGACCTCATTGTTAGGTAAGACACAAGAGCGTTCACAAAGAAATTTTCTCCCACTGTGTTGATTCCAAACAGCTGTGACTCACTGTTGGTTGGTTTACATCAAGACAGACCCTTAAAGCTCGTTCTTTGTTCTGAAGAAAACCCATCATTGGGGGGAAAAACAAAAGGAGCATAATAAACGAATAGCCTTTAGTTTCCAAAATTTAAAATGTTCTGTTTCCCAAAAGTTCATGTGAGGTGTAAATGCATGATTCACTGAAGATCAAAGAGACCAGTCATGTACAATTCTGGATTTTCAAAGCAAAAATATTTGTACTGAGCTTATAAACTATGGCCTAAAGCACCAAAAAGTTAGGGAGCGTCTCATTTTCTCATAAAGCAGTGGTTTCTTCAGAGAATGAGGTAATTTAATAGAGTTTTTTTGTATTTCTGCAAAGTTTGTTATGGGGTAAAGAACATAATTTTATTGCTGTGAAAGACATGCATTTGTCTCTAAGAAATATAGATCTAATTTCAGATATTAACTGTAACTTTCAAATAATAGAACAAAAATGCAATAATCAAAAGATCAAGTGTCAAAAGGAAACATGGAATGAATTGCTCTCAAGCTTTACCTTTTTTAACCTTCATTCTAAGTTTCTGGTTACTAAACCTTATGCAAATTTACAATAAAATCGCTTATATTTGTAGTATTTTATGCTGCAGTGCCTTACTGAAAGTTTCTAATGTCCTCACATAACTTCACCATCTTGGCAAAGTGACAAGAGTAGAAGGTGTGTATTATACAGAGAAAGAGTTCTAAATGCATCACTATAGATCTGATATTATTCACTGTTTTGTTTGGCTAGTTTCAGGAAATGCCTCTATGCATGTACAAAAACACCTGCTCCAAGTATATTTCTCTTTTTAATCTGACAGCTGAACTCAATGGAAGATGTTCCTAATCTGAACAGACTTTGGTCAGTCTCTCTTTGGGAGACACTCAGAATGTAGACATGCTTGATTTTTCCTGCTTCAACACTCATTTCAGGAAACTCGGAAAAAAAAACCAAACTAGTATTCCTTCAGTGAAGGAAACAGTCTGGAAAGAAGCTTCATTTATGTATGTGCATATGGTAGTTGATTTCATTTTTTATCTGCCAGTTATGAAACGTTTCATTTAATGTGTCATATTTTTCCTTACCTACTAATATTAATAGTCTATTAATTATCTTGAAAACAAAAGAAAACAAAGCAAAAATGAAACAAGACTGGTAACTCCCAAAATATGGCTAGGGAGGAAAAATATTCCTATTCAAAGAGTATTGATATCTTTAAATAAGTAATTTACTTCATGTTGATACTGCTGTCCTTGTGCTGTGAAAACTGTATAAGGGGTACTGTACTGAAAAAAAAAAAAAATGTATCTACCTTCATGATAAAGTGGGATTACCACACTAAAAATATATTTGAAAAAATGAGTGCATCAATAATTTTACAAGTGCTCCCCCATTGCAAAATATCTCTTCAAACCATGTTTTCCCCTTTTCAGATTCTTCCTGGCACATGTTCAATCACTTGCTGTGTGGTTGTTCTGGACAAAATGTTTTTGCTGCCAGGAATGACTTGAAAGAAGTGGTTTTTCTCTCGAGTATTTGAAGAAATAAGGATAAGAAGCTCAAGTTTTGCCAAACAGGGACTTCAAAGTTTGGCCTACAGATGGTTATGCATGCGTGCAATACTTGCACCTCATATGTTGCAACTTCATTTCACTTCCTCCTCCATCTTTTCAAGTGTCTTTTGAAACGCCTGCAACAAAAGAAGTGCGGTGTAACGGGTGGGAGGCATTTGAAAGAGAATCCTTTTAAATAAGCTTTGAATGTCAAAGGAGATGTGCTTATGGTGTGACAGATGACAGTTCTTGTTCATGGAAGATTTAATTTTAAAGAATGGAGCTGGCCTGAAAACTTGAGACAGGACATTTTTGGCTTGGTTTTTCTTCTAGCACCAGGATTAACTGATTCAAGACTTCTGCAGTTAGAGAATAATAGCTTGGCATTTCAATGAAACTCATGAATGTTAGAATAAGAATGCAAATAAATTAGATTTAATTTTTAAACGTACAAAATACTTTGAGAGGGTTTAATAGCTCTTATGGCCATGGTTTTTGTAACCAGTAAGAAAATTAATAGCTTCATTTAAAAAACATAAGCCACAATAAGGAAGAATATATTCTTTAATATTCATGGCATATAGTTGTATATCATAGATTCATATAATAGAATGGTTTGGGTTGGAAGGGACTACAAAGATCAAAAGTAATATGAAAAATGTCAATATAACAAATAAGATAGTCATATCCACATATATCTATTCACATATATCGACCCTGAAAATTTTCTGGAATACGTTGATGAGGTATAAAATTTTAGCTGTGTTAGATAAGGCAATGAATTATCTTAAGTTAAGCTTCTGCAGTAGATGTGGCTAGATTTCTAGGAGAGATATTTTGAGTCCTACTATTTAAATTACAATTATATCTAAAGAAAGATTTCCATCAGAAAATCTAACACAAAATTTCATTCTGCTTTATTTTAGAGGACGAGATAATCAAATATAAGTGACATTCTGTTTCTGAAGCTATTTCTAGGTTTAATATTAAAATAATTTGGTTTTGTTTGATTTTTTCTCCCTTGGGGCATTCTGAATGTCATACTGAGCTATATGTTCACATGAATCACAACAGACTGTCATTTCTCTTAAGCCTGAGTATAAATTCTCGCAAATAGTACATATGGGAATATACAAACAACTGTAAAAAAAATTTAAAAAAATTGGAATCTATTTATACTGAGAAACACTGCTTTTAGGGGAAAAAAAATGACCAAAAAACATGTTCCTGAAGTCCTGCCAGAATTATTTTGAAGGATGGAAATAAACATCTATATGTTTGTATGTTCTATATCAAGGCACATTGCACAAATTTAAGAAAACTACTTTTGTAAAATAAAATAAAATTTAATTCCCTATTCAATTTCCCACCCTTCCTTATTTCAGAATCTTAATTTAAATACATTTTTATAACATGATCTATGCTGTCCTTCAGCTTTGAAAGACTGACTTTTCTGTATTAGACTCTCCTTAATTATGCACAGTAGTGATAATGAACTTAAAAAATTAAAATGTAATTTTAACTTTGCATATTCTAGGTTCACATACTTTTATTCTAGTGAAAATTAAAATATCTGAAATTCTTTCACCCTGTTGTGTCTTTTCCTCTTACATAATGATACTTTATACGTTTTGCACAATTCTCAGACTTCATAAATGTTTTTTCTCATTAAGTCAAAGCTACACTGATTTAATTTATACAACATGTCTTCCTAAGTAGATATATTTTATGAAATTATTATAGTACCATCAACAGATATAGAAGTAATGAACAGCCAAAATTATTTTTTTTTATTTCCAACTGAATTTGTGCCTTTTTTTCACTTATCAACCACAACAGGAAAAACTGTTAGCAAAATTATTTATCTGCTAAGTGTTCATTAGTTACAGGAGAATAGTTAATCAGTGCCTTCCAATGTTGGTTTAGACAATATATTTTAACTTTATTTTAAAGTGATAAAAGTAAGTATTTTCTCTCATTTCAGAAATAAAAAAAAACAACAACATAGTTCATAGCTCACTACAGAAGACTGTTTCTGTTAATACTGGAGAAGCAGCATATGGCTGAAATGAATTAGAGTATTGACTTTTTAGTAAGCCATGGATATTCAAATATGCCTTGTTCCATGATCGTGGTGAAATATTATGACAAATCAGCATGAACTGATGAATTTCAAAATGAGTTATTCAGATTATTATGCTGGTTATTTATTATTGATATTTTCTCAGAAAGAGACATTCTTCTGCTGGAATCTAGTCTGTATGTGTTCCATGTGAGCATAGACTGCATGTGGATGAGAACGAGAGGGAAAGCTACCTGCCAAAACAGACTATATAATTAAGAGAATATACTTTACATATTTTAACTATGGAATGAACATAAATAATGAAGAGAATGCAGTAAGACTGTTTTATTATGCTAGAATGATATTTCATTGGAAGCAATGTCAGTGAGTGGTTTTTTACTGTGTGCATTTTTGTATGGATCATCTGTTCCTTGGTTTCCATGGCATTTTCTCAGTTTCAGTGACTTCATCCTGGATAGTCTTGATAGCTGGATACCTTGATAGTCTGATCAGTCTTTCTCTGATGTTGCTTGGCTGCATGGGTGTATTCCTTATGGTGCATCTCTTGTGATCCTCCTGTCTCATACACAGAACAGATCAGAGAGGCAGATTTAGTAGCAAATGGGCAATATATGTGTCAAGTAGTGCCATACCAGAAGCAGAATTTGGAGCAGATTCAGGTGCCTGACAAGTGATATTAGTGGGAACTAAGGTTTATTGGACAGAAATGATCATGTAATAGGCTTTTGTAATTAGAATGGTATGGTGGATATATGAAACCATCTAAGATAATGTGTTTGCTCTCCAAACAGAACACATAATAATTACTGTTTCTGTGCCAGTGCTCAACATGGATTCTGCTATTCTGCTAAAATAAAATTTCTGATTAAATCCTAATGTAAATGAGATATTTCATTTCCATGTTCTGATTAAATTATAAAATGGAGAAAAAGGTGACAGAGGTGAAAAGTATAAAATTAAGCATTAGAAAGTGGTAGAAAGTAATAGATATGGAAATAGAAAGTGTTGAGAGAAGAGGACTTCAGATGGAGAAACTTAAACAAGAAAGTTGTTATGCTATTTATTTAAAGTCTAATACCGTAAGTGAAAGGAAACTTGCAATGATGAGAAGGTGAAAGAAAATACCAAGCTATTCAGTGAACAGGTGACTCACAGAATTGTCTGCTCCCGAGGTCTGCCCAGAAAGAACATTGGTAATCTACAATAAGAAACAGGGTGACATAAAACAGGAGGCCTTGCAAACAAAGAGGAAAAGCCTATTGTCTTTATTACAGGACGAAGTCAAAAGAATTTCGGAACGAAACAATATTTATTATCTAGTGATCTAAGTAGATTATGGAAATAAACAAGAGTCATTATAAGGTACCACAAACAATATCGGGAGGTTGTGCAAGATAAGTTATTGGCTATTCAGAATAGTCAAAGACAGAGAAATACACAGACTAAAAAGGTTTGAGTTGGAGCAAGTATGGGGACATAGAGGGGAAAAAGGCCTAGAAAGTGTTGGTCAGTTACAAACAGGTTGCTAATCTGTATCCATGGCCATTCTTTGCTGATCACTGCAGTGCCTGCTATTTCCTCATTAAAATCCATTTCTAACCCTCTCTGAGGGCAAATAAATCTATTCCATGTGCATAAGTTTGTATAGGGATTTGACTGACAATCAGTGAAGCATGGGTCATATATACTTTCCACTAGTGAACTCCCATCCTGATCAGAGAGGGGAACAGGAAAAGGCCATAGGTGTTGTCTGTGTCCTTGTGAGTGCTGGGTGTCTGTGCTGAGCTGTGTGTCTGTCTGTGAATATACATATCCATAAACTATGTGCATGGGCTTGCCTGCCTCCTGGTAACATGTGCTCAGCCTCTCTGCTGATTGCAGCTCCTAACTGAAATTAGGTTAAACATTTAAAAAATCAATATTGGCGGAGAGGGGCAGAGAATTTGAAATAAAAAATTGTGAGAGAAAAGAGAGGCAGCAGTTTATAAGTGTCAAGTCTGGGGGGTGGGGAAGAGAAAAACATGGGCAGCAGGAAACCTTGTAGTTTCTGTTGCAGCACCAAAACTTAGTATGATATTATATAGGTAAAAGTTAATGCACACTACACCAGGAAATATAGACATTTCACCTATATCCTTGAAAGATAACAGAACAACCTGTTACACCTTTTCAGCTTCCCAGCACAAGTGTTAGTATGATGCAGAATAAATGTGCTATTTATTTAAAGGGTATTAGGTATGTTTAGACTAGTCAGTAGGGACCTAGAATAAGAGAACTAATCACTATCATATAATCCAAGTATCAATGCAGTGACAAATGCTGGCATCAGCAGTGGGAATAAGCTATAAATTGCCACGTGTGTAGAAACAAATTTATATGCACATTATAAGCAATGATCTGGATATTTAACAACAGTGCTTGTAAAGTTAGCTAGAATATTTTATTTCTGAGAAAAAAAAAATAATCAGAAAAGCAAGGATTTATAGAATATAAACATGGTGTGTTTCGTGTTATGTGCTCAATGCAATCTACCAACACTATTTTCTCTTGTGAAGAAATAAAAAGTTAAAACCAAACCAAACCAATTAAAAAAAAAAAAAAAATCAAACCGAAACAAATAAAACCAAAAAAACCAAATAATGAAATGTTGGAAAAACCAAACCAACGCTCTTTCCTACTGAGTACAGATAAAAGCTCTCAGTGAAACAAAATGATGTAAGCCTTGTAGTCTTGTTTTGATGTTGCATAGTTGATTAGAACATCTTTATATACAATATAATTTTTTTGTCCTATACTGCTATGAAACCATGTCTCTTTTGAGCATAAAGCTGGAAACCCCTAATTATGGAAAAAAAAAAAATAAAATTTTTGCTAGAGCAACTCTTCCATGTTCTTACTCTGCATCCTGATTAGGAGTGCTTACCTAATCAAGTGAAGAGAGTCCTCCTCAACCTCAGGAGGCCCGCTGTTAACTTATGCTTTCAATTTGCTTGCTTTACTGAATTTGTATCATCTTTAATGAGGGTGCTGACACACATTATCCAGCTCTGTTGCACAGCTTCCCTTCCTGACTATCACGTTACACAGCAAATGGGTGCCACATTTTGATTAACCAAAGTGAAGGGTGATAAAAGACTATCTTATTGCACTATTTCAGTCTGTTTTCCCCTGTGTGAGTAGTAATGAAGCATGTGCATGACGTGTCTGAAATTCAAGCTCTAGGGAGCATTTCATTCTAGAAATAGATTTGTGTTGTTAGTTACCAGAGCAATCTAGGGCAGAATTTGGAGAGACTGTATGCAACTAGTCCTCTAGAACTTTTTTTTTTCTGTACCTCCCTTAGCTCTGAGCAAGGTTTCTGAAAAGGGAAATACTACCCGTACAGCAGGTCATAGTAGACAGTGAGTTATTTGCTGAACAAAATTGACACCTAGAAATAGTTGCCTTTGCTAAATTTATGATGAGTTTTTACACATTATGATAGAATTTAGAATCAACTTTCTAAATATCAATCAGAAATATCAAAATTTTCAGATTGTCATGAACAACTCTATCCCAAATTTCCTGACAAAGGAAAATAGACAAAACTCATATGAGATTGTGAGACTGGATCATGGAATCCTTCTTACTCCCACAATATTGTTGAACTTCAAAGAGAAGTTTATTGACCTTAGATCATCTTGACAACTTCACATAGATTTTTGCTGTTTCAAATGTTAATCTGAGAGATTTTTAGATCTTTTCAGTTCTAACTTCAAGGAAAAAAAAAAAAAAAAAGACTAAATCATAGTTAAAAATGACACTGAGGCTGAGAGACAAGGGTCTTTGTTGGTTGAATATTTCAGGTGGCACAATGTCACTATGCATTAGTTTCATGATAATTTGACCTACATGATCTGAACCATGCTATGGCATTCATTTTATTTATTTACTTATGAAAAGAAAAAGATTAAACTACAAATGGGTGCTGAGAAAATATTAGAAGCATTAGTATCTGACTCTTTTTTTTTTTTTTTTTTGAGCCACTTGGTGGTTTCATTAAATCTTTACATGTGTTAATGGAAAGTCATAATTTCCTTCATTTTGAAGTACAACTAGTAGTGACTGAGCTTTAGAATCTTTGGTAATCAGCTAAGTAAGGAAAGTGTTAAGGAAAAATTTCAGGTTTTAAGATCTATATAATAACTTCAATTGCCTTTGAAGTGTCTTGAGATTTAAAATCCTTACAATATCATGTTTATTTCTTATGATATTTCTAATTCAGTATGCTTAATTTACAAGCTACAGAAAAAGACTGCTCTCTATGGGATTGTTCTTTCTAAAGCTTAATTATTTAAATTGAATAATAACAGCATGGAGTTTTTCAAAAACTGCCTACAACCTGCTGCAACACTCTTCCAGTAGTTTTCTGTAGTTTGCCAAACTAAAGATAGTAAAACTCAAACGAGAAGTATATAATATTATTTTTCATGCTAATATTCATATCTGCATGTCACTTTGGGATTTAGCCTATTCAGAAGGTATAAGACCACTACTTACAGGACATTAGCCCCATCCTGGTAGGACAGACTGAAATAAACTTCAACAAACAGCTTCTTTGCCAAGAGATCCTCCAGTTTGAAACTACTGCCAGTCTGAAGATATATGCTCCATAAGACTGGAAAATATCTGTAGTTATTCTCCAGCCTACATTTTCAGCCTGTTTTTCTACCCTATGTCACTATTTCTTCTCTCTCTTTTTTTTAAAAAATCTGATTTAGTCTTTTGAGTTTTTGTCAATGCAAGAAGGGTAGCAATATCAATATCAAGAAGGATATATGGCTTCTTCACTGATACAAATATAATATACCTGAGAAGTCCCTTGATGATTTATTTGGTAAATAAATAAATAAATAAATTTAAAAATATAAATTAATTTCTGTCAAAATCAGTTATTTTTATGCTCCTTTAAATGCTTCTTTTATCAATTGCTGCACATCTTTGGCAATTCTCATAGTACTAAAATCTTTTCAAATTTAATATTTCTGCTAGTTTATTTGTCTTGGAATATATTTACAAGCGTTTTGATTACATTGTCAAGTCTTCACATCTATTAATGCAAGTCTATCAATGTCTATGAAAAACACAACAAAAAAACTTAAAAAAAACAAAGAAAAAGAAGAAAATGGTGTTTCATGCTATCATGTCTCTTGGTAGCTATATAAATCACAACAGGAATATTTGTGCAAAAAAGGTGCTGTACCAGGTCAGAAGGAAAGACAGCATTACTTGGCAGCTGGACCTCCCATTGGACTACTATAGAAATTTATAATAAAAATTGTCAAAATCCAGAATTTAAAAGTGCCATTCTGTTTCTCTGAGCCAGTCTCAAATGCGCTATCAGTCACTGCAATGTAAGTATTCTATCAAACACAGAGGAGTTAATAGATACATCATCTGATTATCTGGTGAGCATTAGAGGCAATGAACCATAGGATAGGGCTGCCACTTACTGGAAAAACTTCCAGCTGCCTGTACACACAGTTGTTTCTGAGGTATTACAGCACTGATAGCAAAAGCTCTTTCATTATCATCATCAGCTCTTTCAGTCTCAGGAATGTCATGTTTTTCACAGATCCAAAGATCTCTTGTCAGTTTTGTGTATATCAGCAATGTAAATTTAAATAAGTCACATGCTCTGAGTGGCATTTTAGAAAAAATGTAGAAGGACAAGTCTGTAAAGCATAGTCACCTTCTTCTAAGAACTCCAAGAACAAAACATGATAGCTCATACAACTGCTTAGTCCTGTCTTCTTTGCAGTAAACTTCTGTATTCAGCACTGGGGCTCCAATCTATGTGAAAATACAAAATATTTTTTAAACTGCTAGATTTTTTTATCAGTGCAAAGTATCTTTTTGGCCTTCATAAAGTAAAATATAATAATTTAATGGGAAAATGATCCCTAATGGAGGTGTGGGACCTGCTACATCTTACATCTGCATGTACCTCTTGCAATGTCTCCTATAAATATATGTTTCACAAACCAATTCTGTCATAAGTCCAAATGTCACTCAGCTTTGAAGTGAAAGAACAGAACATTCGTTTGCACCAGGCTTCATCAGGAATTCATTATTTTAGCACATGTGCATAGAGTAAACAAACGGTTTTACAAGCCAAAAGAGAAAGATGAAAAAATCCATAGCCATCAGGAAATTGGTTTTATATTAGAAGGCAAGACGTATTTAAAGCCAATGCATAATTAATACCAACAATTTGTTACTCATTTAGAAGCCATAATATGACCTAAATTGTAAGCACAATTTAATTGCCTTTAAATTCTCTGTCTCTGAGGACTACAAAAATTAGGTGAATATGCTTTTCAGATTAAACTATAAGGTGCTGATTTTGTAAAGAAGCAAATTTGTATTCCTTAGGAAAAAAATCTCCTTCCAGGAAAACCACTGTTTGTATTTGCTAAGACTTTTAATAAGGCTAATAACAAGATGAAAAAAAAGAATAAAAATTCTGTACATAAATGTTGTTATATTTCACATCATCTGACTAGATCATATGTAATTCTTATTGTTCCTGGAATTTCAGTAGCATCAAGAACATTAAGATTATGTTTTCCATATTTTGACTCTTGTGTTTCTTCTCTTTTTTATTCATTTGAGGCAAAACTGTATTTATTGCATCACTTGAGATGCACATACTTTGATGGTATTTTTAAAAAAATATTTTTCCTACTCATCTTGGCTAGTAAAGCTGAATTTTTATCCTTCTTTTATTATCCTTATGGATTTTCTTAGTCAATTTGCTTGCAAAACTGTACCATGATTCATGGTAGAATGTTCTGTAGTTATTTAGAATAATTTTTGCTGTGGTGGTTCATGAACAAGAAGATATTTCAGAAGTTTCTAGAATTGTTAGAAACAAAACAAATAAACCCAAAATTTTCCAGAGCTAAAGCAAAAAAATAAAAAAAGAAATATAAAGAAAAATAAATTAGGAAAAAGAAAAGAAACATTAAATAAGCCTCATAGTATTCCTGGGATTTTCTTCTAATGGTAATTAAAACAAGGGTGCAACATCATTTGTGCTAAGAAGAATGTGCCAGAGCTGCCAATTTCATTGTCCCAGTAGGAAATGTGCCTTCTAGGCAAACATTAAAGAGTCAAGTGGGCTAGTATTTTTCTGAGAGCAGGGATGGTCTGGTTATGTGCTGTGGTTTCAAATCACAGATGGTCTGCAGATTTCTGTCTGAATGCAATTGCCAGAAAAGTTTTAATTCTATTTTATAAAGTAAAAATAGATTTGATTAAGAAAATTTAAATAAGCCTTTTATGAATACAGATTTTAAAGGAATGAATAAAAAAACCTTGAGTTTTATTTATATTTATTATACATTTATAATGGTGGTATGTATGTGCATATACTAAGGCTTAAATTGCTGCTTGGTTACTAGTCAACAAAAAAGAATATTTAGAGATTTGTTTGTTATTTTATGCTGGATTAAGTTTCTTATTATTAAATCTAGTTTTAGGTAATTCCAATATTAAGTCTTGAGCAGTTGCCCAGATATGTGGCCAATAGCACTATCTAAATGAGAAAACTCCTTTAGTTAGAAAATTGAAACTGGAGAGTTAGCTGGCCCTCAACTAAAATGAAATTCCAGTTAAAATATTAACTCTTATCTATTTCATGTTGTTCTACCATCAGTGAAAATCTGCAACCAAAGGAAGTGATGTTATCCACATTAGTATATCATCACTTGACTCAGAATCTGTTCCTTGCCTGGGGAGTCAGCAGTTTGGAAAGGACTCTTAGTTATTATACAACACAGTTAATGTTTCCTTGGGTAAAATGCAGTTCCAGATGGTCGATTTCTAAACTTAGATATGCAAATATAACTGGCTAAATATGGGGGTTGCAGGTGTATATAGATATTATATATATGTATAAAAATATGTATATATATATATGTATATATAAACGTTCCTCAGGATATTTGAAACTTTTCAATTGTCATTTGCAAAGACATCTAGTAGTGTTTAGAATACATTGGTGATAAGTGCGATGTTAACAGATACTCATGACAACTGAGGGTGTTTGAAATGACATTAAAACCCTACATACACGGCAGCTGAACTGAGACCCTGCTCAGTATATCCACAGAATACAGAGAGCTTATTCAGATTAATCAGATGGCTACATATTGCTGTCATTCTAGAATACCTTAGGGTATTTGTCCTGGTGTCCAGCTGCCACCCCAAAAAGCCCATGGCTCTACCATAAATCCTATTATATCTGCAAGGCCAAAGATATAAGTCTGTCTATGTCAGACACCTCTGAGGATTTGATTTTTACAGTTGATGACATCTTTACAAAATCAGAGCAAGGCCATAGATGTCAGATGTGAGGTAAGTTAAACCACACTGACTTTGTGACTAAGGTTAAGAGTTGGTGCTGTGAGGTATCACACTGGGGTACCCCCCCAGGGGCACCAGTGGTTCCTCTGAGACTGTGGTAATCTTACACGTTATTTATTATAGTGAAAAAAACATGTCTTATGTCTCTTGGGTAACCTACAGCTGTCTACCTCATCACTTTTCACTGAGCACCTAATTCTGGATTGTTGAATCCCACATTAGTTATGAGTTGACATTACAGTAGACTGTAATGGGAGTTTATATAATTATTTAAAATAAGGAGATATCTGTGAAAATAGGGAGGCCTTGGCCTTTAATTTGATGCATGCAAATTGCTATCAAGCAATTTGAGGTGCCCTACAGTACTCAAGGCACCTGACCAAAGATGGTAGATAATGTAGAGTATCTGAAGGACTTGTGGTATTTTGGAAGAAGCAGGGACACATAGGATAGGACCATAAGATGATTCAAGGCCCATGAGGAGTTCTTTAGCCCAGGCTGCTGTTCAAAGCAGACACAACTCTGATTGGAACATCCAGGACTTTGTCAAGACAGGTCTTGAAAACTTCTGAGTATGAAGCATGAACAGTTTCTTTGGGCAGCCTCATCCACTTGTGGTTGACCTAAAGGTATAATTTGTTTTCCTGCCATCCTGTTTGGACCTCCCTTGTTTCTATTAACATCTCTCTTGCTCTCTCATCACACACCTCAAAAGACATTGTGTTAGTACTGGGGGCTGTTGATAGGTGCCCCATAGCCTTCTTTTCTCCACAAACTCAGCTCTCTCTGTATTCCTCATATGAAGCATGATCCAGTCCTCTAACATGCAGGCCTCTGTTGGATGTCACATAGATTTCTGTCAATATGTCCACCAAACCTGTAAGCAGCCCTCCAGATGTAGCCTTATAAGGGTTGTGCATGGGGGAGCCATCACCTCGTTCAGCCTGCTGTCACGAGCAGCTGGGATGCTGCTGACCTTTGTGACAAGGATACATTGCTGATCCGTGTTCAACATCAGCATGCCCAGGTATTTCTCCACAAAGCTGCAACTGGTTTCCAGTACAAAACCATATGAAAAAAACCAACTAAATAAAATTTTGTATGAGGTCCTGTAAAATCATCACATATTTTCTAAAAAAGGGGGTTCTTACAGAAAGCTGTTCATAGGATTGAATAACAATTAATATTACATTTGTGATAAATAAGTTGATAATGAAGGAAAATTTTAAAATATACTTGAGATAGCCAGACTGTTTAGCTGGTCATTATAGAAGGAAACAGCCTCTTTCACTTATGACAGAAATATTGTAGAAATTCACTGGTGACATAAAATGCTTACTGTCTTCCTCATAAAGGAAGCAAAAATTCCACTGCAATCCTAGTAGTGACATAGTAGAGATGGAATGTCTAATGTAAAGAAAAAGATCTGCTCTTTTTGTGACCCAGTGTTTCTGGAACAGTATTTTCTGTCAAGTAATGAAATCTAGATTTCAAGATTCAAAGTAATTTTGTGGAACTTGGAATTTTACTGCATAGAAAAGGTACAAATAAGTTGACCTCAAAGCTCTGAGTAAGTGAGGATTCTGTCACAGGCACTTTTACAAGATGACTGATGCTCAACTGCAGAAGATAGGAAAAAAAAGTCTAAAATAAATCTAGAAAAGAACAGCTATTAGTTAATCTAAGACTTGTTGATATAGTTGAACAGAGTTTTTGCAGAATTTAGACTTCATCACCATGTGAAAATTTGTGGATAAAATCACTGTGGAAAATAATTGCTTGATAACCATTATTAACAATAAAAGCTATCTAGTGTTTTTTATTAAGAGAAGAGCCATCATATATGGTCATAAGAGTAATTTGGGTGTAAATGAAATCTAGTTAATTTGCCTCTCTGGATTATGGAAACAAATAGCTAAAAATCTAAATAGAAAATGAAACAGAGATACAATCGGCCTTCACCAAATCAAATATGGGGTGGTTATGATATTTTCTTGTGTGGATGCTTATCTTCTGTTCAGTGTAGAAGAGGAGCAATCTCACTTTGTTTGTAAATACTGAATCCATGGCCACATTGTGAAGTAAAAAAAATAAATTGAAATTAGTAGCCTGTACTTTATGATAAAAATAATTGAAAAAATTTGCATTATAAAGACATGTTTTATTGGGGGAGGGGAATGGAATTTTTTAATAGTTAATACTATAGGTGCCTTCAAGTTAAAACCGAGGTCAAAATGTATAGTTACAGCTAATTATAGGTTTGCTATTTTTACAGCAATTAAGATCTGTAGCCAAACTAATTAGTGCTGTAGGTGGAAATACCGTATTTCAGAGTGTGAGCTGTTTTTTGTTCTGTATGCTTAGACTCTAGGATACATATTATTTTTAAACATGAATTTTAAAAAGAAAAAAAGGTAAGCTGAAAAAATAATATAAATAAGATTTTTTAAGGTGCCACTATAACTGACATTCAACTGTTTCATTGTGCATGTGGTTTCAAGAATGGTGTGGGCTAAAAAATTCAACAGTTATCATCATGACAGTCTTTGCATCATTTAATGCTTTAATTCTTCTTCCTTCATCTTCTGAAAGGAAGAAGGTATTTAACAATGAGCAGTTTTATTTGCCAGATGCTCTTTTTTTTTAACAATTGGCTTAGGTTTCTACTGTAGACTGCTCTTTTCATTTGAAAGAAAATTAAAAAGAAAGGTGTCACAAAAGAGTAAAGAAGTGAATATCACAAAGAATATTATTCAGATAGTTCTGATAAAAAAAAAATATTCAATGTGACAATGTTATTACCCAGTTTAGAAATCATCAAGGTAAATGGATACTGACACCTGGATCCCACGGCTACAGATTAAAAACTTTTGTATAACCCAGTGATTTTTTTTTCAGGTTTTTAACAAGTTCAAAAAGTTCAACACAGAGTTTTGTACCTAGAATGCAAGAACACCTCACTCTTACCTTAAGGTTAATATAGAGTTGATGATTCATGGTTGCCAGAGGTAGGTGCAAGTTTTTTTCATTATTGATGACTAATTTATGTATTAAATGTGTTTGTTGAAACCCAAAAATATAGAGGTTTTTTTTTTTTTGTTTTAATGTCTGTGCTATCTGCTAGCAAAGTTACTGTGGAATTGTACATCTGTAAACTGAGGTTCTTTGAAATACATATTCTAAAATATTTACAGAAAACTATTTGAAATTGTAGGTTACAAGTAGGTTCAGCCTATGATTTTTAAGCTGTTTTGTTCTCTGGTGCTCCACATATGGTAAAGTTTTATGTATTGAAAAAAGACGATATCAAAGACCTTTACAATCTTTCAAAAAAGGCACAAAACCAGAAGTGTGTCAATATTGAAAATGTTTAAATTTAGAAAAGAGTGTCCTTATGTTAAATATGAACCAACAGATTTTACGTACTCACTTGTTCAGGATTTAGCTCTTAGAAACCTCCACTTGCTTAAAAAGTTGTTTATTCTCAACTTATCTAAATGATAGAACATGCTCTTTTGATGCATGCTTTTCTTTACTATCATTTGTAGACAAAGTAATAGATGTCTTTCAGGTGCATTTACTTGCCTGATTTCTGGAGACTAAAAATGCAAAATATAGATTTATACTCTCTAGATACTCCAGTCAATATATTTTATTATGACTGCAGAACATTTTTACCATAAAAATCATAATATTCCCTCTGTTGGTGCTACCTGTGATTACAGAATGCAACAGAAAAGGTGAGGTAGAGGATTACATGCTCTCCCTAGCTTTTCAGCTCACAGACTGAAGAAACACCTTGTGATACATACAGACCCTCTGTGGAGGGTCTGGATGAGGTTGAACACAGCCTGAAATGTTGACACTCAAGAATTTTAGGCTCCTAAATAGTTACCATCTGTGATTTATAATTTGGGGCCTTTGTATAATGATTAACTTCTGAATTATCTCTTATCTGCAGGTCCAGGATCTGTTCATTATGAACTACAGACATCTAAAACTCTCTTTATTATCTTAAATGAATGGACAAGGAGAAATAATTGCAAAGATAACAAAATGTAGGAACAAGTACCCAACATTGCTTGATTGTACCTTTTCAGGAAGTATTTTTTCCACCAGATAATTCTTTCACGTCCTTTTTATTTTCTTCCATTTTAACATCTCTTCCTTGTCTCCTGCTGTGTACAGTAATGGTAATTCAATATAGCATGCAGCTGCAGAATTTCAATTCCACTTCATACAACTTGCAGTACTTTGTGTCATTGGACAATTAATTTTTTACTTACGGTGAAAATAATTTCTGATATCATTCTGTGTTCTTTCGTTCTGCACACGATCTACACTTATAACACAATGAAAAGTGTTTATAAGTGCTGTCTGCTATTTTACTAATACTTCTGCTAGCCGTTTGTAGTAATAAGTTTTCCCTTTAATGTGTTATATATGTTTTGTGCCATTATGTGAGGATTTAGTAATTGATAACAGGAAAGGGTTATAAATAACAGTAATTCTTATGTCCATGCATAAACAAGGTTTATCTATTCAGGGGTAGAGTCATTCTGCCCAACTTGGTACTTCTTTTAGTTTCTTAAGGTAGGAATCCGTCTTTTTTTTCTCTCTCTAATTTTCATAAAGTGAACAACTTCCCTTGTGCAGTGTCACAAAGAGCAGATTTGCCCTCCGGGCATGCCAGTGTCTCTCCACTGCTGTAAGAGGCACTTGACAGAATATACCCTTATTCAGATGTATTAGCTAAATGCCTCAAGTTCAGTGGGATGAATCTGGGCATAAATAAGTAAATTGAAATCAATCTTCCCCTGTGGGAAAAAACCTTTTATGGGAAAGAATAACTAAAAGCAAGTTAGCGTTATGCTCAAAATAGTGTTTATGGACAAAGAGGAGGTAAAATACATATAAAAATGAAAATCAAAAGGTTGTTGCTTCTCTAATGGAAAACTGAAAAGTCTAGTTCAAAAAATCATCATTAGTCTGGGTGCAACTATTAAACATAAAAAATATTTTGTTTTTAAAAAAATAATACTCATAAGAGAATTCAAAATGCAAGAGTCAGGTTTTATGACTACCTCCCTTTCTTGTCATCCCCTTTATCATACTGATAAAGGTTAGATACTTTAAAGGGAAGCATTCCGCTTCTATATACACTTACAGGCAAAACTGTCAACCTCTGGAGTCCTCTGCTGGAATGAATATGCTGTTTAGAGCTTTTCCTTTCTCCTTCAGTATCCAGTTGTGGTACTTTGTATGTGTTTGTTAATGAGTTTCTACACCTTTCTCTTTCCTTATAGGTAGGCAGTGTCATGCCTCATCCCAGTTTACTGTATATGATGACCCTTATACACATGCTAGATACTAGCTTTTTTTTCCTGTTCATTACCGCAAAACCCAGTTTTGTCTTTCTCCAAATCTGCATTTCTGTAACTGACAATGAGTTGTTTATAGGTGTGTCATCTCCAGTGCCATGCCTCTGGCTCATCTCTTATCATCACCTCATGCCTGAGCTCCTCTGTCCCATTCCCTGCATCTCCACTTCTCAGACTCTTTCCTACTGTACATGATGTGAATTTCTCTGTGCTACATCACTGTGTTAGAGCTGCAAACACCTCATTCTGTGCCTTTTGGGTGTTTTTTTAAGTGCTACTCTCTGTATAAAACTGTTGCAACACAAAGCTAGAGGTAAGGAAAATTCAGAGAGAGCAGGCCTGGCAAGTGAAGAACCAAATTTATGGCAATACTGTAAGACTGGATTATGCAATTGCATTATGACCAAATATGCAAAAGGAAATAAGGTCCAAAACTCGAAGACAGCTAGGAGCTCCAGGTTTTATACACTGGAAAATTTCTAGCACATTTATTCTCTGCAGCAGAATAACAAGCCTCAAATGGGCACATGGGATTACAACACATTGCCTGAGAAGAGCTGCATTCTATAAATTAGCATGTGAAGCAATCAGTAGGATGAGCAGAGAGCTGTCTATATCTGCGTGAGAAAGAAAGAGTGGAACTCATGTGGACTCATGGAACAATTTGAGTGACATTGGGAGGTTAAAATTAAATGCAAAAGAAATTATATATATAATAATATATATAATATTTTATATGTGCTTTATATAATAATACAAAGAATGTGTGATTGATATGAGTAAATATATGAAACATATATGTACTGATATAAAAATATATAATTATTTTATATCAGTTAAGATTTGTTTCATATATTTCCTTGTATCAATTACGTTCTTTCTATTTGGATTATTATTTTAAGAAGCCTAGACTCTGTGTGAAAGATTTTCTTTTGACTTTGGCACAAGAGAAGTTGGAGACATGACTTTCATTTACATGTTTAGAAAATGATGAAAAATTTACAGATTATGCAATAATTTCTCTGTTCATGAAACACACATACTTTAAAATTTGTTTGATCCACAGACCATGCAAGCAGCTAAATTGCAAACAAATAGTAAGCATAGAACCCTGTTGCCGCTGAAGATGAATAGATCACACGGACACAGGTCAAGGTGTGGTGAAAAGAAGAGAGAAGAGAGAGTCCTAGCTTCCCTAGGATTTATAGGCTTCTGACCATGGCCAGGGATTGGATGGTCAGGATAACACTTTCTCACTGCACTGGCCATGAGAGATGCCCATCACAGGACATGTAACAGAAAGAATGTACACATATCTATGTTTACAGTTACTGTCCTGGGAAAGTCTTTAGAAAACCATGTCAGCAAGCTCAGAAACTGAGTTTTCAGGGCAACAGAGGCCAGAATGGAAAAGGCCTTGTCTGTTTCCTATCTTTGGTGGAAGGGTATGTCACTGTGTATTTTTAAACTCCCACCAAATGGCCTTAATTTATCTTCAGGGGAGGTATAGAGAACATCATGTTTCTGCTTGGATTAATGCCTGATATGGCAACAGGCCAGGATATCACATGTATATTAAATAAATTATAATACCATGCAGTGCAATATGTGTGCTTTCAGTCAAATAGCATGAGCGTGGACATGAAGTGTGTAACTCTCTATGTTTTACACCATCTTCATTTATGTGGACAGAAGTTTTTTGATATCACTTCTAACTTCAGTCGGGCTCAGATTCCTGTCCTGCAATGCATTCAGTAGAAATATTGTACTACTTACAACTAAATTTAATTTTTCTTTTGGAAAAATGATCAAGATTAGTGCAGTTTCCTTTTCTTTAGATGGTATTTGCTAGTTTTTAAATACAGTGAAGGAGTTATTTGATTTCACTCAGTACACATGAATGAGATGGTTAAAACAGACCTCAGTGCATCTCACAGTTAAAGTATTTTTCATTTTAAAATATGCTTTACAAGAATAGATTTTCCTTTGGCCTTTTTCCAGGTGTGTGGCTTGCAGATAATGTAAGAAATATTTAAGTGGGCAAGGGGGTGTTAATTGCTGTTGGGAATGGTTTTGAACCAGATTCAAAATGTTCAATATTTAACATGAAGGGCTGGTTGATATTTGAAACAGGTGATTATGTTCTTTGCATTTCAATTAAAAACATGTGTTCCTATCTTAATAGAAAAACTTTAAATATCCAGAGCCTTTTGCATGCAAAGGTAGGCATGCTCCACCACCTGTAAACTAGATTGTTTTGGGTTTTAATTATTTTTATTACTTGGCACAAATTTTAAGCAGGTGTATTTCATTTATAATTGGATGAAGTTATAGTCCCATTCAAATACAGTGTACTTTGTTTCCAGCAGGATTAACAGTTCTGTGAAATACAAGGTAAGCATCCATGAGGCAATGCATGGCACATATGTTATGGATAAATAGGAAATGCTCACTTTGTAGTGCAGGGTTCTGCTTCTCCAAAGTAAAATTGTAGGCACCATCACTTGTGTTCTATGGATGTAATAGTTCTGAAAATGTCTGCTAAGAGGTTTTTGAGGTGTGTTGTTCAGGGTATATGAAGGTTGTCCATAGAGAACTGGTTAAATCCATCACATCAATATTATTATTTACACCTGCAAATCTTGCAGGTTATTATAAAATAATAACTTAATAATCTTAAAGGAAAATATTTTCTTTTGTTTTTCCAAGACATTACTTATCACTCATTGGTAGAAGGCTTCTAGTTAAGATACAGAATAAACAAATGACCATCTTTTAAGAGAAAGGAAAACTTTCAGTTTAACATAGATGTCTTTGGGTGCAGTGGAGACTGTCTTAGCTGTGTAAAGATCACACCTACTGGAGGAGAGAAGCACCAAAATAAAAAGGCATTTCTGCTATGTGTTAATTTCATGCACATCACAAACGTTCTGTTATTTCCTAGATATAATGTTAGATAGAATTATGTTAATTTTTAAGGAAAAGGAAGGAGGAATAGAAAAGAAGCTGAACAAACATGGATGGATCACCAAGGGCACAAGAACAAAATAATTATTTCTTGTTACAGTACTTTACAAGTTTTAGACTGAGGATATGTTTTGCTCTGTTTATTCACCAAGAGTAAATCTCTAGCTAAGGTGGTATTTATATAATGTATCACAGCTCAGATTGGACTTCTCTGAACTGCAAAAAGAATTGCAAGCAAAGGATGCAGAACAATTTTGGGGCTCTTAGGCAAATCATATTGCTGTCTATCTTTTATTTATGACTCTGGCCATAAAATGTCCCTGATAATTGAGTTAAAATAAAAATTAAAATTAAAAACAAAGGTCTGTTGTTGTTGTTCTTATATTTAAAATAACAAAAGTAGTTAAAAAAGAAGAGTAGATTTATTGCTTGTGTGATTCTTTTTTGATAATTTTAAAAATGGTAAATATACAAATGTTTTAACTAATAAAATGGAAAAAAAAATAAAAAGTAGAAATGAAAGCCCCTTGGTTATTTTTTTTCTCTTTAATACCTGAAAATCATATTTTCATTCCTTTTACCTATGATGCAAGGAAACAAAAAATTTTCAAGAAGAGAAATAAATCCAGTGATGCCATGGAGATGGTTCATATTCATGCTCAGAGCACATTTCTTCTTTTTTTTATTTAACATGGTACACTATTGATATAGCACTGTTAGAGCCAGAAGCACAATTATATCAGCATCTTAGGAAAAGCAGAAGCAGTATTTCTTTGACTTGTTTACCTTTTAGGAATATATTCTGCATGCCATGCATGGTAAGCATTCAGATACACTTTGCAGTCAATAACAGTGTCCCAGATCCCTTGTCTTCAAAATTATTCTGGGCAGGTATTGAAAGGAGAAAGGAGATGTATTGCAACACTCTAAGGTGAAAAAAGATGTAGTTTGTTGGTTTTTGGTTTTGTTTTTTCGCACAGGACTCTGGAACTGGTAGTTCGTTACTATCATCTGGGTGGCTTCTTCTGTGGGAAAGTTGCATGTGGCATGTGGATCTCAAAATGCTTTAGGCTGGAATCCTGAAATCTGCAGATGCAGATAGAACATCTCATGTAACCACCACAACCCAATAAAATAATCTTCCTCTGACTGTTAGAGACTGCTGAATTCCAACATCTGCAAGTCACCGAGGCAAAAAAAGTATAAAGTATCTTTAGTAAAGAGAAAACAAATTGTTTGTTTCTCCTTTGATTTTTACTAAAAATGAGTGATATAAAAAATTAGAAGTGATTTTTTTTCTATGACTTTTATAAGACATATCTAATTTAAACTCAGATCTAGCTATTTGTTTTCTGAAAATGTTATTTTCATTTATTATAGAGGGTTTTGTGTGTTGGAGTTTTTCCTTTTTTAGTATTTTCAGGTCCTTAAATTCAGCATTATATTTGAAGGGAGTACAACTGAAATTGAAAGGATGAACCCTTCATACAATAATTTAAATAATTTCATACTGTAATATTATTCAGTGTTTTGTCTCAGTTTAAAAAAAATTATTTACAATAAACAGCCAGCATCACTACTTCATTCTAGTGATATGTTTGTCAATTATTTTGAATTATATAGTCTTCAGATTAGTTGAAATTAGGGACAAGTTATTTTTTTGCCACAACTGAAATAAGTGGCATTCTAGTGGTTAACATTTTATTCAATTACTAAAATTTTTGAGTTATTGGTAATGATCTATGTGGTACCCTTGAACACAATCTTGTTATTCTGCAAAGAGAATATACTCCATGAAAGTAAATTGCTGCACTTCAATATTTGTTGATCAGATGTTTACTTCTTTAAAGTAATATTTGAAAAATTGGTCCTATTGACAAGGCCCATGTCTTTTAAAATCACTGAACTCATGCTGCATTCAGGGGTTTGAAGTTTTTGCTAAAAAAAAATTACTTCTTTCAGATTAAATCAGGTGCCATCGCTGTCAACACACAATGCCATCAGGCTGTAGGGGTGGTGGGTTTTTCTTGAAGCGAAAGTATGCTGATTTTGCTTTAAAGTAGTAAGAGAAGCCACTTCAAAATACAGCTCAAGCTTATTAAATATTTTGTGTGTGCTTTTAGTAGTAGTAGAAGTAGCAATAGCAGCAGTAGTTGAGTAGTAGTAGTGATAGTATTGCATTGAGAGCAGCCTCAGGCTAAGGCTACATAAAGAAAACAAATGTGGAAATTAGTTGCCTAAGTATAGTCAACGGGTTCTGTTTGATCTCGTCATATGCCACAAAAAATGAAAGATACACACATGTGCTTGACAGACACGAGAGAGGCCTCCAGGACACCCACGTCATTATGGAGCATGACAGAAGGCTTGGAAGGAAAGCAGGAGCACTTCATATGGCCCTGGATACACGTTTGACAAAGTCAAACACTGCCTGGCTGCGGGTCAGCAGGCACTGGCCTATAGTAGTGTGGATCTACAACACACACTGCTGCAACTTAGCTGATGTTCTTGATTTGAAGCAACAAGCAAGTGGTTGAATGTAATTCAGCTGTAGGAGACCTACATGCAGCATGACACTGAAGGGGTAGTGATCTGTGTATATATAAATAAAAGTAGATATGCAGTTCTAAGTGTCTGAGGTCTTGCAGGTTTTTTATCCCACTATACCTTCTTCAGTTTGAGTGTAGTTGTGACAATAAAATGAGCACCATGACATAGTATGGCACATATAACCAGTGTGCCATAGTAAATTGCATGGTGCACAGAGCTATTAAAATGACATTGTCTGCTAAGTTTTTTATTGAAAACAAAACCAAGCAAATCCACTCAAATAGACAAATGAACAAACAATAAACCCTCTCAGAGCTAAAATGTACATAATGCACTGCAGGGTGAGCATTCATATGTGGCACGTGTTCTGAGCATCTTTCAACAGAAAGACGTATTGATGGCAAATTCTAGCCTCTCATCAGTGTAATAATTCTACTGCAAAAATACATTAACTGCAGAGCTGATTTCCAATAAGATTTTTATTTCTCATGTCTATTAGAGTGTTAATGGAACTGCCTGTTTTTTCTTCTTAGATCACTTAGATCATTCTCTAAGACCTCTTAAATAAATATTTGGTATAGGACAAGATAGAAATAGTGATATATAGATATGTGCATAAGTAAACTTCGTTTTCTTTGGATCTAAATGTAATAAAACCCTTTGCTCATGTTTACTATTCTTAATTTCTGACAAAAAATATCTTAACATTGTTCTGGCTCTTTTTTCACTGATGCTCTGAAAAAAAATAAATTATTAGACTCTTTTGCTCCCCAACTTCCCACAAGGGCCATGGAATGGTATTCCTTTTTATGTTCTCTAAAAATCTACCTAAAATAGTAAACAATTGTTCTTTAGTCAAACAATGTTATTAATATGCATAGGATCCTTCAGGCATTTGTAATTTCATCCACAGAGACTCTATTTTACCTTCAAAGCATGTAAATCTTTGTATTTCTCTCCAGAAAAAAAAAAAAAAGCTTGATTTTTTTTGACTTGTTCAAAACCTGAAAATGAATTGTAATAAATCTCAAAGATAAAAAATAAAAATATATCCTTTATGAAAAAAGTAAAAGAAAATAAAAAATAAAATCCTCTTAAAGGAAAAGCTCTTCTCAGAGTCTGCCTCCCTCTACATATCCCATCTGATCTGCAATTCATGGATCCACAGTGTGCAGTCTGATAAGACAGAAGTGATCTTCAGGAGTTACCTGACAGTGACACAATTGCCAGTAACCAAAATTTTATAGCTAAAAGTGCATAGCTAACCAGCAAGTCTGCTGTAAATAGGTAATAGTTAAAACGATAATTTTATTTAAGTTTTGTTACTTAAGAATAAAAAATACTCAAGTCTGAAATAAAAGATTTTCTAGAGACCTAACAATATGGAAAATGCTTAACTAGCAGACTTATTAAAGTTTGACATTTTTCTTGCAATTACAGGGAAATTTTCATGCACAAGACTGGATGGTTCACTTTTATACTTCTTTTCCCCTAAAAATGCACTCAATCTACATTATTGTGCATTACTGGGTTCTCCAGTGTAATCATGTTGATTAAATGAGGCTTGCAAGGCTGATATCCATAATTTCTAGATTAAAAAAATAGTTATTTGTAGGAAATACTGATTTAGGTTTCTGAGAGAAAATGACAACAGAGAACAGAGGAAACCATAAAACACTGCAAATGACCTTTTAAATGGAGTATGACTGAAATAAATATTTCTGTAATTGAAAAACCATTGACATCTCACAAATGTGCAAGGTAAGATAGTGTTATGAGGTAATCAGATGAGGTAATCACAAAGGACAAAGAATGGGTCAAGAAGCAAATTTCCCTCTTGTGCTGTCCTGAGAATTTGCCAGGCTAAGTCTTTGAACTCTGTAAGAGGAACTTCACTATTCTGAGTTTGTTCCTTCTCCATTACACGATTAAGTGCAAATCAGTTTAGATTGAGTTCATGATTCTCTTCTAGGGTAATACGGATTGGGAAAGGATTTGTCACTATGTAACATCATTATAAATGTTCATTTTATAATGAGGGTATTTCAAATGATTTATATGGGCTCAAGAAGATCCATCACAAAAGATCTGAGATAATTTTCCATAACTCATTTTAGGATAAGTGACGGTTTGGACCAAATTCAGCATCTTTAAGGAACACTGTGCTTTGACTACTAGGAACACAATAACCTTTCTGTAGAAGCTTGATGGACCCACAATAGTACTTTTTGTTCAACACTCCTGTGTTCAGTTTGGTATTCCCACAGAAATCTTGGGTAGATAAGGGGGGTTTGTGTCCGGGTCACACATTTACAATAAAAATTACAGGCAGCTCCATGAAATTCAAAGAGTTCTGTGTTCTGTTTTATTAAATGTTTATCACAGTACTGGTTTCTTTGCATGAAATTAACTTAGAAAATATTTCTTGATTACCCTTATTCTTAGTGTGGGAACACAGATTATATCTGACTGGAAATGAAAGAAATCATTTGTTTGCCCTTACTGATGAAAAGTTATCTCTTGGATTTGCATTGCTAGCATGCTCATTTGACTTCTATTGTATATAAGGAAATAATTTCACTTTTTTTCTCTGTGAAGCTGGGGTTTACAGGGCATGCATTAGATTACATGCTGAAACATACAAAAATATTTGACTGAAAGCTGTATGAGTGCACAAGTAACACCTTTTAATTTTTCAGTTAGTGATAATTTAATACAACAGCTTTAACAAAAATACTGGAAAATTGCAGAAAACAGAGTTATTAAAACTGGAATAATATCTATGGCTTTCCTGATAGCTTCTAGATGGGAAAATGTAATAAGTTAAAACCCAAACAAGCAAACTCTAGGGACTGAGCTATCAGTGTCCCTTCAAGAGAAGAGTCAGTGACATGAGTTGTTGGGCACAGATCTGCTATTGTCTCCTTGGAGCCCAGCAGAAGTGGAGGCTCCCCATGAGGGCCCACTGTCCCAGCTGGTCAGCCAAAGGGCACCAGGACAGCCTGGACACTGGGATGGGCCAAGTCTTGCCCAGGACTTGCACCCACAGGTGGCCTGACTCAGCAGGATCATAGCTAGGAAGGACAGGGTTGTGGGAAGCTGGAGAGCAGCTCTGCTGCAGCATAACTAAGGCAGGGGATGATGAATTTGATTGACTGAAATAGAGACCTGGGACACAGGCAGAGGGTCCTGGGAAAGTCTGAGCAAGGAGAGCAATTACAGAATTGAGGGCTGTTTGAGGTTGGAGGGGACTGCTGGAGGTTATCTTGTTCAATCTCCTTCTCAGGCATGGTCACCTCTAGCAGCTTGCCCTGAACCATGTCCAGAAAGCTTTTGATGATCTTCAGGATCTTTAATCTGTCCCAGTGCTCAGTCACTCTAATAGTAAAAAAAAAGAAAAAAAAAAAAAAAGTTAAAACATTTCTTGATGTTTACTCCTGTGTTTCAAGGTGTGCCAATTGCCTCTGGTCCTGTCCCTATGAACCTCTGAAAAGAGTCTGGCTCTTTGCATGGTCTTTGCAGTTGATTTTTCTTTCTTTTCATCCAGAATTCAGAAATGAAAGTTTCATTCTACTTGGAACTAATATTTTAATATTTTTATTGAATTTTGCAACTAGTGTTTTACCATTATTGAATTTTAACATAGCCCAAGGTGATACAACAGCTTGAAGTATTGCTTTTTTTGAAGTATTGCATTACTCAACTGTAAGCCTTAGTATCTTATACCCTAGGTGTAAGATGTGGACCTAGATTATTTTTTGTTTCATCTTTCAGATTTGGAAATGAATCAAAATATTTAATTATTCAAGCAGAATCATTCTCATACTCCCTCCAACTCCATTGCCACCTTTGCTTTTCCTTTCCTTTCATATCTCAAATACATCCAAAGTGTGTTACCTCTGCCTGCTGGATATAATTTTTCCTTTTATTTGTGATTTTCACACATAGAATTCTTGATAAGTCTAGTCATTTTTGTATCATCTCCTCATCTGAATGCCTTATTTCTCACTACTTTCATCCTACTGATGTCAGTCTTATGAAAAAGACACTGTCACATTTATAGCTGCCATAATTAGAATGTTCAGATCAGCGAGGGAGATAAAAAACATTTTTTCAAAGTAACACGAAGGAGTTCACATCTCACCAGGGAAAATGGTGAATCTTTCTCATTTTATTTGTAACAAGAAAACAGCCATTTAAAAAAAAAAAAAAGAAGTTTAAGAAAATAATATATTTCATAGCAATGAGTATTAAACATGAAACTATAAAGTTATTTTTATACTGCCAAGAAACTTCACTATGTTTTCTCATCTCAGCAGGTAGACTTCTGCATTAGATTTACTTAACAAGGTGTGTGAGAGGGAACAAGAATGTAGTCTGTGAAGAGAGGCCAAGGATCTCCCATGTTGGATGCAGCTGTTTCCAGACGGATCCAGCAGGGTCACCACAGAACACAGCTGAGCCCCTCGGCTCAGGGTGGTGATTTCTATAAAACATATTTCAGAAGAGGCAAAAATTCTGCAATCAGCTGTGAGAGAGAGGGATGATAAACAAATTTGAAACAATCCTACAGACATCTCAATCAGAGAAGAAGCATGGGGAGCAGTTTCCCTTGCAGCTCATGCAGAAGGATATTCTGAAGCAGGTTTTCCCCATGTGATCCACGGGGAGGATCATGTTGGAGCAGATATCTACCCTGCAGCCCATTAAGGACCTCACACTGCAGGAGATGGAAATGTCCCCAAAGGAAGTTGCAGCCCAAGGAGACCCCATGTCATTACAGGCCTCTGCAAGGGCCGTGCTCATGTAGAGGAGCATGCATGGTTCTCTGGCAGGACCTGTGACCCCATAGAAGACCCACACTGGAGCAATCTATTCCTGAATGACTGTAATTCATTGCAAGAACCCACGTTGGAGCAGTCCTTGAAGAGCTGCAGCCTGTGGAAAGGATGCCTCTCAGCAAAGGGCTCTCCTATGGGAGGAGTCCCACACTGGAGTAGAGGAGAGTGTGAAGCAGAAGGAGTAGCAGAGAAAATTGTTTTTAATACAACCCCCATTCCTACCCCACTTGCACTACTCCGGGTGGGGAGAGAGTAAGTAGAAGAGTTGAGAATGAAAGAGTAAAACTGGGCCTGAAAGAGAGAGAATGAGGATAGGGGAAAGTGTTTTTATTTCCATCTTTTTGTCCCATCATCATACTGTGGTTTTAGTTAACTATGAATGAAATTTCTCTTTCCCAAGTCCAATTTGCTACAAGGCTTTGAGCAATCTGGTCTAGTGGAAGGTGTCCCTGCCCACATCAAGGGGGTTGGAAATAGGTAATCTTTAAGCTTCCTTTCCAATCTAGGCCATTTTATGATTCTGTGATACATATATTATGCTGTATTAACTCATAGACTTACAATTAAAAAATATTTAAAGCTAAATTAAAGTGGGTTATTTAACATGTTTATATCCAAATGTGAAATGTAAGTCTAATGCAGATATAAATGAAGACTCAGAAAAATTTCATCTTTGTGTTTTCTTGTTATGACTTTGGCTGCCATTCAGTTAGGTATTTAATTCCATCTATATTCTCAGGCCCTGCACAACACAGTAACTGGAGGAATAAGTTGTAGGATCACAGAGTCTATAAGATTGCTTTCTAATTGATTTAATATAGGAGATATTTAGGTGGGCATTGTGAATATGAAAGTTTTAGCTGTCATAAGAATTAGAAGGAATCTCTGAAGACTCCTTTAAAAAAATATTGTTCATAGTGGGTTAAGTCTTACAAGAAGAGGTTATAGAAATCAACATGTTTGGGATACATCTTGAATATTAAAGGGCACTCTCTAAGGGAAAGAAATCAACCTAAATATGTCACATCTCTTTTGTTTTTTTCTTCTCTTGTTTCTTATTAACAAAGACATTTTTATGGAAGCAGAGGTTTATTTTATTAGAATTCATCTGCTGCTTCTCTTTATTCCTCCAGCTGAAGTCATAATCCTCTGACATCATGAACATTGTCAGAAAACATCTCGATGTCACAGAAGTGGTTCCAAGTAGACACAAAGAAAATAAGAGGTTCTTTTTTGTAATTAAAGCTTGCTTCTTCTTCCTTCCCATGTTTGAAAAAAAAAAAAGAATAAGTAAATCCACAGATCTCCTTGATGTAGTAATGCGAACATTCCTTTATTAGAAAAACTGCTCTGAGTTGTCTCACTGTTTTCAACCAATTTTCTGCTTTCTCCCATTGTGTCTTATATCACAGAGAAATTAGAAAATATTTTGTTTATTAAATATTGCAAGTTTCTGCACTGTTACTTAGATTAGATCTTGCTTCAAATATGTTATTGCAAATACTACTTTCCCAATTTTCTGACTAAAAAGGAAGACAACTACTGAGGTGTATTAGAAATAAGAACAATTGTATTTCCTTTGAAACATCTTATAAGG